>NC_065580.1:147361747-147735914 GCF_024542745.1 Macaca thibetana thibetana
GTGGGTGGGCAGCAGCTCCGTGACCCCTCCCTGGACACCACGGCCCAATTAAAACAAGATGACAGGTCCTAGGCTGAGGACAGGCCAGTGCGGCTCAGAGCTGCCCGTCACCACAGATGTCACTCCTCCCATCTCCAGGAACTGGTCATAAAAAATAGATTTGATCTGCCTCTAATAGGTGCCAAGATAAAATCAATGGCCTGTCCAAAAACCCGGTAACCTCAAACCTGAGGGCTTCCTGCCATGCAGCAACTCAGACAGGAGGATGAAAACCAAAGAGAAAGAACAATTAAAAGAACACAAACAGCAGTCCAGCCTCGCACGGCAGATCCCAGGTGGGCATAGTGCAAACTCGCCCAGAGCCCACTCCACTAATACCAGGCGTGTGGGTGGCGCAGGGCGGAGAGGACCCCAGGGGCGACCAGTGCAGGCCTCTCAGCGGCACGGCCTCCCCGCCAGGCAAGGCGGTGCACATGGGAGGAAGGAGAGCCCAGAGAGTTCAGAGAGACGAGCCGGAAAACAGGTGTTCTGTGGCAGCAGGAACCACGGACGTTCATGCTGCACAGAGAAATGCGAGGCCCCAGGCGGTGCCGCCCCCAGAAGCTGCCCCGCCCTCACCTGCAGCACACGCCGCTCCAGCTGTGCCTCCAGCATCCTCTTTTCCTCCTCCAGCCGCCTCCGCTCGCCCTCCAGCTCCTCGACCTTCAACCTGCAAAGAGAGCAAGACGGTGACCAGGTGTCCGTGGCCAGCCATGCTGGGGAAGTCCTGCCCTCTGGGTGACAAGGAAGCGAAAGGTTAGGAGATCCAGCTCCACAGCTTTAGTTTTAAATACATGTCTGTGAAGCTCAGAGTCCAGCGATAACATCAAGAGAAAACTGGAAAAGGACACAAGTACAGGATGGGGGAGTCCGTGGCAGCCCCCGCTCAGCTGGAGGAGCCTGTGCAGAGAAAGTCTCCGTCGACCACACCTTGGCTGTGGGAACCAGCCCGAGGCAGGACGCCTGGGAGTCAGTGTGTCCGTCAGCCACTCCCAGAGGGTGATGTCACGGCGGAGTGCAGGGGACACTGAGGGACAGGAAAGCGACCTCAGGACATCTTCAGAAATGAGGAAAAGACAGGAAAGGACTTCGACTGCGGGGTGTGGAAGGAGCTGATGACGGGGGACCACAGAGGCACAATACAGATGAGAAACAAAAGCAGGCTTCGGGGTGACCACAGTGAGTTCCCTTCTCCACAGTGGGAAAAGAATGCAAAACAAACCTTCATGGCCGCAACCGGAATGGGGCCAGTTGTAGTTCACTGTAAGCAGCTGTCTAGTTTTGTCTTCACTTCTAGATCTAATATTTTGAATGAAAAATATATTCATGTGGTTTAAAAATCAAAAAGTCTGTCAAGGCCCACAGTGATGGAAAGATTACTCGACACCGCACAGGGCCAGGAGTGAGGACAGGAGTGAGGACAAGAGTGGGGCCAGGAGTAGGGACAAGAGGGGGAACAGGAGGGGGAACAGGAGTGAGGACAGGAGTGGAGACAGGAGTGGGGACAGCTATTCCAGCCTGAGACCTGCTCCAGGGTGCTCCAACACACCACAACAGCAAGACCCGAGGAAACCCAATTCTTGCCAAGAAACCTAACTGCATCTCTGAAAGAAGATCAAGAAGATGTATACAAATGCAAAGATGTCTAGGACACAACAAGCTAAAATTCACAATGCCTGCCATCCAATCAAAGATTACCAGACATTTAAAGCAGCAGGAAAACATGGCCTATAATGAAGAGATTAACCAATCAACGAACACCTACCAAGACACAGTGTTGCACGGACAGCAACACTGGCAAACGGGGACATTAAGAGAGTTGTTAAATCTAGTGGAAAAATGGAACAGTTCAGACGTGGAAGAGACACATGTAGAAGTGGAAACTACAACATCTCAGATAAACACACTGGATGGGATTAATGACAGAACAGAATCCGTTAGAGAAACAGAATCCGTCAGGGCACAGCAACAGAAACTATCAAAAACAAAACGCAGAGGCGGGCGCGGTGGCTCACATCTATAATCCCAGCACTTTGGGAGGCCAAGGCAGCTGGATCGCTGGAGGCCAGCAGTTCAAAACCAGCCTGGCCAACATGGCGTAACCCCTTCTCTACTAAAAATTAAAAAAATAGCCGGGCGTGGTGGTGTACCCCTGTAGTTCCAGCTCCTCAGGGGGCTGAGGCCTAAGAATCGCTTGAACCCGGGGGGTGGAGGCTGCAATGAGCCCAGATCACCCCAGTGCACTCCAGCCTGGGTGACAGAGCGAGGCCCTATGTCAAAAACAAATAAATAAGCAAACACAGAGAGGAAAAGATTTCTGAAAAATGAAAAGAGAATCACTGAGCTGTGGGACGGCTTCATGAGGCATAAAATACACGAATGAGAGTCCCCAGAGGAAAGGAAGCAGAGGAAATGCCGGGACAAATACTGTCAGAAAGTTCCAAATTCAATGGAAAGTATAAAGCTACAGATGCAGGAAGCTCAACAGACATAAGGCAGCACAAGGAACACAGGCCCGGGAAACAAGACGCTGGCAGGCCCAGAGCACATCAGGACGAGCCTGCTCAGGACCACAGCACGGAAAACCACCTTCAAGGCAGAGGCAGTGCCTACGGAGGCACAAGGTGGGGTTCTCATGAGAAAAAGTGCAACGGAGAAAAGAGGAGAGAGAAATCTCTGAAATGCCAATAGAAATGAAAACCACCACCTTAGAACGGTGAAAGCATTTCCGAAAACAAAAGCAAATAAAGACGCCTTCGGATCAGACATGAAAGCTGAAAGAATTCATCATCAACTGCTCTACAGAAACGTCAGGGAAGGCCTGCAGGCAAAGGAGGATGAGGGTGGGGCGGGGCACATAAACCCGGATCTGCACGGGGAACCAGGAGGGCTGGAACAGCAACTGCACGTAGGGAGAGCTTTCTTATATTCATGTCTGTTTAAAAAATTTAAACTATTAACGTTTTAAAGTGATTAATGGATTAAACAAAATTAATGAAAATATATTGGGGATTTAATATATGGACTAAATAAAATGTATGACAACAGTATAAAGGCTGGAGGAGAAAAACCAACATTGTGGCTATAAGGTGATTATGCCAAAAAAGGAAATCAAACAAAATCAGAAAAACAGCGAAGTAGATTGAAAAAAGGTAAAAGGAAAAAAGAAAAAAAACAGGAAGAAGGGAATGAAGAAGAGACAGACAAGCAGAAAATAGTAAAATGACAAGATCAAAACTAATCATATCAATAATCAAATTAGATGTAAGTAGCCTAACCACAATTAAAAGGCAGACACTCATACTGGATTAAAAAGCAACACCCAGTGAGACACCGCCGACAATAAAGACTTTTAAATACAAAGATGCAAAAAGGCATAACATGCCATCACTAAGAAAACCAGCAAGAGAAAGCTGGAGACGCTACTAATACCGGAAATAGTAAATTTCAGAGCACATACTATTACCAAGAAGGTAACTTACAATAATAAAGAGATCTATTAATCAAGGGAAAATAATCATCCTAAACACGTGTGTACTAATAAAAGAGCTGCCAAACAAATGAAACCAAACTGGCCGGAGAAACAGACGGGTCCATGATGACAATCGGAGACTTCAACATCACTCTCTCAGTAGCTGATAGAACAACGGGCAAAAAATCAGGAGGACAGGGATCACATGATCCACCAATTTGACCTGTTTCACCTGGATAAACGCTTCAACTCTAAGAGCAGAAGGTCCAGTCTTTTCAGGAGCACCTGAACTATGTACCAAGACGACCTCATGCTAAACCGTGAAAGAAGGCTCAGTCTATTTAGGAATTTCATAATTCTAACTATGTTATAGGACCATCGTGGAATTAAAGTAGAACTCAGCACCAGAAAGTCATCTGGAAAATATCACTTACAAAAGCTTCCAACACCATGAAACACATAGAGATGGAACGGAACAGGCCAAGAAAAACCTGCAGGTGACAAGCTCGGAGCACTGCGGACAGAGATCCAGGCGACCTCCACACAGGCAGACAGACATGCCTTGTCCACAGGCCGGGAGACTCTGGGTGTTGGGAACGCACTTCTCCCCCAAATTAATCCACAGAATCGAGCAACCTCAGTTAAAATCCCACAGGCTTCTTTGTACAAACTGGCAAGCTGATTCTAAAATTCATATGGAGAGGTAATGAACCTAGAATAGAGAAAACAACATTGACAACGAAAAACGAGGGGCTACCTAATTTCACCAACTATGTTAAAACCGTAGTAATCACAACAGTGCAGTACTGGTCTGCAAGACAGACAGACCAACGAAACAGAACAGAGTCCAGAAATAGGCGTATAAACACAACTAATTTTTGAAACATATACGAAGGCAATTCCATGTAGAAAGGACAGTCTCTTCAACAAATGGTTCTGGAACAATTGGGTGTTCGTGGGGGAAATAAAGAATTTATTTAATTCTTTATTTAATTCTTTATTTATAACCTTGTACAATAAACGAAAATCCTGCTCAATCCTGAACCAAAAGTTATGAAGTTACTAGAAGAAAATACAGGAGAAAATCTTGTGAATTTGAGACAGCCAAAGATTTCTTAGCCCTGATACCTGATAGGGTTTGACTGTGTCCCCACCCAAATCTCATCTTGAATTGTAGCTCCCCTAATCCCCACGTGGTGCGAGAGGAATGTGGGGGGAGATAACTGAATCACAGGGCGGTTTCCCCCACACCGTTCTCATGTGTTGCGGGAGGGATGTGGGGGGAGATAACTGAATCACAGGGCGGTTCCCCCACACCGTTCTCATGTGTTGCGGGAGAGATGTGAGGGGAGATAACTGAATCACAGGGCGGTTCCCCCACACCATTCTCATGTGTTGCGGGAGAGATGTGGGGGGAGATAACTGAATCACAGGGCGGTTTCTCCCAGATCGTTCTTGCGTGTTGCGGGAGGGACGTTGGGGGGAGATAACTGAATCACGAGGCGGTTTCCCCCACACTGTTCTCATGGTAGTGAATAAGTCTCACAAGATCTGATTTTATAAGGGGTTTCTCCTTTGGCTTGGCTCTCATTCTCTCGTCTGCCACCCTGTAAGACGTGCCTTTTGCCTGCCACCATGATTGTGAGGCCTCCCCAGCCATGTGGAACGGTGAGTCCATTCAACCTCTTTTTCTTTATAAATTACCCAGTCAGGGTATGTACGTCTTTATCAGCAGCGTGAAAATGGACTAACGCCCAAAGGATCACACATTAACAGAAAAAACTGAAAAATTGGACTTTATCATAAAACACTTCTCTTCAAAACACCTGATGAAAGAACGAAAAGACAAGACACAGATTGGGAGAAAATATCTGGAAAGCAAAGAATCTGATAAAGGCCTTGTAGCCAGAACATATAAAGAACTCTCCCAAACTCAACAACAATAAAAATAATCAAATTTTAAAATGGACAAAAAACAGGTGCTTTACCAAAGAAGATCTCTACAGATGACAAGTGAGCTGAATGAGACGATGCTGAACACCATTAGTCATTTGTGAAATAAAAAGCAAAAGGCCACAGTGAGACCCGACGGCCAACCTATTACAAGGCCTAAACGAAAACTTTTAAAAAACTAGCTGGGTGTGGTGACGTGCACCTGCAGTCCCAGCTACTCAGGAGGCTGGGGTGGGAGGACCAGCTGAGCCCAGGAGTCAGAGGCTGCAGGCGGCTATGATCTCGCCCCTGTACTCCAGCCTGGGCGACAGAGCAAGACCCTGTCTCTAAAAGAAACATTTAAAAAAATAAAAGAGGGACTAAGTAAAAAGACTGTGCTGCATGCTGGTGAGGAGAAGCTGCACCTCTGGAAGACAGGCAACCTCGGAACACGTTACACACGTGACCGCCAGCCACTCCACACTAGGCGTTTACCTGAAAGAAAACGAAGTCGATTTCTACATGGGACTTTATTTATAATACACAGCAGTTTCATTCAGAATAGCCAAAAACCAGAAAAACTCCAAATGTCCGTCACAAGGGAACATATGATACGACAGAACACGACTCAGCAGTGAAGACGACGCAGCTGTGTGCACAGTGATCTCTCCCCAAACCAGCCATGCTGTATGGAAGAGGCAAAAAGGCAGAGACCACACGCTCCAGGACCGACGCCATTCCCAGAAGACTCGACAGCCTCTCGCCAATCTACAGTGACGGAAAGCACGTTGGCGGGTGTGGGGTGGGGAGACGAGGCAGGGAGGAGGGATTCCTGTCAAACAAGAGCACGTGTCTGGGGGTCTTGAATGTGAATGTGGTAACGGCTCCACGGCTGTGCGTATGTGTGTGTACATGCAAATTCACCACACTGCACTTGACATCCGTGCAGCTTACTGCACACCGGATATACCTCAGGAAAGCTGTAAAAACCGTACTGTAGTGAATGACCTCTGACATCTGCTTCCTGCTTGTATGGTGCACCTGCAGGACATGCTTCCAGAGGCGGGGCTGCTGGTCAACCCCACAGACCAGCCCCGCAGACGTGCGCTGCCCTCCCTGGGTGTCTGGGGCACTCCCACTCACACCAACATCCTGAGCACGGGCCTAGAAGGTATTTCTGTAGCAACAATGCCTCGCTCTTCGTGAGGCAGGGAACGCCGGCAGGGGAGACATCTGAGCACAGCCCAGTGTCACTGTCTCTCAGGAGGGCGGCCACACGGTATGAGACCTAGCACACACCTCCGGCACCAGCTGATGCCTTCTGGAGAGGATATAGGAGCCCCACAAGTCCTGCAGCTTTACAAACAACCCCCTCAGTCTGCCCATCCAATCTAGCAGGGAAGTCCTGGTGCCTGAGTAAAGGGGAGACTGGGGCTCAGAAAGCCATCTGAGAGGCCGCTGATCACAGAGCTGGTAAGGGGCCTGGCTGGACAGCAAGCCTGGAAGAGGGCCCAGGGTGGGTGTTCCTGACCCCCGCCTCCCAGGGCTTCTCAGGGGAGTGAACCTGCCCAAGGTGACTGAGTGACGACACGGCGGGGGCCTCCAAGGCCATCTCCGAGAAGCTGCCTTCTGCAGGGACTTCTTGACTTAGGGAGATGCTGGATGAAAAGCCCCAAGGCTCCTTTTAAAATGATTTATGGATTCTGAAGGCTTGGGAGCAAAATGTTTACAAGGGCTGAATTTGAATGAGTGCACGCATGTAGCTGCAGCCATGTTAACAGAATGACCTGTGTGACCCACCCTCGCCGCCACAGTAAGCCCACACGCGTGCTCGTTTGTGCACTGAAGGGGTGCGTTTTCTTCTGCTGTCCTCCTTTCAGACAAACTGCCACCGCACGGACAGCGAGAAAGAGAACACACGAAACAAGTTGCGGGGGGTGGTGTTCAAAAGCATTCTGGTTTGCCTTCAGATGGTTCAAAGTAATCAGTTCTGGCATAAGCTTCTTGAAATGGACTCACTGCAACTTTTTTAAACATGAGGAGTGCCACATAAATTAGCTGCAAGCCTAGATCTTTCCTCGGGAAGATGACGCCAATCAAAGCAGGTGCCTGTATCGGAGCGTGTGCATGGAAAGCAGCTGGAGGGTAGCTGGGATCTTGCTTATAACAAACCCATCAAACACGCGGGAAACTTTTGCAAGAAAAATGATTAGTTGTTTTTGCTGAACTAAAAGATGCATAATGTTAGGGGGGGTGCCTCAGGTGAGGCTCTCAGGGCCTGGAGAGGGGACAGTAGGGGGACCCAAAGCCCATTGGACAGACAGCATCCAGTCCAGGAAGCCCCTCACCCAGGCCAGCTTCCCATGGGTCCCAGACCCCTGCACTGCCCGCCAGCCCCTCCCCAGTGGGCCCTGACCACCACACTTCACGTTTTACTTCTGCCTCCTTCATCAAACGGCTGGCTCCATGTTACTAGCCCTGATCATGATGTCTGGCTTACAGCAGGCACTGACGACCACTTCCCTTGAACAATGGGTGTGGGAACCCCACCAGAGAGGCTGGCGAGTGGGGTACGTAGGACCCCCAGCTCTGGAGATGGTCACACAAGGGTAGTGGGGCCCAGCTTAACCCAACACTCGCTGTGTGTCCTGACACGGAGCGCCCCACCCCTCCAGGCTGGTTTGTCATAAAGACAGCATGTGACAAAGCCCCGCAGACATGGCAGTGTGACGGGGTGCCCACGCCTGCCCTTCCTCTCCCACAGACACGGCTACAAAGCCAGCTCTGGAAGGCCCACCGCACTGGTGGGCAGGGGACACTGTGGCCCTTCTCTCACTCCTCTGACCTCCGCCTCGTGCCAACATCCAGGTGGTGGTGAGGCTGCTGTACCAGGAGCTCAAGGCGAAGTCCTCTGGCACTCACCTGGGGGCCAGGAAACAAAGCCACTGAGCTTCAGGAACGTGGAATCCTCCCTGCTTGGAGTATGGACTCCCCGGCCCCCGTGGTCCCCGCCTCCACTCTTCGCACATGACCATGGGCTGAGCCCACGGGGCTGCAGTGGCGGCAGGGAGCCTGAAGCAGGAGCTGTGCCCTCTGTCTGAAGCTGCTGTTGTTCCAGATGGGCAAGACAAACTCCGGCTGCGTTTTCCTCCCTGTAATCCTTCCTGCATGGCCGGGCGTGGGCCCAACCTCCATGACACCAGCAGAGTGCAATGGATGGTGCAAAGAGAGCCCCACGTCCCTGGAGGACCACAAAGGGGAGACCCAGAATGTGAAAGGACCCAAAGATCATGGAATGGAGGGACTGAAAAGGGTGGTTCTGGGGAGTTGGGGGGCGTCCCTGGGTCGGCCCATGCCTGGGTCCCATCCACACTGGCCTCTGAAGCAGACGACAGCTAAGCTGACAGGCACTGCCACCGTCCCAGGCCAAGGCCAGCAGCACTGCCAAGGCTTCACAACCTGAACTGGGATGGGAACCGCACGCCACAGAAGGTCGCTGGGACCTAGGCTAGAATCCACCCAGGTCGGCTCAATGCTAAACTAAAACACTCACATTCCTCGCGCGACGTAAACACACAACCCCTCTCACAATGTTCAGGACATAACCCCAAATTACTCGGCACATGAAGAACCACAGAGATTTCAAGTCAGCCTGGAGAGGCAGTTCCAGCTGCCAGGGCCGAGGAGACAGGGCTGGATCATCTGGGAGGTGCGGTGGAGAGGGGCCGCAAGACGGCCCACGCAGACAAGTGTGCACGCTCTCGCAGCACACGGAAGCCCAAAGGTCTCAGCAAATTCACAGAAAAGTGAAGTGCTGAAAAAGTATTTAAGGAAATAAATGGCTTAAAAATCCCAAATTTGGCAAAAACCCCCCCCCCCCCAAAAAACCTATGGCTTCAAGAAGCTGAGCAAACTCCAAACAGAATAAACTCAAAGAAATCCACACCCAGACACGTCCAAATGAAACTGCTGAAAACTGAAGGCAAAAAAATTTTGAAAACAGTAAAAATCTGTATGAACTCAAAGGGAGTGATTCGAGCGTCTGCAAATCTCTCCCCAGGCAGGAACCGCGGCGAGCAGTAGGAACGCCGCACTCATGGCGTGCTGCGAGGTGAGGGCCGCGGGCCGCGCTGCGCGCACAGGGCAGAGCTGCTTCAGGAACACGAGAGGAAGAAAGATGGACCCACCCCGAGGGAATCGTAGCCACCTGCTCTCCACGAGTGGCCGCCGGAAATCCTTCAGAAGGAAAGAGGACATGAAGGATACCTGGAGCGCTGACAATGAAGGGAGAACAGACGGCAGCTTTCTGGGCTTACAGATAATACCCAGATCTTCTACTGCCCTCTTCAAAACACTGCATGACTGAAAACAAAACCTGTGGCATTTCCATGTCGGTGGAGGGACGGCAGGAAGGGAGAGGGCAAGGGACCTGCCGGGAGGGGCTTCCGGGTGTGACTTCAAGTGGGATAAGTACTCTAATTCCAAGAGCAAATACTCAAAACATCAAACTGAGAAATACAGTCACATGCCCATGCGCTAAATTAAAATGAAATACTAAAAACCACTCAAGTAACTCAACAGAAAGCAGGAAGCATGAAAAGGAAAAACAAAAATGGAGGAGACAGATAAAATAAATAATAAAATGGTAGCAATGAGAAGACAGAGATTGCCATGATGGTTTAGAAACGGACCTGATAACGTGATGTATACAGAAACTCAAAGAACGGGCACAGGTAGGCTGTAAGTAAAAGGACAGAAATATTTACAGCAGGCAAACACTACAGGAAAGGCAGCTGGCAGGAAGGTGTAGAAGCAGCACCGTCCCAGGAGCCACAGGCACACCTAGACCCTGACCTGGGCAGCTCAGGACTGTCCTGCCGAGAGAAGGCTCAGGGCTCCCTGGAGAAATGGCTGCTTGGAAAGCTGAGGCAGAGGACACGAGGTGAGCCTGGAGCACCCTGTGGTGCCGGAGAGTGAGGAAGGGCTCAGGAAACCCAATGACGGGGCACAGCGGGGCGCAGCCGGCCGAAGGGAGACCATGCAGTGAAACAAGTCCCGGTGCATGAACCGGATTAGAACACAGAGCATGCGGCAAACTCCCTTGAGTCCACACTGCTGGCAATAAATGAAGAAGTGAATAAACGGGGAAGAGGAGACATCTCCCCTCACAAAACTCCACATCATACGTGTAGAACTCATCCCTCCAGACGGGGAGCGTCGCCTATGCACAGAGGGATTCGCTTCCAAAGAACAGAGTGGAGAAAGTGCAAACAGCTTAGCGGACAAGGCACCTGGCAGAGTGTGCCTCAGTCCAGCAGCCAGGTCCACCAGCAACGCCTCAGTCCAGCAGTCAAGTCAACACTGCTGTCACGTGGATGTCAGGGGCTCCCTGACGGGACGTGGTGAGAAAGGACTTGCGGTCTGTGATGTTCCTTCTGAAAACCACAATCTCAGGTTAATAATGAAACACATCGCACAAGCTCGCTTCGGGGGCGTTCTAGGGACACCTAAACGTCCTGAGGTCAGGAGAAACGAGGAAAGACAAACTGTCACTCACCGACCAGCGTCAGGAGAGATGTGACGACTAAAATGTGCCCTGGGTGCAGCATGCAGGAAAGCCCGGTGGATCCAAACAAGGGCTGGAGACAGGCCCAGAGTCACACGCCGGTGACAAGCACCATGGCAGCGTGAGACGTCAACAGCACAAGAAACCGGGTGAAGGGGGTATGAGAACTCTCCAATTTCCACAACTTGCCTATTTAATCTGGTAAACGGTGTGTCAATTCCATCTTTTCAAAAAGTCAATTGTTGGCTGGGTGCAGTGGCTCACGCCTGTCATCCCAGCAGTTTGGGAGGCCGAGGCGAGTGGATCACCTGAGGTCGGGAGTTCAAGACCGGCCTGGCCAACGTGGTGAAACCCCATCTGTATTAAAAATACAAAAATTAGCTGGGCATGGTGGCGCATTATTGTAATCCCAACTACTCGGGAGGCTGAGGCAGGATGCCCTTGAACCCAGGAGGCAGAGGTTGCAATGAGCCAAGATGGTGCCATTGCACTCCAGCCTGGGTGACGGAGTGAAACTGTCTCAAAAAACAAAGAAACAAAAAACTCCACAGCTAGGTCCATCTCAATAGTGAAAGACTAAAAGCTTTTCCCCTAAATCAGGAACAAGACAAGAATATCTGCTTTCGCTGCTTCTATTCAACATAGCCAGAGCAATTAGGCAAGAAAAAGAAATAAATTGTAGCCAAATTGGAAAAGAAGAAGTAAAACCACTTCTCTCTCTTTGCAGATGCCAGGCTACAGAAAACCCTGAAGAAGCTGCAGAAAACCTGTTCTAGTCAATAAACAAAATCAGCAAAGTTGCAAGATACAAAGTCAACACACAAAAGATCAGTTGTATTTCTCTGTACTAGCAATGAGCAATCTGACAAGGAAATCAAGAAAACAATTCCATTCATAACAGCATCAAAAAGAACAAAACACTGTGCAATGCATTTACCCAAGGAGGTATAAGATTTGTACCCTAAGAACTGCCAGACATTGCTAAAAGGAATGGAAGAAAACCTAAATAAATGTAAAGTCATCTGTGTCAGGGAGAAGAAGACTGCACGCCATTTACCTGTCAGCAGAGTCAAACCCCCCTCAAGAACCACCACCACGGTGGACACTCGTACCTCCTGACCTCGAAATGTAGGAGAAAGCTACGTAAGTAAAAAACGAACTGACTTTTATACACAAACAACTTGGATGGATCTCAAAGGCGTTGTGCTGAGTGAAAGGAGCCAGTCTCAAAAGACTGCATGTTGTAGGGTTTGGCTGGAAAAAGCTGGATCATAGGGTGGAGCAGAGATCACAGCTGCCAGAGGGCCCTGTGTGGCTGGGTGAATGGAAATGGGGACCATGGAGGATTCCGGAAGTGATGACATTATTTTGCACTCTGATTATGGGGTGATTAGAATTCACAGAGCTGTATCCTATATGAAAAAAGTTAATTTTACTATATAATTTTATTTTTTATTTTATTTATTTATTTTTTTGAGACAGTCTCAGTTACCCAGGCTGGAGTGTAGTGGCACGATCTCGGCTTGCTGCAACCTCCGCCTCCCGGGTTCAAGTGATCCTCGTGCCTCAGCCTCCCAAGTAGCTGGGATTACAGGCGCCCGCCACCACGTCCAGCTAAGTTTTCCATTTTTGGTAGAGACGGGGTTTTGCCATGTTGGCCAGGCTGGTCTCCAACTCCTGACCTCAGGTGATCCGCCTGCCTTGGCCTCTCAAAGTGCTCAGATAACAGGCGTGAGCCACCACGCCCAGCCTACTATAGAATTTTAAAAGTAAAAAATTTTAAAACCTGCTGGGCTATGTCCTATATCTTACTGTGGTGGTTGCACATTTGTGCACACATTTGTTGAAATGTGACCCCGTGGCATCTGGTCGGGGAATGGTGGTGCAGGTGTAGATTATTGCTGGTATTCTTTAGAACTGCAGGCATGTGGTGATAGGAAGTACATCCACTTTTATTTGCTTTAATTATTGTTTTAAAACTCTGAAGATGACGCAGCCTCTATGACCTGCTCCCTGGATAAGGGTACCACCGCCCGCCTTTGGTACTCGCTGACCATGAACTCACGTTTAAATGAGTCCCTTCCATTGTGTGCGAGTTGCGTCTCAATACAGTAGATACCCTTAAACCCCTTCTCACGCCCGCAGTTAGAATTCAGTCGCGTGGAGATGCATGCAGTGCCAGCGAGCCCTTCAGTGTGCCAGTTCTACCTCAATACAGAAAATATCCTTAAACCCCTTCTCAGGCTCGCAGTTAGAACTTGACTGCGTGGAGATGCATGCAGTGCCGTGCTGGGCCCACAGTGAGCCCTGCACAAACGTCAGCTGCCTCTCACTGCAATCCCGGCCACTGCTGCTGCTGGGGGCTGTTGCCGTCACCACTAAGAAACACAAGCGATGGGATTTCTCAGTGCAGCCAGGCTCCCACAGGCTATAGTCAGTCTTTTCAGACACACAGAATTCTCTCACACAGAAGTCAAAACATAGCCAACAGTTCACCTTTGTTCTCACTAGGTGAAAACTCGAAACCACTCAAGCTTCAAAAGGGGTTAATCAACTATACGTTAAGACTTACAAAAACCTATAAAAACGTGGGGAAGTGTTTATGTTATAATACATAGTGGAGAAACAGGATGCAAATAATGTGTTTCACTTAAAATAAATAAATAAATAAATAAATAAATAAATAAGGAAAAATCATCAAAGACTTTAGTTAAAGATGGTGGCTTAAACATGTGCCTTTAAGTGTAATCTCTCTCAAAATCCCGGTAAAACAAGGGTAAAGATTTTGCTTACATTTTTTGAGGCATTTACCTGAAGACAAAGAACATAAAAGAAGACACAACATCAAATAACGTTGAGAATGGAAGCTAGAAAGCTTCCAGATAGACGAGTGGCCAGTGACCCCAAAAATGCTGAATCCTGAGCCAGCAATGGAACAGCCAAGAAACTTTGACACCACAAGTTCCCCAGCTTTGGGGATGCCCACCCCAGCAATGACTTCTGGAAGCAGGGAGGAGGGACCACTGGAACTGCAGGGCTGGCTGGAGACCTTTGAAACAGAATGAAGACCTCGTCAGAGATTCACAGCTATTTGTGAGAAACGTACTAGGAGGTCTGTGTCCTCCTTACCCTGTCTCCCTCGATGGTAACAAACTGAAATAGCAACATCAAAAACAGGAAAACTAACGCAGGTACAATCCAGAGACTGCTCGCCTGCCGCCAGCTCACAGGCACTTCCCTCCATGTCTACGCCCACGGGATCTGTCACACATGCGGATGTGTGCGCCCACAACCGCCGTCCAGACACAGGCCTGTCCTGACACCGGAAGGCTTGCCCCGCTGTCCTTGTGTACACACACGCACCCCCGCCCCTAAACCCTGGCAATCTCTTCTATTTTATCTGTCAAATTGATCTTAATTATTAACTGGTCGGTAGAATTCTCTAGGGAAACCATTTGGGCCTAGGGATATCCTTCTCATCTTTATGACTTCAATTTTTTATAAAGAGTTTACAAGATAATTCGGATAACCTATTTCATCTTGGCTGAGTCTGATGGCTTGTGGGTGTTGAGGAGTCTGCTGCTTCAAGTTGTCTGTGGCATAACACCCTCTGCTTAATGGCTACAGAGCCTGTAGCCATTAAGCAGAGCCTGTGGCCCCTATTTCATTGCTGATATTGATGATTTTGGTGGTGTCTTTTTATTTTTGTCAAATTCGCTAGAGGTTTATCAATTTCATTGAATTTTTTTTTCAAAAAAGCCCCAGCTTATTGTTTTAATAATTTTCTCTATTTTTTTTCTTTTCAATTTCATTGGTTTTTGCTCACTGTTATTTCCTTCGGCCTGCTTGTTCTGGGCTATTCTGCTCCCCCTTCTCCAGGTTCTTGAGGTAGGAACATAAATTAGAGACTGTTGGCCGGGCGCGGTGGCTCACGCCTGTAATCCCAGCACTTTGGGAGGCCGAGGCGGGCGGATCACAAGGTCAGGAGATCGAGACCACGGTGAAACCCCGTCTCTACTAAAAATACAAAAAATTAGCCGGGCGCGGTGGCGGGCGCCTGTAGTCCCAGCTACTCAGGAGGCTGAGGCAGGAGAATGGCGTAAACCCAGGAGGCGGAGCTTGCAGTGAGCCGAGATCGCGCCACTGCACTCCAGCCTGGGCGACAGAGCGAGACTCCGTCTCAAAAAAAAAAACAAAACAAAAAAAAAAAATTAGAGACTGTTCCTCTTTTCCAACGGGAACACTGAGCGTGACGTACTTCCTTCTCAGCACCGGTCTGGCTGGACCCCACTTCTTCAGATGTGTGTATTTCCATGATTGCTCATATACTTATTTGTACCGGGAGACTTCCTCCCCAACACGGGCAATGCAGACGTGTGTTGCTGATTTTCTAATGCTTAGAGACTTCCCTGTTGTTCTTCTGTTACTGACATCTAGTTTGGGTTCATTATACTCAGAGCACACAGTCTGAGTGAATTCGATTCTTTTGAGTTTACTGGGGTCTCTTTGATGACTGGTGATGTGATCTGTCATGACTGTCCGAGGTGAACGCAGAGGCAACAGTCCTCTGCTCTCGGACAGGGCGTTCCACAAACACTGATGAGGTCCTGCAGGTTGATGGGGACACTCAGTGCCATCAGTCGCGGAGAGTGAGGTGTGAGTTCTCAACTGTAAATGTAGATCTGCCCAATTCTCTGTTCATCCCAGCCACTTCTGCATCCTGGGTTTTGAAACTGTTGTTTGACTCGTATACATCTAGGAGTGCCAGAGCTGGGGGCAGAGTGGGAGTTCTGCCACTGCACAGGCCTGGTGGACACCATCCTGGCACACGCAGAGTGTGGACATGTGGCTGCTCATGAGGGCCACGGATAGGCGGGTACAAGCTGGGCCCCTAGAGCGGGAATGTGCACCTGCTCATGAGGGCCACAGACCGGCGCGTGTGAGCTCACCCCTAGAGCGGGAATGTGCACCTGCTCATGAGGGCCACAGACCGGCGCGTGTGAGCTCACCCCAGAGCGGGAATGTGTACCCGGCACACGAGGGCCACAGATAGGCAGGTGCGAGCTGGGCCTCTGCCTGTCTTGCCAACACCATGGAAGGAGGCATGAAAGGCAGCCCCCAGACTCCCTGCTGCAGGGTGCAGGGAAGGCCCTGCTGAGCCTCTGACATGGGGTCCTGGGGGTTGAAGACCACCCCCTACATCCTGCTCTGCCTCGTTGGTGCTGGGTGGGGTGGAGGCTCCGGTCCCTGCTGGGCACTGCAACACTACTGGACCAGAGAGCCAGAGCTGGGCCTGCCTCTGCCGAGTGGCACCAAGTTCCCTGCCATCAGCCCTGCTGACCCTGCCCAGCACAGACACGGGAGCAGTGCCAGCTGCCGCAGGCTGGGGCAGGAGACCCGCTCCCCGAGGGGCCATGCTGATGCCACTGGGTGGGGACAGGCCACTCTGCTGGCTTCTGCTTCTGGGAGTGAAGGGCAGGAGCCTGCATGTCACTCTGCACATTCTGCGTAAGATCTCCAGGCTGAGACAGGCCCTTAGGTAAGGCACAGGCAGGGTGCCCCACCAAAAGAGGAGTCCTGCATTGGTGGCACGCTTCCCTGCTCAGCCCCCAGGAGCTGGCAGCACAGGCACCCCCACCAGAGTCACCCAGGCTGAGAGGAAAGACCAGAGGCCCCTTCCGAGGGCTCCCCAGTGGAAGGCCCAGGCGGATTCCGCGGAGAAGCACAAGGCAAACGCACCCTGGCACAGGCAGCTGGGACCACCAAACACTTAAGGAAATCATCCAGTAAAAAAGGGGAAGGTCCAGCGCTGGCAGAAACACGGCAACTGAGAGCAACAGAGAACAGGGTTCACCCGGAGAAGAAAACTCTAAAAAGCACCATTATTAACATCAAAGACACAGTGACCCCACTGCCCCCGCGAACACCGACAGGATGTTCCATTGATGCAGGAATCCTCAGAGAACAGAAACCGACTCTCAGGAGATGAAGAGTACAGCAACAAATAAAACAAGAACAGGCTAACAAAGCTGAGAAAATACAGAAGGCAGAACAAAAAGAAGGAAAATAAGATCAAAAAGATTTAAAAGAGAAAAAACTATTTGAAAATCCAACATCCAAATAACAGTTTCAGAAAGAAGACACAGAAAACAGGGGAGAGGAAATAATCAGTGAACAGAGCCAAGAAAGCTCTCGAGAGCGGAAGGGCAGGAGACGCTAGAAGGAAAGGCCCGGAGTGCCCAGAGCAGCGCACAGAGCAGGCTCCGGCCAGAGCATGTGGGCAACCTGAGGATGCTGGAGACCAGGGGGAGGTGGGCAGGCTTTCGGAGAGGAAGAAGCAGGTCCGGGGCACAGGACCCAAGCTGCAGGCCGGACCCCAGCAGCACACCTGCCTTCACTGGCTGTGGTCACTGGCCCCACCTGCAGAGACCAGGCACAGGGGCCGCTGTCGCTACTGGCAGCCAGGCAGTGGGTGGGGGCAGCTCTGGTGGTCATGGGCCTGCTGACAGCACTGCCCAGCCAGGTGGAGGCGGCTCGCCAGCCTTGTGGGACCTTGTGAAGCTGCTTGTGGGAGGCAGAATGAGGCCACAAAGGCTCCCAAAGTCCCGCCCTGGGCTCCTGATGGGCTGGGCAGTTCATCACCAGCCCCCTTGGGGCCACGCTCTCCCACCTGGGACCACAGCATCTGAGGGTGGCCTCGTTCCGGCCGCAGCTGCCCTTCCAATGGGACCAATCACCTGTACTCCAGACCCGGCCCAGCCAGCAGGTTCTCCACAGTGGGCGGCAGGAGCTGCAGACCAGGACAGAACCAGGGAAAACCAGTTCCACTTTCCCAGACTGAACGCTCCCTGGTGGCCTGGGCTGGGCACGGTGAGCTCAAAGATCAACCCACTGCCCTGGAAGCTTGGCAGGCAGTGACTGTCTTTCTGGTTACCTCTACGTGGCTTCAGGAGCGGACTTAGAGCAGCTGTGTTTAATGGAGATTTGTTGGATGACAGATGATAATTTCTACAAAAGAACACTGAAAGTCTAGTACCTGGCCCTCTCTGGAAAGGACGCGGGCCTGGGCACTGGGTCCCTGGGGTATGAGTGGAGATCACAGAGCGTCCTGAGGACTGGGGACCTCAGATGAGTGGGGTCACAGGTCACCTCGCGTCCCCTGAGGCAGGCCGGCGTCTCCAGGGCCCCCAGCACCTCCCAGGACCCAGAAGGCATCGCACGGCCAGGAAGCGAAGGCTGGAGTGTGACTAGCAGGCGCTGGCACAGACAGGCGAGCCTCTGGAATTAGCGAGCGTCTAACCAGTTGCTAAATCCACAGGCAACATTCAGGATTTGCTAGACCTGCTATGTGACAGCAGAGAGGATGAGCTCAGATTTGTTCCGGTTGAGAGGGCTCCTCAACTGCTGCCTCTTAAAAATCCCCACTGACACCCTCTCTAGCGTCTGTGCTGAAAAACGATGCAATGTGATACATGTCATTCACATACAACAAACGGATGGATGTGAAAATGTGAGTGTGCACGTGGGCAAGAGCAGGCGCACATACGTGTGGCAGTGCGCGTGTGTGTGAGAACCATCCCTGGTCCTCCTAGGCAGTCAGAGGGGGGTGGGGGGCTGCACCATCCCTGGTGCCCACTGGGCTTCTCTACTGGCCGCCCATGGTTGCTGAGGGCAGAGGGGCTGCACAGGGCTGGGGTGGGTGGGGGGGTGCGGCAGAGCCACGGGTGTCTGCCATGTCTTCCCCTGAACCAACCACTTCAGAAAATGCCCCCCTGCATGTTTCATGAAAGGCTTGCAGGAAAAGCACTTCACACTCAAGAGGAGGAGGCAGATTAAAAGGAGAAATGGGTTTCATCCAAGGCGGGAAGCCTTTCTCATCTCCTCACCGGCTGCCCAGCCCTCGAGAGCTGCACGGAGAGCAAGATGACAGGGAGGCCTCTGGCCTCAACACTAACGTCTCCTCCCTGGGGAGTGGGGTAGCCACGTGTGCCCGGCATCCGAGACACTCTCCTCAGGGGCGGAGTCTGCAGCTCGCCAGGGCCCCTGTTGTCCCACCCACAAGCCAGAAGGGCTGCCTGTGGTGGTCCCAGGAAAACTAAGCACAAGCCGTGACATACGTGCCCTCACTCAGGACGACGGTGAGCTGCAAATACGGATGCTTCCCAGAGACGCACCGATCCCACTGCAGCCACAACAGGAAACTGAGGTTCGGCAACGCAACCCTGAGAACACTGCAACCGCCGAGGTCGAGGACGGGGTGGAGTGGGGCAGAAGGCCACCCTGCCAGGAGGGGCAGGGACGCCCCAGGAAGGAGGAGCTCTGGAAGAGAAAGCTTGGAAGGACGTGTGCTTAGTACACAGAGAAAAATAGCCTGGCCTGTACCCCGGTTGGGCGGGAGGCCTCACCTGCATGCTCCGCCGAGCCACCTCTCTCCCGAGAAGCTCAGGGAGGCAGCCCGGGCTCCACGGGCTCCCACCGCTGGGCCTGATCGAGTCTGTCACAAAAAGGACCATGTCACCTGGCTTCCCTGTCACTGCACACTCCAAGGCCCTCTCCCAGGTCCATCCAGCAGATCCACTGGCTCCCAAATCCTGACCACGGCTGCTGCGTGGCCTGAAGGGGGACTTCCCAAATGGAGCTACGAGGCCTGGCGGGCCGGGAAGGGTGGACGGTGCCTGCCATAGGCCCAGCCCCAGGCTCTTGGCTGTTTCTCCTGGGAGAAGGCCGTGCTGAGAGCTGAGGGCGACCTGCCGGCGTCTCCCCAGTTCCCATGAGTTAGCCACAGAGGCCCTTCTTTCCATCGCTGCTTTCTCCAAACAAAACAGTGGGGACGACAAGCTTTGACCTTGATGTAAAAGATATCAATGATAAAGGCCTTTTCTTACATTGTGAAAATAAACAAACCCCAAGCATACCAGCCCACACAAATCTGACGCCCGCCTGGCCATGCTCCCATCAACTGCAGAACGAGAGGCTCTAGGTGCCAAAAGGCGCAGCAGAAAGCAGAGCGCCGTCTCCGAGAGCGGGGAGCCGTGCGGCGCGATGCGCGCTCCTGCGTGGGCAGCCACGGGCCGGGGCACACTGACCTTCCTGCAACCTCTACGGATGCTGGAAGCCACTGACGCAACTCCCCAAATTTAAGTACCTACTCCACCACCTCCCACGTGGCTCCTGGGGCCTGGAGCACAGCGTTGGAGACCGCCCTGCCTCGCATGGCATTCAGGACCTTGCAGGGTCAGGCAGTGGCCACACCAGCCCAGCACTTCCCGACGCACTGCTATGCACGGCCTCTCCCCCTGTGCCCGCAGAGGCCCTTCTCCATGATGACAAGGCGCGGCCTCTGCTGCTGGTCCCAGCTCCCCCTCTCACAGCAGACATACATCGAAGCCTGTCCGGCACCTCATCCAGCCTTGGCCTTGGTGAGCTACTGACTTGCCTGGGCTTCCCTTCTGAGCCATTCCTTCTGTCTCGCTACACACCATCCCCTCTCTGCGGCCCCCAGGCCTGCTGCTCGGTGTGGCAAGGGTCTTTCTCCCCAGGCAGGGCTACTCCTGCAAGTCAGGGTGTGTGTGGGAGGCATGTGTTGTTCACCTCTGCACAGGAAAAGCCAACTCCAGCTTCGGAGGGGCTCCCAGCACTGATGCTTGGCGAGCAGGTGGCGGGGCTGCCCCTCTGCCACTCTCCTCCCCCTCCCCAGGCCCGGCAACCAGTGCTTTCTCCAGCCACACTCTTCCCCTTGAAGGCCTCCAGTGCCTGCCATCGCTCCTAGGAAAGAGACTGCACACTCACCACGGCCCCCGCCCAGTCTCCAGCTCCCCCCACACCACACCCACGCTCACACACAGCCCCCCATCCCCCACCACCATCAATCCGAACACCGCGCGCAGACGCACTTGCTAGGGGAGACACCCACTGTCGCAGGACCACATGCACCTCACAGGCTGTAACGACAGAGCCTCTAGGTGAAGAATGGACCCCAGGTCTCTAAGACAAGGAGATGCTGATGAAGACGGAGAGTACATCAGTGCCCACTCACCACTCCATCAGCCTCGTGCTCGGCCCTAGAGACGCCCACGACACACACTCAGTATCTGAACACTGAACGGCTCAATGGATGGAAACCAAACCGCTCAGACTCCGGCGGGTCCCAGAGAGGGCGATGTGTACGGCACAGCCCATGCGTGAGGAATGCTTCAGAGATGCTGGAGGAACCTTGAATCTAAAAGGCATCACAGCTGCCATGTGCAGAGCACTTCCTGGGCCTGGGTCAGCATCGCAGCTGCCATGTGCAGAGCACTTCCTGGGCCTGGGTCAGCATCGCAGCTGCCATGTGCAGAGCACTTCCTGGGCCAGACTAAAGGCATCCCTTTTCCTGCTTTACTCTCAGCAACGCTGAGAAAGGGGGCCATCCACGGGTGAACACCAGAACCCCAGGGTGTGACGAAGCAGAGGCTGCTGCCGCGGGGGGCCCAGGGGCCCACACACCAAAGCTGTGTGGCCAGGGAAGGGCGTCCTCTCCCCACCGCCACCCCCATCTCACTGCAGGGCCATTTGATGTCCCCTAGAACTGTCTCAGTCCCCTCTTCTCAGTTCCTCTGATGACCAGGAGAAACCCTGGATGCCCAGGGCCTGGCCTGCTGCAGACACTCAGAGCAGAGGAGTGGCCAGTGCAGGAAAGCCATGGCGTCCTGCCACCCCACCCTGTGCCCACAGTCACTGCCTGCCACAGTGGATTCTAGCAGGACACCCCACCCTGTGCCCACAGTCACTGCCTGCCACAGTGGATTCCAGCAGGACACCCCGCTCTGTGCCCACAGTCACTGCCTCCCACAGTGGATTCTAGCAGGACACTCGGGTGGCCACACAGCCACGTTCAATCCACACTGGAAGTGGCAGTGCCAATACAGTCACTAAAGCAGAGCCAGGAGCTCCACCTGCATCTCCCCGGAAACCTCTTGCCTGAGGATCCTGACGGATCCACAAGCCAGGGGGAGAGGAAGAGAGCTCTCGAAAAGCAGCCCGGCCTGCAGACCCTGGTCTAGGGACGCGGTGTGCAAGCAGGAGCTGGGGTGAGGGCACCCCAGGACAGGGCAGTGGCAGAGAGCTGGCAGCATGTCTGAAGCGCAGCCTGAGGGCTGCTGGACACGCCTGGCTGCCGCACTGCCTGGGCTCTGCTCTGAACCACACTCCGGGGCAGCCGTCTCGGCACAGCACTGCCACACAGCCCCTGTGGCTGCGGACCTGGCTGCAGCACCACCCCGTGATGGAGGACCTGCTCCCTTCTGAGCGTCGGGACACTGAGAGGCCCCCGCTGTCAGCGCTGGCTGGAGAAGGGCTGCTGAAGAAAGGCCCACACCAGCAGAGATGAGCGTCCCTGCAGAGAGGAACCTACGCGCATGGGATGTGACTTATACAGAAAAGCCCTTCCAGGAAGGCAGCAGAGGAGCAGGACTTCACTCCAGCCACCAACAGGGGAGCACACAGAGAAGGCCACAGGCTGGAGAGAGGGGACAGGAGGCTGCCACGACGTGTCTCCTGCACTCCCCTCCTCTGGAGAGGGCACACCTGAGCACGCGCACCTCCCCGCTGGGGACACACCTGAGCATGTGCCCTTCCTTCCTGGGGGACACACCTGAGCACGCGCACCTCCCGCTGGGGGACACGCCTGAGCACGCGCACCTCCCCGCTGGGGGACACGACTGAGCATGTGCACTTCCTTCCTGGGGGACACCCATGAGTGTGCCCACCTCCCCTCCCCCGGCAGGACACACCTGAGCACATCCGCCTCACTCACCCAGGACACACCCGGGCACGTCCACTTCCTCCCCCGCGGGACACACCTGGGCACATCCGCCTCCCCCCACCCAGGACACACCTGGGCACGTCCACTTCCTCCCCCGCGGGACACACCTGGGCATGTCCGCTCCTCTCTGGGGGACACACCTGGGCATGTCTGCTCCTCTCTGGGGGACACACATGGGCATGTCCGCTCCTCTCTGGGGGACATACCTGGGCATGTCTGCTCCTCTCTGGGGGACATACCTGAGGGTGTCCACCTCCTCTCTGGAGAACAGGAAGCTCTGTTCGGCAGAACTGGACTGAGACTTTAGCATCTTCAGCTCCATCTCCAGCTAGGAGAAAGCAAAGGACAGAGGGTTAGCCGACGTAAGTGCACCCAGGTGTGTGGGGAACCCCCGCCCAGGCCCCTGAGACCGCCCCTGGCAGCACCCCTGCCCTGGGCCGGGAGCTGGGGGAGACCTCTTTCCCGGAAGCCTGAAGCTGCCAGGCCATACAGCACTCTAACTTTGCAAACTCAAGTTCTCTCACTTGTGTCTCCTGAGTAGCAACAGATGCATAGGCTCCCGGTGGCGTGTGTGGGGCAGATGTGAGAGTCTCTGGGGAGGGGACACACAGCTGGGGAGAGAGCACACTTCAACGCTGCCGTCGGTTTGGTTTAACAGCTACCAGCCGTCATTTATTCTGCTACTTCCAGTTCCTCCATAGAACAGCGTGAGATGCTGCATCGCCCTGGAGGGAGCCTGGATTCTTCCTTTTTTTTTTTTTTTTTTTAAGAGACAGAGTCTCGCTCTGTCGCCCAGGCTGGAGTGCAGTGGCACAATCTCGGCTCATTGCAACTTCCACCTCGCAGGTTCAAGCGATTCTTCTGCCTCAGCCTCCCGAGTAGCCGGGACTACAGGTGCATGCTGCCACGCCTGGCTCATTTTTTGTATTTTAGTAGAGATGGGGTATCACTGTGTTCCCCAGGCTGGTCTCGAACTCCGACCTCAGGTGATTCACCTGCCTTGGCCTCCCAAAGTGCTGGGATTACAGGTGTGAGCTGTCGCATCTGGCCAGGAGTGTGGATTCTAACCTGCCCCTACACACCTGGGGTGGGAGGCGCTGGGGGCAGCAGACGGTGGGGAGGCCAGGAGCCAGAACCGACTGCAGGTTCAAGGAAGAGCAGGGCACAGATGGGGCCTGGTCAGGCAGGCTGGCGCAGGCTGAGGGGCTACGTGGGCACCAGCTCCAGGCTCTGGGGGTGCTAAGGGAGGCCCACCCAGAGACGCCCCTCACCACTCCTGGGGTGTCTCACGGACAGGATCAGGGAGGTAAATCCTGCCCCTGGCCCAAGTCAGAACCTTGTTCCCGCCAGTCCTAACCCACTCCAAAGCCTGGCTCACCCCACCATGAAAGGAGGAGATAGGGCAGTGTGGCCTCAGGGAGGGGAAGGGAGGCGCCAGCAGGTACGAGGGCAGCCAGAGGCCCCCAGCAGTGGGGCTGCAAAGCCTGCCAGACACCCAGGTGGGATGATTCGAGGGCGATAACACCCCCTGGGCTGGGGGCCAGAGGAGCCTGGGAAAAAGGGCACGGGGAGGGGGTGTGTGCACAGCGTGCAAGGGGGCAGGATATGCTAATTGCCCTGATCTAATCACCATACATTACATGTACTGAAACATCACTATGTACCCCATAAATATGTACAATTATGTGTCCATTAACAAGAAAGACCCACGGTTCAGACAACAAACACAGAAGCCCATGCCCTGAGCAGCCTCTCCCCAACTTCCAACCCCAGCACCCCAGGCCCCCGACTCTCAGCCAACCAACGTTCTGAGGTTTGAGCATATGTTCCTTCCAGAGGCTGCTGGTGTGCAAGCCAGCAACATGTCTATGTTCTTCCTCCCACCACACTTTATTTTAATAAAAATGGTAAGATGTTCTACACTTTATTTGGTACTTTGCTTTTTTCACTATATATATACATATAAATATATATACGTGTGTGTATATATATATTTTGAGACAGAGTCGCTCTGTCGCCCAGGCTCCAGCGCAGTGGTGTCATCTCGGCTCACTGCAGCTCCTGGGTTCAAGCAATTCTCCTGCCTCAGCCTCCCAAGTTGCTGGGATTACAGGTGTATGCCACCACACCCAGCTAATTTTTGTATTTTTAGTAGAGATGGGGTTTCACCATGTTGGTGAGGCTGGTCCTGAACTCCTGACCGCAAGTGATCCACCTGCCTCAGCCTCCCAAAGTGCTGGGATTACAGGTGTGAGCCGCCGCGCCTGGCCTTTTCTTCTACTTTCTAACTTATCTTTGTATACGTGATTTTAAATTTTTGTTTCCCGCCCCCTTGGCTAAATTCCAATCGACAGCAGCAGTTCTCAGTTGATTCTCTTGACACACAATCTTATCAGCAGCAAAGAGGGACAATTTTCCAATTTTCCTCCTCCTTCGCAATATGGAAACCTTGGGTTTCTTTCGCTTGTCTACTTTGGATGACTAGTGTCTCCAGAATAATACTAAATCGCAGTTGTGATACTGGACATCCTTAGGTGGCCTGTGGCTTCACTGGAGCCGAAGCCAGCACTTTCTCATTTACAGCATGTCATCTTTTGCTTCAAATAGGTATTTCCTATCATGCTGAGAAATTACCCATATATTCCTATTTTATTAAGAGTTTTTAATCAAGGCTGAATGTTGGATTTGGTCAAATGCCTTTTCAGCAAATATGAAGAGGGTGTTTTATAAATTGATACCTTAAAATCAAGCTGACAGGCTGGTCCTGGAATAAACCCTACTACATATGGTGTATTTCAACCTGCTGAGTTTCACTCCTGACATGTTAACACTGACACTGATGCATGCATGCGTGCGCATGCACACACACGCACACACGCCCACCCAGACGTGCACACGCACGCCCACACGCCCACCCAGACATGCACACGCACGCCCACACGCCCACCCAGACATGCACACGCACGCCCACATGCATACACACACAGGCTTGTAAGGCCTTTACAGTTGTTGGTGTCAATACAACACTCACTTCCAGAATGCCTTCCCCTCCTTTTCCCACAGTCTGAACTGGTTTACACCGTGTTCAAAGTATCTGCACTTCACAAACCTGGTAGAATTTTCCCATGAAACTGGCTTGGCCTGATGCATTTTCTGTTTCTTTCCTTTTGCGGTGGGGGAGAGCAGCCATGGCAACGTTGGGACAATGGTTTTCTACAATAATTGGTCTGTTTAAAATTTCTCTCTCTTCTGGAGTTGGGATTGATAGATAACATTCCCCTAAAAAGTTATTCATTTCCTACAGATTATTATTAAAATAGAATTGAGATATAATTCATAATTCTTTTTATAGAATTCAGATAAGACTCATAATTCTTTTCTTTTTTTTTTTTTTTTTTTTTTTTTTTTTTTGAGACGGAGTCTCGCTCTGTCGCCCAGGCTGGAGTGCAGTGGCTGGATCTCAGCTCACTGCAAGCTCCGCCTCCCGGGTTTACGCCATTCTCCTGCCTCAGCCTCCGGAATAGCTGGGACTACAGGCGCCCGCCACCTCGCCCGGCTAGTTTTTTGTATTTTTTAGTAGAGACGGGGTTTCACCGTGTTAGCCAGGATGGTCTCGATCTCCTGACCTCGTGATCCACCCGTCTCGGCCTCCCAAAGTGCTGGGATTACAGGCTTGAGCCACCGCGCCCGGCCTATTCTTTTCAATTTTTTAATTTTTGCTTTTATTTTCTTTCCCATCGAGGTATATATAATTTACACGCAGTAAAGTGCTCAATCTTATGTGCACAGCTTGATGGCTTTTTACACACGTCTACACCTTCGTATCCACCATCCAGGTCAGGACACAGAATTCTCAGCATGCCCGAACGCTCTGGCAAGCTCCTCTTCAGTCAATAGCTCGGGTAATTCGTCTTGTTTCTTATTTTGGATGGTGATACTTTCTATCAATTTTTTATTAGAACTGTGAATAATTCATATGTTTTATTGGTTTTATTTCAAATAACAGGTATTTGGACTTATTTATTATTTCTACCATTTTTCACTTTCCTGTTAACTTCTGCTTTGATCTTTACAAATTCCTACCTTTTTGTTTCAATAAGGTTTATTTTCCTTTTGTTCTCTGACTTCTTGGGTTGAAGGTCTCATCCATATATTTACAAGCTTGCTTGCTGAATGATATAAATATTTAAACTTGTGAATTTAGATGGTTCCCACAGGCTCTGATGAGAAGTGTTTTCATGACAATTATTTTCTAGATTTTATGCACTTTTGAACCATAATTCTTTGAACCAAGAATTGTTTGAGACAAAGTGTTTTGATCTGTTTGGGTTTTGTTTTTTAATTTCCAAGTGTTAGGAGCTTTATTTTCCCCGATTTTGTTCTTGATTTCACATCACACTGCAATCACAAGAAGTTGTATTAGTTCTACTTAATTTACAAAGGCTTTCTCTATTACCGAAGACACAATTAATCTTTGTGAATGTTGTTTTCTATGCGCTCCTTTAACATGAGTATATTCTCTAATTTTGGGGATCTGGGTTTTACGCACATCTATATTTTTCTGTTTTTTCCATTATTCTTTGCCCACTTGATATATCGCAGATGAGGACATAAATTCTGCTACGGGCGTCTCTGACAATTTCCCCGTGAATCTCTCATTTCTGCTTTTCCCAACAGCGGTGACACGTTATTTGGCTAACCCACCTGCACCTCGCTGTGAAAAGCGCCCATCTTTGTTTCCAAGCGGCTTCCGGCCTGAACTCACACTGCATCGAGATCACAGCTCCTGCTTTCCAGGTTCATGTCACCAGGATGCCTTTGCTTCCCGTATTTTCCAACGTTTGGTTTTGCTTTGCAATCCAATCAGGAAGTCCTTTCCTTTTAATAGGAGAGTTTAGTCCATCTATAACTTGATTTGTGTCTATTTCTGTTGTATTATGTTGCTATGCTTTCGATTTCAGAGCTTTTACATCTACGTCATTCTGTGGCCTTTTTAATCTAGTTTACTTTTTTGCGTGTAATTCTCTCGAGGCTTAGAAAAGTGTGCGTGTTTTACCCTGGTTGCTTTTATAATTCAGTTTTGTTTCACACCTATACTTTCCCACTAGACAGTACCTACTGTATCTCCTATGTTCAGTGCCTAACTAGTCAGATATATCACCCTCACTGTTTATACAGTCTGTGACGGTTCATTCCATGTGGCCACTGGACAGGACCTGGGGTATTCAGATCAAAACTCTTTCTGGGTGTGTCTGGGAGGGTTTGTGGAAGAGATCAGCATTTGAATCAGGGACTCAGCAGACTGCCCGCTGCACCATGGGCAGGCCTCCTCCAACCCCTTGAGGCCTGAATGGAATGAAAACTGGAGGAGGCCAGCGTTCCTCCCCTGCCTGCCTGGCGGCCTTAGCGGGGCAGCTCCTGTTTTCTGCCTGGGACTGGGGTTTCCACCACAGGCTCCGCCGGTTCTCACGCCTGCAGAACTGGACTGGGCACAGCACGGGCTCTTTCAGGTCTGCTGTGCGCAGATGCAGACCACGGGATCCCGGCTCCATGGCCAGGAGCCAGGCCCTCACAGTCACTCTCTTGGGATAGACCAGTCTACTGCGCCTGGTGCTCTAGGGAGCCGAACATGCAGCTCCATCCACTCTCCGCACCTGATACTACCTTTAGATGGTGTGTTTGCGTCTTCGGCTCTCAACGGCGAGGACGCCATCCTCATGTTCTCTCCTCCCTCTGCCATCCTGACACTTCTTTTTGAATATATGACATGTAGCAGTTACATTTCCCAGCTTCCACATTCACTTCATCTTCCAGTTCAAGAGATGGAACTCGTGCTGCGGGTTCTTTACGTAGTTTTTCCCATGATTCGCCTCCCTGTGCATCCGGTCACCTTCCTTCCCGTGCTGCCCCGTCTCCCGCCCCGAGACCCTCCGGGTTCTGTCTCACGCACCCCCCGGCCTCACCGTCTCTTCTTGGAGCATATGCGTTCCACCAAGCTTCACAGACTCTAACACCTCGTTAACTTATTTCTTGGCAAAATGTCTGGATACAATTTTCATCTGCTCAGTGTCCACCGTTTTTCTGTGAAACTTTCTCTGCCACTTGTTTTTCTTCTTTTTCTCCCTTGCTCTTACACAAATGCATGCAGTGACCTTTACTGCTCACTGCTGAAGATGAGTTTTATTGAATCCGGCTCTGTGCACAGGTTCACAGTGGGGAAGGACAGGCCTGCTTCCTTTTATCTGAAATCCAGTGACAGTTCTGCTGTGAGTCCAATCAGCCCCCAGTAGCTCCCTCTGGCAGGAAAGAAAGGACGCTGTGAGTTTTCCTAAGAGCAAATGTTCTCTCTGCCACAGATGCGGCTTCAAGCACATGAGATGCACTTGTGTGACCCCTCAGCTCAGCACCAACCTCTCCTGCGGCTTGGGACCATGCGCCAGTCCAGGGACCCCTGTTCCAGCTGCCGCCTGGCCCCAGCACCGCGAAGCCAGGGTCAGGCACTGCCTCTCGTAAGGGCTCCTGCCAGCAAGGGAGTTCTACTCGGTGGCTCCCTCACGGAACTCCCTCCACCGGCACTGCCCCAGGCTTCCCCGGGGATATGTCTGCTCACTGCACTCTCCTGTGCCATGGGCTGCCTGCCTCCGCCTGGGGCTTGGTTTGCAGCTGCATTTCTGTTTTGTCAAAATTTATGTGCCATTTTGGTTTTCATGCTTCTTGTTATTTGTGGATGATTTCCAGGAAACAACGGGGAAATGCTGACGTATGCCACAATGTTCAGAGCAAAAATCAAGCCCTTTTATTTTAATGTGTAACCTTAGACTCACAACTAAGCTCCCAACTATATTCTCACAGCAGCCAATGCCTGCCCCTCGAGCCTGTGCCCGACACCCCCAGCCATGCTGCAGGTCCTCCACCCACCCTGCACCTCCCCACCAGGCCGGCTCTCGCCGCCACATCCCCCTCCAGGCCCATGGCACAGGACAACAGCCACAGAGGGGCAGACCCACAACCCAAGTCCACAGGTCACCTTCCACCTACACCCCCGCTCCCATCCGCCATTGAGATCCAACTGAAATGCCACCTTCCCCACAATCTGTCCTGGTAGCTCCCTCACCCCTCCCCTGCCAGCCAGAAGTGCCCACTCCAACTCCTCTGTGGCCGCGCCCGCTACTCCACCACACCACACAGTGACTGGGCACATGACTCTCCTCCCCACTGGATGGGGCGTTCCCTGGAGGAGACATGGCAACCATGTAGGGCCCCGTTGCCAGCACAGAACCTGGCACACAGTCGGTGCTTGGGGGGCACACGGGTGGGTGGACGATGGGCACGGATGCAGCGATGGCCACTTCCCGGGCATGTCCAGTGTGTGTGCGGCCGAGCGTGGAATGGGGAGGCACTGGGGTGGGTCGAAGCAGCCGGGATGAGGCAGAGTGAGCTGCCCATGCTGAGCAGACAAGACCTACAGTCGGCTCTACTGTCCACCGATTTGAGAAGCTGTGTAGACATATCAGTAGTTAAAAGCAGGAAAGCCACTGGGGAGTGGGGAAAGAGGCAGGTGGGGAAGAGCAAACGTGAGGATGGTCCCGGGGTGCTCTTGGCACCAACTGCAGCTCCCTTGCCCGGCCATCAGGCCCACATGGCAGGGCCATGGCCGCCCAGCAGCCCCGGCTCCACATCTTTTCTCCTGGGGACCCGGCAGCCGAGAGGGGAGGGTGCAGAGGGCTCCTTGTGAGGACCTGTGGGACCCACTGGCAGGGCGCAGGCCCAGGGCAGCAGCAGGTCACTCACAGGCACCTGTGCCTCCAGCCCTCGCCGTGACGACGGGGATACCACCACCTGTCTCCGGGTGGGAAACCTGGGCTCCCAGGCACGGGACCAGGTCTGAAGCTCCGACCTCCAGGGCAGCCTACAGCCTAGGGAGGAGGCTGAGCTGGCAGGAAGTCAGGCAGGCCCCTAGGAGGCAGCCTCACTGAGGACCTGTAGAATGCATACTCGTAGCCGGGACAGGCCCACGAGAGGCAAGGAGCGGCAGAAGGCCCATGAGGGCGGGGAGACCCAGAAGGAAAGGAGTAGCAGGCAGACGGAGCAGTGTGCGGAAGCGCAGGCAGGAAGGTGGGATCCAGGAAGAGGGCACTGGGGACAAGGAGAGGGCCCTGCTAAACGCTTCCCAACATGGGGGAGAGCCCGTTCATTATTCATCCAAAGGTCACAGAGCAAGACTCACCTCTCACACCTCCCAGGGGCAACTCTGCCCCTGCATCGGGCGGTGCACACAGCAGCCTGGCCGTCCACTATTCAGGCTTTGCACACAGCAGCCCGGCCGTCCCCCGATCAGGCGGCACACAGCAGCCCGGCCGTCCCCCGTTCTGGCGGCACAGAGCAGCCCAGCCGTCCACTAGTCAGGCTTTGCACACAGCAGCCTGGCCGTCCACTATTCAGGCTTTGCACACAGCAGCCCGGCCGTCCCCCGATCAGGCGGCACACAGCAGCCCGGCCGTCCCCCATTCAGGCGGCACACAGCAGCTCGGCTGTCCCCACCACAGGGACCTGAGGCCCAGCCACTTTGTGGAGCGCCCAGCCTACCACACTTTAGGCACAGACAGATCAAGGCCCCACCAGTGCAGCGACAGGGCAGGGAAGCCCTCCATAGCCAGGCTTGGGGACAGGATGCTACTCTGGGCCTGGCCCAGGCACAGAGCGCTCGGTACCTAAAACCTTGTTTTCTGCGTTTACTCCCTCATGCCTGTGTTGTGGTGGCTGTGAAGTGGTGGCACAGTCCCTGACGGACTCTCCGGAGGACCCAGCCAGACTCCAGGGTGGCCCAGGCACACAGTGTGGCTGCAGAGGGCAGCGCCACGGGCCAGTCCCTGACGGACTCTCCGGAGGACCTGGCTGCACTCCAGGGTGGCCCAGGCGCACAGCGTGGCTGGGGAGGATAGCGCCGCAGGCAGACTTCTTGGGAAGGGCCATGATCCCACGGCAAGAGCCTGGACGACGGGATTCCCAGCCAGGGCTGCCTTCCAGGGGCCCTGAGTGTGCTCCGGGCAGTCCTAGCACTGAGCCTGTCTGTGGAAATGGTTCTCTCTGGCCACCCCGTGCCCGCACCAGGCTGCAGGAGGCAGGGCCATGTGTGCCTGGCCCCTCTATGCCCCTTTCCAAGGCCCACAGATGGCCATCTCCTCCCTGACAAGGCCCTGATGCCCAGCAAGACTGAGAGCCCTTCCTGGGCTGCCCCACAGGGGCCTCTCATATCATGTACCTGAGAAGGGTCTAGTATCTAGAACACATGAAGACTCTCACCACTAACCAACAAAACCCATTTACAAAGCAGGCACTGGATGGGACAGACGCTTCTCCAGAGAAAACAAACGTGGGGCCAATAAGCGCAGAGTGAGCAGCTCGGGACCACCGGCCTCAGGGGAAGGCAAACGAAGCCCACAGGAGCCACTTCACACCCGCCAGGACGGCTCTACTGAAACATGGAAAATGGCAGGCACCAGGGTCACTTCTCTCACGCCCAAGAGTGTTCATCTGTGTCCTCTTACTTATGATTAGTCTGGCTAGAGACTTGTCAATTTTATCTCACAGAAACAGATTTTGGTCTCATTTACGGAATTCAACTGTATGTTTGACTGAGATGAAGCAACCTGTTGATTTCAGGTGAGGCCAACAGGGAGAGGGGAGCAAAAAGCCGGGCATGGGCTGGGAGCCCTCAGGGTGGAAGCCACCTCACCCTGGAAGACGGAGCTTGCACAGCAGCATGTGCGCTGCCCAGACCCAACCTGGAACAGGAGTGGGGACCCTAGGAGAGCAGCCTAAGCGCAAGTACAGACATCCTGGCAGCAGCTCCAGCCTCAGTGTGGAGCAGCCTCAGTGTGGAGCAGCCTCAGTGTGGAGCAGCCTCAGTGTGGAGCAGCCTCAGTGTGGAGCAGCCTCAGTGTGGACCAGCTTCAGTGTGCAGCAGCCTCAGTGTGGAGCAGCCTCAGTGTGGAGCAGCCTCAGTGTGGAGCAGCCTCAGTGTGGAGCAGCCTCAGTGTGGACCAGCCTCAGTGTGGAGCAGCCTCAGTGTGGACCAGCCTCAGTGTGGAGCAGCCTCAGTGTGGAGCAGCCTCAGTGTGCAGCAGCCTCAGTGTGCAGCAGCCTCAGTGTGCAGCAGCCTCAGTGTGGAGCAGCCTTAGCACAGGCTGGCTTCAGCACGGACCAGCCTCAGCGTGGCCTGGCTTCGGCATGGCCCGGCCTCAGTGTAGTCCGACGGGCCCCGTGTCCCTCTGCCTACAAGGTCCGTCCCTCCTGGAGTGCAGGTCTGGCCTGCCAGATCCACTCACAGCCCCAACCTGCATGCAACATTAATGCTAATAGTCCTTGTGGCAAACTCACTAGTGCAGCATAGCCTTTAGGAAGAGACCTTGCATTCGGTTTAATTTGGGAATATGCAGGGTGTGCTCCCAGGGGCCTTCCCTAATGCCACAAACTAACAACAAGAGGAGAAGCTGGGTAACTGACCCAACCGCAATTCTAATTCACAAGGCTACTGCTGAGTGCCAGAGTGAGGGCATCCACACACACAGGCACCCGCGCCACCTCATCGCCCATTCATGTGGCATCCCTGAGTCTCAGCTGCACCCCTTACCCCCTGTGGTAGTGAGGCTGAGGCCCAGAGCCTCACAGAGTTCTGGCTGCGAGGTGAGGGCCTGCATCCCAGGGCTCCCGGGGCTGATTCGGGCAGAGGCCCCGGGTCTCCAAGAGATGAGAGGGTGCTGAGGTCAGAGCTGGGCATCTGGGTCAGAGGCCAACTTTCTGGTCAGCTCTGCACCCTCTGGCACCGGGACGGCTTCTGGAGTGGCGCGGCTTCCTGAGGAGGCCTGGGGGGATCTTAAGTGGAGTCCACTCCCTAGTTTCCTTTCCAGCCTGGAGGAGACACAGGCACTACGGGCCACGGGCAGCCCTGTTGCTCACCCAGCCATTTCCTCGTGAGCACAGCTGGGTGCCCTAGCTGGGAAATGCTTTCTCCTCAGAAAAAAGCAGCCCAGCCGGCGGGCATGTCCCAGCCGAATGTTTGCCAGAGGCCACCATCATTTCTCAGGATGACTCCTCAGGCAGCGCCCCCAGGACCAAGCCACTGCAGAGGCAGAGCAGCTGTACTCGGAGGAACCGGGGCCTCACCACCAGGGCTGCGGTGTGCCCTGGGCCACCACTGCTGGCCTCACAAGCACCACTGGGCACCTGAGCACCTGTCCCACCAGAGCCCCACTGCTCTTGACTGCCAAGCTGGATACCCTGCTCTGTTTACACTCACAGAGGAGTGTTGGGAAGCCAGATGGGTGGTGTCTGTGCATGTGGCTTCCAAGGGCTCTAGAACCTTCGCTGGGATCACTGAGGCTGCCTCCTCAACAGGGCAGTTGTTAACACTGGGAAGGAGGCACAGGTGTCAGAAACCTTTTGAAGATGGCAACTGCTCTCTGGAGAAAAACGCATGCATGTAACAGAAATGCGTATGCAGCTGCAAGGGCTTCATGGAGAACTGAGTTCCTGCCCCGGGACGCTGGATAAAGAGCCCCTGCTTAGAAAAAAGCCTGAATTTGAACGCTCTCCCTATAGAAAGGGCCTCCTTCCCTCCTATCAGCTCCAATCCTACATCTGCCTTTGTAGGACATCTGAGGCCATCTCCTGTCCCTGTGAAGCCTCTCACTGTGGAAGTTAACTCTGCTGGGGGAGCTTGGGGAAGGCTGTCTGCCAGAGCTGCTGGCTGCATCACAGGCAAAAACAAGCCCCCAGGCGGCCCAGTTCAAGGGAAAGTCCCAGTGTCTCCAGAACAGGCAGAGGCGAGGAGGGCATGGGCTCCACGTCAGGGAGGCAGGCGGCAGGGGCGGGGCAGGTGACACCACCGTGGGCCTGAGGCCCGAAGGGCATCAGCTTATGGAAGATACTTGTAGCTGAAAAAAAGCTAAGCCAGAAAGGGCCACTGCGGAGACACGAGAAGTTTAAATCACAGGAAAATGCTTCATACTTAGGATGAGGGTAAGATGTTTCCCCTATACGGAATTACTCCCATAATTTTTCAAGATAAATGAACCAATTTCCTTTCTTGTGGTTATTGTAGACTAAATCTTTCTAAGTTTCGTGAAGTGGAATGCACGGGGGACTTCACTGCTCTGAGTCTGAAGTGCCCACCTTCTCCTCATCCCCACTCCCAACGCCCAAAAGAGGCCCCCATGGGTCACGTGGCAAGTGTGCAGCCAGCAGCAACATGTAAGTGATTGGGATTCTAAACCACCCAGGAATAACCCTAGTAAGCAGTGGGCAGGACCCACAGTGCAGGGAGGGGAGAAGGCTTCTGGGGGATCTGCACTGCGGCGAGCTTGCCTTTCCATATCAGTCCGCAGACCAAGGCCATCCAAGAGGACTGGCAGAACCTTGGCAAACTCCCTCTGAAGTTTACTGGAAAAAACCTTGGAGAATCTCTAAGATAATTCTGAAAGAGAAAATAACACAGAGGTCACGACGTATCAGACACACTCTGAGGCTCTGCTAGCTCACACACTGTGGCACTGGCCCAGACAGAAAACAAGCTTACACGTTCCCTCTGCACTGAGATTTTCTTCTGGTTTTTTGGAGGAGAAGCAGGGATCCAAATCCTCTACAACCAAGGCCCTGACATTATGCCTGAGAAATCTATTTTCTGGGCTAAGAACACATCTTCTCAGCCTACTGTTCCTAAAATGCAGATGATCCTTGCAAGGTAATGACATTAAATCACCAGCATCTTCTCATAAGATCTTTGGAAACTGGGAAAAACTGAAAAGGCTGGGTGCTCACACTGGGAAAGGGGACAGAGGGAAGACGAAGCGTCCCCGTCCCACCTGTCCCTGCTCAGCCCTCGGCAGATGCTTTAAAACCCCAGCTGAATGCCTGGCCCTGGGCTAGTGCTGGAGCCCCAGAAAGCCCTGGGGTCCCGTCCTGGTGGATTTCACAGATGGCCTGATACGAGGAAGCCCCCTGCAATCGCACTGGCCACAGGGTCTGGGGTCAGCCTGCCTGGGTGTGAACCCTGGAGCACTCTCTGCCACTGCCGGTTCGAACACGGGCAGGTCACTCATCCCGGCTGCACCTGTTCCTTGTCTGAGCATCTGGGGCCACAACCAGCTTGTGGGTTTGCTGCCAGGGTCGCAGTGGGAGAATCTGTGTAAACGACAAGTGTGCCCACGTGACACGGTGAGCACCAGCGCACACTGGCTTCGCATGTGCCACCGCCACGCCCAGGGCAGCACAGTGATGGCGGCGATGGTGAGGGTGCGGGCCCCATGTGGGCAGGGAGGGAAGAGCATGTCTGCGATGCAGGGGCAGCGGCAGCAGTCCAGCTCGGTTCCCAGGGATCCTGAGGCTCCGCTAGACTGAAAAGACGTCCTCGGAGCAGGAGTAGCACAGAGATTGTTTGAAAGGGCGTGAGAAGATGCGCTCAGAGGGCGGGGACGTCACTGTGGGCAGGGCAGGCCTATCAGGCACTGAGGGACCAGGCAGAGACCACCCAGTAGGAGGATGGGGCAGGGCAGGGAGCGCCCACTGGGTCTCACACAGCAGGAAGGAGGTGGGCCCGTGCACGGACTGTGTGCTCCCGCTCCCATGCTGAAATCCTAGGAGGGAGCCCAGGGGAGGTGAGGAGGCCATGGGGCAGAGCCTCAGGGAGGGGACTGGCACCCTCATAAAAGGGACCCCAGAGCTCCCTCGTGCCTCCCACCGTGGGAGGACACAGTTGAGAGGGCGCCATCTGGAACCAGGCAGCCTCAGCAGACACCAGACTGGTCAGTTCCCGATCCTGGACTTCCAGCCTCCAGAACTGTGAGCAACAAACATCTGCTGGGGTTTTGTTTTATTGTATTTATTTTTTAAATAGAGACGAGGTCTCACTCTGTTGCCCAGGCCAGTCTTGAACTCCTGAGCTCAAGAGATCCACCCGCCTCCACCTCCCAAAGTGCTGGGATTACAGGCGCGAGCCACTGCGCCCAGCCAACATCTGCTACTTTAAGCAGCCCGGTCTGTGGTGCTCTCGTGAGGGCAGCTGAATAGACAGATGCGCAGCCACAGGGTCTCTGTTCCCTCAGACAACGGCCTGGAAGAGGCGCTCAGCAAGTGCCTGAATGCAAGAGGCATTTAGAGCAAAGGTTGCTCCACGTGACACTTGCTGTGGGCCAGCGATTCCTTCCGCTCTGTGGAGGAGCCTCGGGGCACGCACTGAGGATGAGGCTGGAGCAGGGAAACCTGAGCTGACCAATGGGCAGCGAGCCTGGAACCAGCCCCGGGGCTGCTGAGGAAGATCAGGCCCCTGTTCTCACCCAGAATCGCTTCCCAGAACAGCCTGGATCTTTCCAGCACGTGAACTCACTTAGCTTTGTGAGACTCCAGGGAGGCTCCCCCTTCCTCTCTCCACCCTAAGGAACAGGCAGTGAAGCACCTGCTGGTGGCCACACAGCAAGAGAGGCGACAGGTGTGGCTGCGGGAAGGGACCAGTTGTGTGGGACGCAAGGGTGGGCGCAGGAGCCCCAGGAGGGGAGGGAGGGTCCCGGCCTGTGTGGGAGAGAAGGGTGGGCGCAGGAGCCGCAGGCGGGGGCCCAGGAGAGGCCGCCTCCAGGGCTGGAGGGGAGGAGAGTCAGCTGAGGACACAGTCTCAGACTTTGAGCCATTCCCCAGACCTGCCCCAGACACATCCCTGGCCCCAAAGAGCCTCTCCAAGCTCAGGACACCTGCACACCAGGGCACGTGGGGACACACATGCTGGTGCAGTGTTAACTGAACGTTCTGCCAGGAATCAGGAGGCTGCCACCAGCCACACAGAACCCCAGTACCAGCAGCGAGCCCCTGCAGCATGCCTCACACACGAAGCACTCCGGTCAGAAGTACGGCTCAGTCGTGCAGCAGGATGGATCCAGAAGGTGAAATGAGGCACTGTCAGTTACCAAACCAGGAGGCTCTCATGATCACTCATCTGCAGGCACTGGCCATGCTGGTGGATGTGACTAGACAGATTCCGGGCAGGGCACAGCCACGAGGACTGGCACTGAGGAGGGGCTCACAGCTGTCTGGTCGATCCTCAGTATCAGCACCAGTGAGGACAGAGGCACCAACCACGTCTCCCATGCTTGTGGGGCCCTGCAGGTCTACACACGGCTCCTGGGTGTGCAGGGTCCCCCCCCGGGTCTACGCACGACTCCTGGGTGTGCAGGGTCCCCCCCCGGGTCTACGTACGACTCCTGGGTGTGCAGGGTCCCCCTGGGTCTACGCACGGCTCCTGGGTGTGCAGGGTCCCCCCGGGTCTACACACGGCTCCTGGGTGTGCAGGGTCCCCCCCGGGTCTACACACGGCTCCTGGGTGTGCAGGGTCCCCCCCCCGGGTCTACGCACGACTCCTGGGTGTGCAGGGTCCCCCCCCCGGGTCTACGCACGGCTCCTGGGTGTGCAGGGTCCCCCCCCGGGTCTACGCACGACTCCTGGGTGTGCAGGGTCCCCCCCCGGGTCTACGCACGGCTCCTGGGTGTGCAGGGTCCCCCCCCGGGTCTACGCACGGCTCCTGGGTGTGCAGGGTCCCCCCGGGTCTACGCACGGCTCCTGGGTGTGCAGGGTCCCCCCCGGGTCTACGCATGGCTCCTGGGTGTGCAGGGTCCCCCCCCGGGTCTACACACGGCTCCTGGGTGTGCAGGGTCCACCCGGGTCTACACACGGCTCCTGGGTGTGCAGGGTACCCCCGGGTCTACAAACAGCCCTCGGGCGTGCAGGGTCCCCCCCGGGTCTACACACAGCCCTTGGGCGTGCAGGGTCCACCCGGGTCTACACACGGCTCCTGGGTGTGCAGGGTCCCCCCCGGGTCTACACACAGCCCTCGGGTGTGCAGGGTCCCCCACCCCGGGTCTACACACGGCTCCTGGGTGTGCAGGGTACCCCCGGGTCTACACACGGCTCCTGGGTGTGCAGGGTGCCCCCGGGTCTACACACGACTCCTGGGTGTGCAGGGTCCCCCCGGGTCTACACACGACTCCTGGGTGTGCAGGGTCCCCCCGGGTCTACACACGGCTCCTGGGCAGGCAGGGTCCCCCCCAGGGTCTACATACAGCCCTCGGGCATGCAGGGTCTCCCTGGATCTACACACGGCTCCTGGGTGTGCAGGGTCCCCCCGGGTCTACACATGGCTCCTGGGCAGGCAGGGTGCCCCCCAGGGTCTACATACAGTCCTTAGGTGTGCATGGCCCTACAGGCTACACACAGGCCTCACTGGGAGTCTCTTCAGGGCAAGCTTTGCCGGTGTCCTCACCGTCCCATGAGAAGCCAGAGGCTCTGAGAGCCACACGGACCACAAGCTCCTGCACGGGAGACCCCAGAGAGCCTAGGGCTTCTCCATGGGGCCCACGGGACCTGCCCTGCTCATAGTCGCCAGATTTCAGAATCCGTCTGTAAAGCACTTGCTGCTAGGCCCAACTCAGAGGGGGCCTCAACACCCTGCCCATTTCAGAGATGGACAAAGAAGGGTGGGGGATGGGAAGCGGCCTGACTGGGCCTCAGTGCTGTGGTAGCCACGGCCCTTGGTGGGGCAGACTCGGCACAGGGTGCCCCTGGGAGCAAGGAGCAGGATGAGAGGGGCCACAAAGGGAAATCAGGAATCAAGGAAGATGCTGCTTAATCAGAGTTGAGAGCAGCATAATTCCCTCTAAATCAGAAAATAAATCTTCACTCCCCACTCCCCAAAGTATATAAAATATTAGAGGACTTTTTATAGCTGTAATCAAAAGCCTCCTATCTCCAGCCACTGCGGGCCTAGCTAATGAGAGGGGTTTGCTAATGATACAAGGATGGCCCAAGAAATCTCTCCCTGCGATATTAATTGCATTTAAAGAAGAAACCATGAATTGTACTTATGCTTACTAATTAGTACGGGTTTGCTAATTAATAAGAAAGTCAGAGTGCCTTTGTCTTGCCACTGGCAATTAACTAAAGATTTAACTTTTTCTTTTTTCTCTCTTTTCTCCTTTCCTAAATAACAAAATGACTTTGGGTTGGAAAATAGTGGGTAAAGGAGCTGCAGGCTGGGAGACAGGACGGGTACCAGGGCCACGTCCCAGACCATTGTGGACAGAAGGCGTGAGCGACGCAGTCAGCCCTGCCTGGAATATGGCTTCTCCACACAAGCCCTGAGGGTGCAGACCACCTAGGCCCCAGCCTTTCCAGGAACAGGGGAGCCCCTTCCCCAGACAGCAACCACTGCCAAGCCAGTCACAGGGAACTGGGTGGGAGGGGCCTCAGAGCTAGAACCAGGGGCGACTCCAGCCATCCCAGCTCAGGGCGAGCTCCCTCTCCACAAAATGAAAGGGAGTCAGGCTGTCCCACAGCCCAGAGACCCCTTCAGACAGGACCATGCGCCTGCACCTATAATCCCCGGGGAAGAAGCCAGCACAGTGAGGGCTCTGGGTCACATGGAGAAGGGGCGACCTGGAGCCCAGGGCTGCACAGCCCAGTGAGGTGGTGGGGGGCAGGGGAGGGAGGCCACTGGCATTCAGGCATGCCTGGCAGGGGCCAGCGCCAACCACGGTGCCTGTGGCCCCCTTGCCTGGCACTGCTCTCCCCAGTACCTCCTCTGAAGGGCTCTGCATGGCAAGAGGGGCACAGAGCCAACGAGACCCCTCCTCTCATCGGGAGCCCATCTGGAGGGCCTATGGCTCCAAACAAAGGATGGGGGCCAGGAACAGGAGCTCAACCCGGGGAGGGGTAAAATCACGATCCTGCTTGGGGGCAATCCTCCCACCACCAAATTCGAAGTCCAATGCTACAGCTTGGGGCCCAGGCATTAGAGCTTAAACACTGCTGGGTACAATGAATAAGGAACAGAAACTCTATGGGCTAAAAAAGAAAAAACACAGGTTGAAAAGCAGCCAAACCTCCAGCCCAGCGCTGCACCAAGTGCTCCTCACAGTCCCCTGACCAGACCCAGAGATCCAGGGAAGCCAGCACTCCAGAGGCGGCCACACCCACCCCGCCCGAAGGCCCAAGACCCGTTTCCAGCTCCCTCCCCACGAAAGAGGCCTGGAGTGAGCGGTTCCTCCAAAACCACCTGCAGCCGGAGAAGGGCCGGCGCCCGGGCCAAGGTGCAGCTGGAGAAGGGCCAACACCCGGGCCAAGGTGCCAGCTCCGAGGCATCCATGCCTCTGTTGGATGTGGGGAGTCCACGCTCCAGAGCAGCTGTGGGCGCCAGGCAGGTGGCTCAGCCATAATGCTGAGGGCTTGGCCTGCGCTCAGACAACTCCATTTCTAACCCTCCTGGCCTCCTGCACACGCGGAAGCGTGGCCTCCGGGCGCGTTTCAATTCAGGCCAACAGTGAGGCAGCTGGCGTCATGACACACAGAACACCAGGGTCTCCACAGGGCATCTTCAGATGGGAGCATCCCTCCTCAAACAGCACCCACCCCACCCCAGGCTGCTCCAGAGGCAACAGGAAAAGGGACCTCACTGAAGCGTCCAGAAAGCTCAGTCACTGAGAAGGAAGCACCGACAGAGGAAGGCCCTGGGCGCGCCCCCCACCAACCCCCTGCCAACCCCCCACACAGGCGGAAGAGGGCCCTGTCATCCTTCCTGAACACCTGCACTCAGGGGAACCAGACCCCAAGTCCACAGAGCCCCCTAACCCCGCTCACTGCCAGACACCAGACCCCACAGTCCAGAGCCCCCCAACCCCGCTCACTGCCAGACACCAGACCCCACAGTCCACAGAGCCCCCCAACCCACTCACTGATGGACACCAGACCCCACAGTCCACAGAGCCCCCCAACCCACTCACTGATGGACACCAGACCCCACAGTCCACAGAGCCCCCCAACCCACTCACTGATGGACACCAGACCCCACAGTCCACAGAGCCCCCCAACCCACTCACTGATGGACACCAGACCCCACAGTCCACAGAGCCCCCCAACCCACTCACTGATGGACACCAGACCCCACAGTCCACAGAGCCCCCCAACCCACTCACTGATGGACACCAGACCCCACAGTCCACAGAGCCCCCCAACCCACTCACTGATGGACACCAGACCCCACAGTCCACAGAGCCCCCCAACCCACTCACTGATGGACACCAGACCCCACAGTCCACACAGTCCCCTAACCCACTCACTGATGGACACCAGACCCCACAGTCCACACAGTCCCCTAACCCACTCACTGATGGACACCAGACCCCACAGTCCACAGAGCCCCCCAACCCACTCACTGATGGACACCAGACCCCACAGTCCACACAGTCCCCTAACCCACTCACTGATGGACACCAGACCCCACAGTCCACAGAGCCCCCTAACCCACTCACTGATGGACACCAGACCCCACAGTCCACAGAGCCCCCCCAACCCACTCACTGATGGACACCAGACCCCACAGTCCACAGAGCCCCCTAACCCACTCACTGAAGCAGGAGCATCTTTCAGGCCTGCCCTGAGCCGTCTCAGATGAAGGCGGAGGAATGGAAACGGAGTCTCAGACCTGCCATTAAACAATACAGTTATGATGCGTTCCCCTGCAAATTCCCTCGGCAGTGAAAGCTCACAGCAGAACACAGGGAGGAAAATAAACAAAACAATAGCCCCCTAGTATTTCTACAGCCTGAAGAGAAACATGGTTCATACTCCAATTTTAAAACCCAGACCCAAGAAAGGCCTGTCCTGGAGCCCCCAACAGCCTGCTTTTCCTTCCGCTGAGCCAAGTGTCACATCCCCGCCTCCCTCCCTCCACCGTGCTCCCCTGGCAAACCTGCTCGGGCGAACCCCCATTCCCCGGCGACTGTGTCTGCCGGGAAGCACCTGAGCGTGGCAGACAGAAGCCTGCCGCCCAACCTGGCTCCAAGTTCACACCACAAACCTCAGCGGGACTGCTGGGACTCTCACAGGCCAGTCCACCTCATGCCCACTTCAGGAAGAGACAGGAAGCTCCAGCAACCTGCTGGTCCCCGTCCACTTCAATGCCCCTCTACTGCCCCAGCCCTACCTCACGCCCGTCACTACAGCGAGGCTCCCATCAGCATAAACCGCTCTCCCACTGCCCGTCGGGTGAAACAAATCTCCCTCCGGCTCCAGGCCCAGCCCCTGAGCAGGCCCTTCTGTGCCTTCCCTCTCTTTAATGAACCGCCGGCTGGAGGGCCCAGGGTAATCCTCTGTTCTCCTCTGGGTCCTCTCTGCAGTCTGACTGTCCCCTGAAAACACTTCCTTCTCCAGGGCTCTGTGAATGGACCTGCCCTCCACGGAGTCCAAAAACTCATGGCGCTCCCCAAGACTAGATGCCAGGACGCTGGAACGCCCCGAAGAGGCTTGAGCCTCCGGTTCTGACTTCTCTGCTACCTACTCATTCCCGACGATTGAAATACCATGCAGAGCGGATGGGCACCTCTGACCCCAGGGCACTGACTCAAAGCCTCCAGCCCTGTGCACCCAACGTGTGGCAGGCATGAGACTCCCACACTTCACCCCCAACTCCCCGCCCCATACCATGAGCCTACCCAGGGCAGAATGCTGAAGCCATCCTCGATTCCTGGCCCTCACGCTCTCTACCTCACCCGCATCTCCCTTCAACACAGCCGACTCGGACCACACCTCCGCACCCCACTGCAGTCCTAGGCCAGGGCACCTGTGTCTCCCAGCCCGGCCAGCCCCAGCCCTGCCAGTTCCCACCCCCTGCGGCCCTACACAGAGCAGCCAGGCATCCTTTATGAATGGACACCAGGTTGCGTCATCACCTACTCCACCCACGAAACCACAGCCCTGCCGTGACCACACGGGGCCCACAAGGTCAGACTACCAACCACCATGGGCCCCGCTTCTGTCACCCCGAACCTCGCTGTTGGGTCCCGGGCCCTGCCTGCCCCGCTACTTCCACCACCAACAGTCGGGTCCCCCAGGCTTGGCTCAGGACGCTCTGCAGAACGGCCCCGGGAAACTGTGGCTCCTGCGTTTGCCACCACCGGAAGTTCTGTCCTTCACTCTCCTATGGGCCACTGACTACTCACTCGGCAACAGTGCGCCTCCAGAGGGCAGGAGCCTGTGTTGCTGGCTGCCGCGTCCCCAGCACCGAGAGGAATGTCCTTAAGCAGCTGCTGAGTGAACAGCGACTGTTCTGGAGCCTCAAGGCAGCTGTCACCAGCCCGCCTGGCCTTGGTCCTGCGGATGCCGGCTCTGCCCAGACCCAGACCCATGCAGTGCCCTGCTGCTGCCTCTCTGTGCCACTGGTAGCTTCTTCCAGGGTCTCGGCAGACAACCCTCGCCCATTCCCAGCCTAGGCCCTGGTGCCTGTACCTCTTAAGAGGGTGATTTCCAACCCCATTCGACCCTGCCCTATGGGAAGGGCCTGTAACCATGGCCACAGCCACAATCGCCACAGGCTGTGCAGCCGGCCCCAGAATCTGTCAAGCGATGAACCCTCGGCACACCCCTGCCAGGTGGAGGCCCTGAGAGCCAGGACACCAGCTCCCAGTCACGAGCCGGCAAGCAAGGACGCCCAGATGGGAGCCTCGACCTGGGCTGCAGGCCCTGGGGTCCGTACAATGCTGACAGCCGCTCCGCCTGCGACCCAGGCCAGCCTGACGGGTGGCCTGGGACAGAATATGCAGCCACACGCACGCACGCATGCCCCAGGGCTGTCCGTGTCCTTCACAGACATGGCCAAGGCCAGGGCAGCATGGACGGAACCTACACTTTGTTTAGGCCAAAACGCTTCAGAAGCAAAGCCCATTTGTTCCCTACGACAGTGGGCGGCTTTTTAACACTGGAGGTCCGGAAACCAGGAGAGCCTGCCTGGCGCCCCACGGCCCACACTGTGGCCCCACCCAGGCTCGGAGGCAGCCAAACCAGCGAGAGTGGGGCCGATGTGGGCTGAGGAGAAAACAGCTTAAAAGCACACCTGCCGCATTCACAGACGGCAGAGAAGCACTCACTGGAGACGTCCCTCTCTCGGTCAGGACCCATGCTGAGTGACGCCCGAGCCCCAGCTGAGGGCTCGGCTAGGGACTCGTCTCACTAGGGACTCAGGTCCTGTGCGGTCAGGACAGGGGTCCACGAAGCCACAGCACCGATGCCTAGCTCGCTACAGACCCCTCGCGGGCTCGCACACCTGCTTTGCCTCTGACACCGCGGCCTCGTGCGGCAAACATGTCACTGCCCCCTTGCCACAAACACGGTGGTGGGGCCCGAGGGGCTGTGCTCTGCCCAGGCGTGCGCCACCTGTCACTGGTAGAGATGCGAGTCAGGCTCCTCACACACCCTTCCCCCCTCAACACAGCTTCCAACGACAGAGGAGGCAGCCATGCACTGGTGCCTGCCGCCTAAGGGCTTACGGGGACAGGCGTCCCTGCCCAGACCCAGGGTCCAGGTGTCCTGAATCCCAGCCACTCCTGTGTCTGACTCACCATGTCTGCTCTTTGTTTCTGGCCTCCCAGCTCCTCCAGGGCCTGCGACAGCTGAGCCTGCAAGACAAGATAGGATTCGGCCTGAGACTGGGTGGGCCAGGACCCATTTCTAGGACTGCGGGGAACACAAACCCCACCACCCCGCAGCCTCCACTCCCTATGGAGCAATGGGACCCAGGAGCTGGGAAGTGGGCAGCCAGAGGGTGGGCGGGGCCAGCAGAGCCACTCCGTGAGGCCCAGAGCCAACTGATGGAGACAGAGACAGAGCGGGCAGAGGGTGGCCAGAGGAGTGTCAGGGGCCAGTGTGGCCGCCCCACGAGGCCCAGAGCCCACTGATGGAGATGGAGACCGAGTGGGCTGCGGGAGGCTTGACAGAACCGAGGTCCATTCTAAAAACCTCTCTCAGGAAACTGACTGTGAATAGGGGGGCCAGGGGTGGGCCCAAGAGGGACTGTGGAATTGGGGAGACGGAGGGAAAGGTTCAGCGTGGGACTTTCGATCAGAGGGACTCAATTCACTCTCCCTGGCAGGCTCATGCTTAAAGAACAGAACCAGGTGACTTTCCTGGCAGAGGCCCCACCTCAGAGCATCTCCGCCGCCACAGCCACCCCCAAGCAGGACCCCGACCCAGGCGGGAAGGGTCTCCTGCCCCCACACACTCCCCAAAGGGCACAAGGCTTGACCCCACAGTAAGGGTAGAAAAGCCAGCAATGAAAAGCCAGCCACCTCCTCCTCACAGGCCTCATGGAACAGCAAGGCTGGGCCTTGTTGTAGTGCTGGGACATCAGCAGTTCGGCTTCCTGCTGGGGACAGTGACCCTGCACCCACGACCTGCACGGTGCACGGGGCTCAGGACCTCGGAGACCCCTGCCCTGGGCCTCTGCCCCTGCGGTTCCTGCCTTCCCCCACATCCTCTGCGTCTGCCCCTTCCTGACTCTTCCCACGACCCCGCTTGGCTCCGCACAGCCCCCACCACCTAAACACACTGTGGCTCTGTCCTAGAACCCAGGAAGAAGGGCCAGGCAGGGGGCCTTGTGAGACCCCCAGGCCACAACACAGAGGAAACCAGGAAGAAGGGCCAGGCAGGGGGCCTTGTGAGACCCCCCAGGCCACAACACAGAGGAACCCAGGAAGAAGGGCCAGGCAGGGGGCCTTGTGAGACCTCCCCAGGCCACAGTACACACGAAAGGCCGGGAAGGAGATGGAGGACCAGCCTAGGAGTGAGGCAGGAGGCTGTGGTGGGATGTGGGATCTGCAGGGTAGAGGCCCAGCAGGCCTGAGGATGAGGGGGAATCGAGAGGCAGGCAGAGGCCTGGCCCAGCGGCAACTAGAAACCACTGGGCAAGTCACGAGGAGAGACCAAGGCGGGGAGGCGTGTGTGTGTGCGTGTATGCAAGTGTGGGTATGTATATGCACACCTGTGTGTGGCATGTGCACATGTGGCAGGGATGGGGGAAGTATGTTTGGAGAAACAGAAAACGAGGCACTGCAGCCCCTGGGGACACAGCCTGGGGAACGTGGCTGAGGCAACAGCCGATAATCCTCAGCCTGTCCACTCTGCAGACCATGGGCCCCCAAGCTCCCCTATAGGACAAGCCAGAGCCAGGTTCTGGACTTCCCATGGGCCATCCTGGTGCCCGCTGGTTCTGGATGCCACAACAGAGTCAAACCCAGGCTCCACATGCTCCCATGGAGGCTGCAGGTGTGAGCACCTGAGCCCCCCAAGCCTCTGGTGTGGTGCCCCACTCAGTGGGGCACCCGAGCGACTCCCATTGCCCACCACCCCTGTGCAATGCCTGTGGGTGAAGGGAAGGCCTTGAGTTCTGCCCACCACCAGCCCTGCCTGGCACCCTCACATTGCCCCAAGGAGGCCCTGGAGCCCGCCCAGCCGCTGTCATCAGGAGGCACGTAGCCGTGGTCACGCTGGGCTGTGTGGACCGCACACTGGAAAGCTTGGTGCCTCAGGGCCTGGGAGCAGCACACTGCCCTCCTCACAGCCAGCTGAACCCTAGATAATCCGGCCACTGCTGGGGTCACCAGCAGCTGGGACTGGGAATGGCAGATGGAAGAGGGACATCCACCAATCTGGGCCTAGATATGACGCACTTCACCGAGCTGCAGCCCCAGGCATTTCTAGGGACACAGGGAGCCGGGTCTGGGCATCCGGGGCACCCCATATCCCTGGGCAGAGCCTCAGCACGTGGGAGACAGTCGCCGTCCACATTCATGCTCTCCTCACGCAGCCCTATACCCCACCCAGGTCTACCCGCATCCACAAGCTACCAGGCCAGAGACCATCCCAAACACGGGGGAAGACAACAGGTGCTGAGCTGACCTGGGCAGCGAGAAGCACCCATGAGAGCTGCCCGCACCCCTGGCAAGGCTCTGAGCTGACCTGGGCAGCGAGAAGCACCCGTTAGAGCTGCCCACACCCCCTGCAGCCTGGCCATGTCTGCCACGCCTGGCACACTGTCCTGGGCACACAGGCGGCTGGTACCGTGGACACCAGCCTCAGGTGAGGCACATCGTCATCCCCATTTACATCAGTCCACGCGGCAACCTTGCAAGGTCAAAGGCACTTCACAGGTGCAGCTTGGAAGAGGCGGGGACGTCCGGAAGCAGCAGGGCTGGGAGCCGTGTGTGAGTCCCGGGCCCACCCCACTCTCCCATGCCTCCCGACACGGCATCACTGCAGGGTGGAGCGATGACCACAGTGGCCAGCCCAGGGACCTGCTGAGGCCAGGCAGGCCACGGCAACCTCAGCCTTCACAGCCTCCGGCGCCAGGCGGGTAGGCCTCAGGTATCTCCAGAAGGTTTCACGAGGTTTCTGTGAGGACAGCACTAGTAACATGTGCCTGAAGACAAGTTCATTCACATTCATTCACAGGTGGCTCACAGCCTGAGGCCAAGGCGTCCACCTCTGTACCAGCCCCATCAGCCCAGCACTTCCGTCAATGGCTGGAAAAAAAAACGCATGCATCTGAAATCCTCACATGACCCAGGGCCTGGAAACAGAGACCAGTGAGATTTCTGAGATATCCTCAAAGCCAGAGTCGCTCACGAAAGGTGACTCTGAGCCGCGGAGCCCTGCACTCAGACTCGTACACTGGTCTCGGGTACCCGGGCAGGGCCTGCTTGGAGCAGCTCCCAAGAGAGTGCAGCCCCAGGACGGGGCCGGGAGGCCAACTGCACGGCCGCAGGAGCGGCTGTGGCTCGGCTCACACGCCTGCCTGGCGCTGAGCAGGGCCCTGGGTTCAGGAAGGCAGATGTCAACAAGCTGAGTGCTCCCCAGGAGGCGACCAAGACAGCAACGGGCATCACAGGAGCCATCCAGCCATGAAGAGAGACGGCTTCCAGACAGTGAGAGCCACCTTTCACCGAAGACTGAACACACAAGTGTCACTCAGGCTGCAGTGAGACATCCACAGGGTCCTGTGTGACCCGTGAGGTTCTGTGTCTTCGCCTGCACTGGGTGGTTACACACGCACTCACTCTGTCGTCCGACAGACTGAAAACTTACTATGTGTGCATTTTGGTGTATTGTGTTATATTTCCATTAAAACATATACTCTAGCACCCTGGCGGACGAATTAGGGAGGAAAAGGAGGACAGTTCTGCTACCATAAAGAGAAATGGTTTCAGCCAGGCATGGGGCTCATGCCTGCGAGACCATCACTTAGGGAGGCCAAGGCAGGAGAACTGCTTGTGGTTAGGAGTTCGAGACCAGCCTGGACAACATACAGAGATCCTGTTTCTACAAAAAATTTAAAAATCAGCTGGGCGTGATAGCACACAACTGTGGTCCCAGCTACTCAGGGAGCTGAGGCAGGAGGATCTCTTGAGACCAAAAGGTTGAGGCTGCAGTGAGCCGTGACTGTGCCACTGCACTTTAGCCTGGGCAACAGAGTGACACCCTGTGTCAAAAAAACAAACACAAAGATGTAAAACAAAATGAAACAAGGTTGTTTGTAACCCGCTGAATCTTCCTAAACGGACAGCCAAATGGGACATCGCACAAGCCTGAGTCAGAGGTGACTCCCGGCGGAGGGTTCTCAGCAGAGCAGCCACCGGACAGAAGCTCAGCAGGCAGAGGGGTCAGAGCGTGAAATGGAGCGCACGCTCCACAGGCATGGAGATGGGGAGTGGCAGGGAGGCAGGAGGGAGCTCAGGTCTGGCTTACAGACATTCCGCAGCACAAGGTTTGTGGGTGCAGGACACCTCAGCCACCTCTCACTCATAACCTGAAAAGACACAGGTGGGTGCTCCTAAGAACAGGAACGTGGAGAGAACACAGAGAAGGCCCTGTTGTCACTCAAGGAAACGCACTGCTGTTTGTAGCTCAAACAGGGTAAGTGGTCAGACATGAAGTTTCCGAGTAACAAAAAATGTTTTACATGAGAGAGGGTGTGGACAGGACAGGAGTGAGTCGGGAGAACGGAGGTAGCTGTGGCCTGGGGGGTCGGCCACACTGCGTGCCTGTCCTGGGCCTCCCTGGTGTGACAGGTTCTGTCGAGGGAGGGCAGCACCGAGGAGCATTTGGTCAACGTCCACTCCTCCCTCACCTTATCGTTCCAAGAAAACGGCTGAAGAAAGAAAGCAAAGGAAACACTGAAACCCACACGGCCCAGCACAGGAGACACGGGACATCACTAAACCCACACGGCCCAGCACAGGAGACACGGGACATCACTAAACCCACACGGCCCAGCACAGGAGACACGGGACATCACTGAACCCACAAAGCCCAGCACAGGAGACACGGGACATCACTAAACCCACAAAGCCCAGCACAGGAGACACGGGACATCACTAAACCCACACGGCCCAGCACAGGAGACACGGGACATCACTAAACCCACACGGCCCAGCACAGGAGACACGGGACATCACTAAACCCACACGGCCCAGCACAGGAGACACGGGACATCACTAAACCCACACGGCCCAGCACAGGACACACGGGACATCACTAAACCCACACGGCCCAGCACAGGAGACACGGGACATCACTAAACCCACACGGCCCAGCACAGGAGACACGGGACATCACTAAACCCACACGGCCCAGCACAGGAGACACGGGACATCACTAAACCCACACGGCCCAGCACAGGACACACGGGACATCACTAAACCCACACGGCCCAGCACAGGAGACACGGGACATCACTAAACCCACATGGCCCAGCACAGGAGACACGGGACATCACTAAACCCACATGGCCCAGCACAGGAGACACGGGACATCACTAAACCCACACGGCCCAGCACAGGAGAGGCGAGGCAGGACATTAGGGTCCCAAGAGACCCAAGACAACGCGCTCTGTGTGTGCAGAGGAGGCCCCCAGATGGGGCACCAGGAAGCTTTGGGTGACAGGCTCTCATGGGCCCCAAATGCTCTAGAACTTCTCCTTCTGGACAAGCTGGAGGAAGTAGCACAGACGTACCCTCCTGCCTCAGTCACCAGAAACCAGACACACATTAGGAACCGTGGGATTCCGGTGAGGGACAGCAGGCAGCTCAGAGCTCAGAGTTGCAGGAAGGGACGGGGTGAGTCCCCCAGGACCCAGGCCGGGGCAGCGCCATAGACAGAGCCCAGCAGTCCTGCTGGGTGAGGAGAGAGGAATGGGAGCTCCAGGAGGCAGAGGTGGGCAGCTGGGCCTGGCAGGCCAGCACCAGACAGAAGGAAGGGACCTAAACAGCGGCCACCAGAGAAGAGGCGCCGAGGTGGAGAACATGGGAAATGCTGGGCACGTCGGTCACTGGAGACACAAAGATTTAAGCCAGAGTGAAACGTGCTGCCCCGCTGGATCCAGATACCAAAGCGGACAGTGCCACAGCGGAGAGCTCTCCCAGCTCTGGTGCCATCGGCCTGGGCGAGAACATGTCACTGGACCCCGCATGTTGCCATGGTACGGCCACTTGGGAAGAGTTTGGCAATGTTTTAAAAAGTTAGGGCCCGGCCCAGGGGCTCACGCTTGGAATCCCAGCACTTTGGGAGGCCAAGGCGAGAAGACCACCTGAGGTCAGGAGTTTGAGACCAGCCTGGCCAACATGGTGGGCCTGGGGGCTCCACCCAGTCACCCAGGGAGTGAGAGGTGTGTGTGTCCCCCGAAGGTGGCTGGGCAGCCCCACAGTCTCTCCTAAAAATACAAAAATTAGCCGGGTGTGGTGGTGCACACCCATAGTCCCAGCTACTCAGGATGCTGAGGCAGGAGAATCAGTTGAACCCGGGAAGTAGAGGCTGCAGTGAGCCGAGATCACGTCACTACACCCCAGCCCAGGTGACAGAGCGAGACTCTGCCCCCACCCTGTCTCCCCTCCAAAAAAAGTTAAAGCCCACACTCCTACTCCTAGATGCAGAGCCCAAAGGAATGGAAACCCACATTCACAGGAAATCTGGCACGCAGATACTCACAGCAGCTCTGTCCCTAACTGGCAAGAACAGGAAACCACCCTCGTATGGACCAGCAGGTGAACAGACAGACCATTTTGGTAGAATCTCAAGACAGACAATTACTTTGTAATAAAAGTAAATGAGCTGCTGATACAACGTTGATGTGTCTCCAAAGCACTGTGCAGTCAGCAATGACAGATGCAGCAACTGTGGGACTCCATTTACATGAAGTTCCAAGAAAGCCCGAAACAACAGGCCCCAGACCGGTGGCCTCCACGAGCTGGGGGTGGAAAGAAACTGACTGTCAACATGGATCAAATCACACAGATAAACTTGGGGGATTTTACTGAGTATAAATTATATTTCAATAAAGCTGCCTTTAAAACGTGGAATCCCCAGAGCTTGGAAAGGACCACACTCACAAGGGCGAGGAGCTGGCACGGCCCGAGTGTGCACTGGAGAGGAGCTCCCGCAAGGCCTCAGACAGCGCAACTTCAGGCTGGTCTTGGGAGGGTTCCTCCAGGAACCCGCGTCTGTGACGGAGGCAGTGGGTGGGCAGCAGAGCGCCTCCTGTGGAAAAACCCTGGGCCTTACACTGTGGCACTGACTGTGGGGCTGCCCAGCCACCTTCGGGGACACAGACACCTCTCACTCCCTGGGTGAGCGGGTGGAGCCCCCAGGGCCTGGCCACAGTGTCCTCACCTCGGAGACAAGAGCTCCCCAAGCTCAGGCTGGCTCTGCAAGGCAGTGGGAGGTGCAGCCTGTGCTGACGCGGGGACAGTGGGATGGAGAGAGGGCTTCCCAAGGCCCGGGGCTGGGGCTAGGCTGACGGCTGGGAAGACCAGATGCCAAGGCTCCTGAGGGCAGGCCAGGCGATTCCCCAGCCTCAGCCCCTCCTCCACAGCCCACCCCGGGCTGGGTGCAGACACACAGGAAGCTCAGGTGGGAACACGGCTCCACCCCAAACAGCGTCAGACGTGGTGCTCAGGTTCCCCAGAAGAGACTAAGCCCACTCAGAGCCAAGCTTCAGGGGCACACGCCAGGGAGCACTGAGGGGTGCGGAGGCTGTGGGGACCCGGGCACCAAGTGACCACAGAGCTGCCTCCACCCGAGTGGCTGAAGGGTCAAACACAGCTCTTCCTGGGTGGGACCACGTGTCCCGGGTGGCTACGTGTGCTCAGACACGAGCCGCAAGCCCTGGCGCCCTCAGCACCACCGAGGTGCCGCACAGAGGCCTTGGCCGGGCTATTTTTATCCTGAGGTGAGAAGTTGTTGCCTGTGATCCAACACTCCTGCCAGCCAAGACATGGCAGAAAACGGCTACGACAGGCGGCCACAGACCCCAGCGGCCACAGGACAGCTGGGCTGGGGAGGACCGGGGGGCACCAGGCACAGACCCCGCACACGGTGCGAAGGCTGGAGCCGGGGGAAGGCAGCCCCACCCATAGTCAACGGTCACGTGGAAAAGGATGGGACGGAAGCTCAGGCCTCCACCTTCCTGGCCAGGTCTCCTGGTGGCATGTGACACAATGTGAAGAAGCAGGAGGCAGCACACCACAGGGTCCCCACAGGGCTTCCCAGGCCACAGCCCCAGCACCTGCTCCCAGGTGAGGCTGTACACAGAAGCTCTCTCCTTGCATGGAGGCCTGAGGATGGCTGTGAGCCCAGCGCTGGCCACAGAGCACGACAGGCAGGCAGCTCACCGTCAGGGGCCAGGATATGGGGTGGACGCCCGCCCTGGGGGATGCTCTGAGGGTGGCAGCAGGTCCTCCCGTGGTGGAGAGGACAGAGCCTGCCCTGGGCTTATTCCTCACGCACAACAAGGTCGGCTCCTGCGCAGGGCAGCGGTGCTCAAAGTGTGTGCTGTCTGGGGTGGCACCGGCATGTCACAGGGAGCCCGGATCAGCGCAGTTCTGTACTGCACAGACGCCCCGTTCTGGGAATGGAGCCAGCACCTCGCGATTCCCACTAAGGACCTGCGGCCACACAGCAGAGGCTCCCACAGCCCAGACTCCAGGGCGATTTCCATAAACCCCTTGGTCCACTCTTCTTAAGTACACTGCGTGATTTTTAACTGTTTCAAGTTTTTTTTTTTTTTGGCTCTATCTCTGCTTTGTACAGTACAGTCATTTCACGTTCTTTCGGTGCAGGAAACAGATCATCAATCATCAATACACTCACAGGTATCAGGCCTGGTGAACAGCCTGAGGCCCTGAAGACCAGGCTCTCCGCGGCCCTCCTGGAGCCAAACCACCCGCGGCAGCCAAGTGACAGCACTGCAGAGCTGCCCGAGCCTCTGGGAGGCCACGGGGAGGAAGGGAAGCAGAAACACCGTGACGGCCACTTCCACCTAAATTGTCAGGATCCACTTCAGAGTCACTGCAACCTGAAACGGGGATTCTCCACACACCTCCACACGGCCAGCAGTGCAGTAATCCGTTTTAATTAAATAAATTGGAAACACAAATCAGGCCGATGTGTTGAATCAAGGTGGCGTGCACTGCGTATTTATAGCTCCGTCCACAGAGGACTCCTGACACACGCTACCAGCTCCTGCAGCCACTTTATTAAATGGAATAAATAACACCGTGCAAGATGGCAAAACTTCACCAGACGGGTCTGGGGTTCTCCCAACTCAACACTGTTTCCTGCAAGGTCTCTGCTGGAATGAAAACATGGCCCAGATGAGAACGGACTGGTGCCCGGCTGAGCAGACGGGGACGGACTGGCGTGCCCGGCTGAGCAGACGGGGACGGACTGGCGTGCCCGGCTGAGCAGACGGGGACGGACTGGTGTCCGGCTGAGCAGACGGGGACGGACTGGTGTGTCCGGCTGAGCAGATGGGGACGGACTGGTGTCCGGCTGAGCAGATGGGGACGGACTGGCGTCCGGCTTAGCTAACAGGTGGGTGGAAGGGAACCACGCTTGGAGTGATGCCACGTCCTCCCGCCAGCGACTACCCCATGCCCACCTGGCCGTCAGGTAGCAGATCCTCACCTGCCCCGAGAGGCGCCTTCCCCAGGGGCACGCCCAGTGCTGGGCAAGCTTCCAGGGAAGGCTTGCGGGGCCCGAAGTCAGAGGACATAGGAACGTGTCAGGGGACAGAGAGGTGAACAGAGGCCAAGGGAGAGGGAAAGATGGAGACAGGAACTATCAGACAGACGTGCAGAGGACACAAAGAAAACCAAGAAGGGAAAACGAGACGGGAAACAAAAAGAAAAACCAGGTGGAGGCAGCAGGGAGAGCGGGAGGCGGGGGGCTGCGGGGGAGTACCTGAGCCACGCGGGGTCAGGAGCTCTCCCCGGCTGGGAGGATGGCGGCGCCCCCACTCCCTGACTGTGGGGAGAACAGGAGATGGGCCCCTCACAGAAACCAACAGCCAGAGACAGGCGGCATGTACAGAGTCTCCAGAGTAGCCCCTTGGCCCTCCACAGGCACATCCCTGGCTTGGGCTGGCATCCCTGCCCCAGGGGCTCCCTGTGCACGGAGGGCACAGCCACCATTGCCACACTTCACGTGCAGCAGCGCCCCAACCTTCCCTGGAGCATGGCACTCCTGCTGGGCCCCCACCTTCACCTTGCAAACGTGCTTAGTTCCCAGAGTTGGGGCCACGTTCTCCCAAACTTGCACCACCTCCATGGGGAGGGCCAAGAGCTGGGGCGCCCCCAGCAGATGCTCCCCCAAGGCAGGAACCCAGCCCAGGAGCTGCCGGCACCCCCAGCCTCCCGCCCGACTGTCACTTCACAGAAAGGCAGGGCAGAGGCTCCACAGGTGACCTGGTCCCGCTGCGGCGGAAGGGCGAGGACGCCTCTCCCAGGCTCCTGGGAGGAGAGAGCTGACGCGGAGGTGCCCTCTCTGATGAGGCAAGGCATCAGGTCACGCTGTCATGCAGGATGTGGTGGTGGCTGCTCCACAGACCCGAGAGAGCAGTGGCACCTGCACAGGCTCAGGGAGCAGCCACAGGCCCTGAAGACCCCTCTGGGATCTGTGCCAGCAGCCGAGACCATGGTTATCTGCATCAACACAGACACGGGCCAGTGCGGTGGGGTCCTGGGGGGAGTCTGCGGGTGCTGGCGTGCTTCTGGAGGCACTCAGGGGGATGGGCAAAGGGGGCTGTGAGGGCTCAGGAGAGGACCAGCCATGTGAACTCCTGCAGTGAGGACTACTCAGTGCTGGTAGAGTCCAACCCTGCTCCGGCCTGCTGGGCCCAACTCCTCCACGTGCCTGATTCTCCTGAAACCCCAGGAGAGACTGAGAGGAAGGGGAGTAACCTGCCCCACCATGGGAAGGGAGGGGCAGGGTCCCCAACGTACATCCCACTAGCAGGGTGAGGGCCGAGGCTCCAAGCTGCCCGGCAAGGGGGTAAGCACGGTGCCCAAACAGTGCCAGTATCTGGTCAATGAGTCCTGAGGTCCCTGACAGCCCTGATCGCCTCATCACACAAAACACCAGACATCAGAACCAGGACACTGGATGTGCCCACCCGAGGCCTGTGATGAGCCAATCACAGTGCAGAGGGCAAACACAGGCTGGAGAAATCACTCAACGTGAAAAACGCCGGGGACGGCAGAAGGGGTCAGAGACCCTCCCCACAAATCTCTCTTCATTAATACTTCACAGGGAGCCAAGGGTGTTGGAATCAAATTGCTATTAACGCGCTTAGGGTTATGACAGCTCCCAGGTGCAGCCGGAGCTAGCCTTGCCCGTGAGGACCGAAGGTCTGTGTGCGGCCCTCAGCAGCGGGCCCTGCACGCACAGGGTGGCTGGACACAGAAAGGAAAGCCAGGAGCGGGAAGAAGGAGGATGGACAGAGGGGGCCGGGCATGAGAAGAACACACCAGGGGGCAGTATCAGTGCCTAAGGGTGGTCCCAGACCCACGGTTCACTCTCGCCACGTGTGGTGGTGAAGGCTCACCCCATAGGTGGGGACACAGCATAGCCCCAGGGCCCTTTGGTGTGGCCTACATGTGAGCAAGGGGTAGGGAGTGCATGTAGGCCCCAGGCCTGGACCTGTCATTCTCGCCACACGCCATCCCCAGTGCCTGAGCCTCTGTGCCCGCGCCCCCTCTAAACCACTGAACCATCTGCCAAGCAACTTTCTAGATGCAGTTTGACGACCTCCTCCTCCCATCTTCCCTGATCAGCCGCTGGGACGGCCATGCAGCGCGGCTCCCTGAGACCCTCCATTACAATCATTTCTCCAGAAACTCAGCTCCTCCTAACATCCTACGTGAATTATGTTTGTTCATTAAATGTCTCCCCTGCCCAGCAACTCAGCTCCAGGGGCCAGAGGCTGTCAAACATTCCCTGACACAGGGCCCGGCCTGCTGTGTGTGCTCGGCAGCCTGGCCGGAAGGTGGCTGTGGTCACACCTGTGAACCTGGCTCTCCACTGGTGGACCCAGGTCATCTTACAGCTGGTCACTGGATGAATGAGGAATGGACACAGCAGCCTATGACGGGCGATAGGCCACACCGATGCCCTCATCTGCATCTCCATCTCACCGCAGTCTCCACCACCAAGGCCCAACCCAGACACAATGAGCCCTGAGACCAACAAGCTCACAGAGCTCGGCTGTGCCCGTAGACACTGCAGGCCCAGGCCCTCCAAGACATAGCCTGGCGGTGTCACACACCAGCTCGGTGACCTGGGCATGTCCTTTGACTGCCCCAGGCCTGGGTTTTCTCGTGAGCAAAATTCAGGTCACAACAGCACCCACTCCGCAGGATATGGTGACAGTGAGACTGAGTAGTCAGGTAAAGGGCCACGCAGAGCTGAACAGCAAGGCACCCGGCGGCGTGTGCCAATGAGGCCAGAAGACCCTGGCACGTATCCCACCACGCCCAGGTGGGGCTGTGCCGTGCCCAAGGAGAAATGGTGCAAACCTCGAGAGGAGAACACGGGCCCTTCAAACTCTAGGCTGGGAATGGTGTGCTGGGAGCCCCTGGCCTGGGGAGTGTGGACAGGGAGTGTGGACGTGGTCTCTGCCCAGGCCCTACGATCCCCAGCTCCTTCCTCCCACTGCACAGGTGAGAGTTGTTCAGAGCTAGACAAGGGAACAGAGTGTCACGGTGGCCCACGGGGCAGGGAAAAGGCAGAAGCCAAGGCTGAGGCCACCTCTCTTGGGAGGACCCTGGAGCCAGGAGAGGGATGCAGGCTGCAGGAAGGAGGAACCCCTCTACCAGTTCCGCAGCGAGCTGGGCAGCCCTGGGCCTCATGCCCTGCCTGTCAGGCCCCAGCAGAGCCTCCCCAGCAGCGGGGACCAGAGCCCTGGCAACAACTCTGAGCACCTGGAGACCAGGTCTCCTCGGCAGATGCCCCTCACGGGGGAAGGACCTTGAGTGCCCCGTTGACAGGCACCATGAGGGGTCCCAACCCGTCAAAGGGGCACTGTCTGTGTGTCATCTGCCTGCAGGCTGGGGCCACCTGGGACACCCTGACAGCTGAGGACGCTGCAGGTGCCATCATGAGAATTAACATGGATCCACGTGCACAGGAAGCAGCCCGTGGACACCCTCCCTGATGGATGCCTGCCGGCCGGCGACTAACAAAACAGGACCAGACCTCCAACCCCCCCCGGCTCTGCCAAGGCCCACCAGGGAGAAGGCCCACCAAGGGGAAGGCCCACCCGGCAACGTGAGCCCCACGGCCGCGGCCCCGCACCTCCATCTCGGCGCTGTGGCTGTGCACCTTCTGCACCATATCCTCTGCCTCCCGCATGCGCCGTGTCAGCTGGGGTGAGTACTCGGCCGAGGTCAGCTCGCTGTCGTAGGACCCCAGGATGGCCCGCATGCCGTCCCGCTCCTGTGGACATAGAGGGCAGCTGGTTAGGACCCGGGGCGGGGGATGAGGTAACGATGGAGACGGCTCAGGGAAGGCCTCACGAGAGCTGCGTCATGTGGGAGGCTCCCTCGTGAGGACCCAGGACAGCACCCAGAGCCCACTCACCAAGGTGAAGAGGGCCCCGGAGCTTGGCGCCCCCAGACCCAGTAAATGCCAGCAGCTCCAGCTTCGCCCCGGCTCCTGTTCTGACCATGTCAGGCCTTTACTGCGGCGGGCATGGGCTCCACCTCGTACCAGCAGTACGGCTACGGGGCGGGCTGGGAGCAGCGGCCTCTGCCCCTGTGGACACAGCACACGCAGGGCGAGGGTGCACAGTGGGCAGAAGCCCAGGTTCCCCACCCCAGCCTGTTCTATTGGGTCTGCATGACTCCTCTAAGTCCCAGTGACACTGGGCCCAGGGAAACGACAATGCGCAGGCCCAGAGCTGGGTGAGTCCTCCTCTTCCTGGGACCTCTGCCCCAACCTGCCGAGGGAGGAGACACAGTGTGCACCAGAAAGCTGCCCGTTCCAATAGGACGGGCAACCCATCGCTCATCCAACCACCCAGGGCTCTCGGGAAGGCCGAGTCCTTACTTTTCAGATCTGGGCTTGCGAGCTCCTTATCTTCCCACAGAGCTCACGGGATGTCTGAGGCTGCACGCAGGCCCCCACACAGCAGCCAGGTCCAGCAGAGCTCAGCTTCCTGGGATGACACTGACCACAGTGTCAGGGCTGATTCTTAGAGCCAGGCAGAAACCCCTGCTCAGTTGTGTCCTGCCTGACACGCTGACAGCAAGTCAGCCAATCAGGGGCCCCAGGCGCCGTGTGCTGCCTCCGGACCTGGTGGGAGCCCATGGCTTGGGAACTGAGCTGCTAGGACAGCCCCACAAAGGACATGCCACTGTGGGGAAGCGTGGTCTTCCCTCTGGCCTCCCGCTGCCTGCACTCCCTGCCCCAGGTGCGGGCCTCAGCCACGGTCCCCAGACCCTTATGGCCTCAGACGCCGAGTCTGGATGGAGCCGATTCCAGGCGCAGGCTGGGGACCTCTTCCCGCCTGCCCGCCCTGCGGGAGCCCACATGATCAGGGAGCCAGTCCTTCAGACGCCCAAGTGTGCTGGAGGGCAGCCTCCAGATGTTCACAGGCATCCGGATGCCCTGGGTGTAGATTCAGGGCGGGCCTGGGAATCTGCCTTCTAACAGGCGCCCCAGGGACATCTAACTGATGCTCTCAGTAGTCTCTGCTGGGGCTCTGCCCCATTCTTGAGAGATGGGATGAGGATGCTGGGGTAGCAGAGCCCAGGAAGAAGCAGACAGGTAGCTACGAGATGCAGGTTCAAGCCCCAGCTCTGTCCTGAGGCCAGCTATTCAAGCTCCCTCCCCAAGTCTCAGTTCCTTCGTTGATAAGGTGGGAAACAGGGCAGCCATGAAGACTGATGCTATCAGGAATGAACTGTCCAGCCAGCTGCCCTGGAAACAACTGGTGCTCAGAAAGCAAGAGCAAGAACCTCACAAACCCGGGAAATGGTCTCCACTGGCCCATGCCCCTTCCCAACACACATGCTGGGCAAACGGCCAATGCTTCAGCCCAGCCCTGCACCACCATACTGTGTCGCGGCCAGTGTGCTTCTCACCAGGTGAGGGCAGGGGAGCTGTGGGGACTGCCCCCACCAGTACTGGCTGAAAAGGCAAATTCATGGCCCTGATAGAGACTGGCTCAATCAGGTAGCCTGGGGAGCAAGACCCCCACCCAGAAACGGAGTCCACAAAACTACCAGGGTCCTTTCCATGCCGCCTCCTGAGTCTGCACATACACAAGCTGAGCCCCTGCCCAGGCCCTCCTGCTCTCAGGAGAGACCGACCCAGTGCTCCCCAGCACTGATGACTGCCTGAGCCCCTGCCAGGCCTCTGTCCATCCCCCAGAGGTGAGGAGAGCGAGGCTGCGGGGGCTGAGGAAACCCCGGCCTGCTCTCTCAGAAGCCCCTGGAGCTCAGGCCGCCACATCTGGGGCTCTCCTGCCATCTCCTGAGCCGGGGACACAGTTGCCACCCTGGTGTGGACTTTATAATTAGTTGATGACAAAAAATTCAAAATTCAATAAGTGAGAAATTAAAGTTACAAATCCAACTGGAACGGGTCACATATCTGTGGAAAATTTGTTTGCACAGGGAGGTTTATCGCGTGTCATAATCTTATTGAAATCCTATATCTTCCCATTGACTTTTATCGTTTCAAGCCAGTTACCGGAGTTGTCAGTACCAACATGCGGACGCCGCGCAAGGCCAGGGCGGGGGACTTCCCTTGGTAAACAACCTGTAATCGTCTCCTTTATTGATCAGTAAATCTCTGAGAGCTTCCCTTCGTGACGGCTCTCTCCAGCATAACTCCAGGCTAGCACTGGCTGGCACAGAAGAAAAGTATTAGAAAGTTTGTTGTTTGTACCCTTCCAAGAAACTGTTTTGTCACCGGGAGTGAACGAGCAGGCACGGTGGGGGTGACTTGCTATGGCTTTTTAACAGCTGACTCCACTTGTGGGCAAGTCCACTTCATTTCCACCTCAACAAATGCGGTGATTAACTGCAGAACAAACAGGAGGCTGGCGGTGCTGACAGGGCCTCCCAGACTCATTCAAGAAGCACCCAGCAGAGTTACACTGTCCACAGGCTGCTCCTCCTTGGATACAGAGATGTCCTGGTTCTAAGGAATAGAATGTGCTCATCATGTAACGAATGGCCACGTGAATGTGAGCAGTCGGCATCACCCGGCAGAAGTCAGCTGAGGACGGGGCCTCGGCACCCTGGATATACCGGCCAACGGGGGCCGGGAGGAGTGTCAGTAGAGGGCGGCTCCGCCCCAGCCTGCAATTATCGGGCAGAGGGGCTGCTCACCCAGGGAGGCTGCAGGAAGGATCTGGGCGCCCTGTGAGGCAGCGGTGGGGAAGGGCACTCCAATCAGAGGGAACCGCGTGAGTAGGCGCCCAGAGGACCCTTGCAAAAGAGCGACAGAGATAATGACGCTCATCCCCTCATCAGCGGGTGCTCCAGCGCGCTAATTACCACGGAGCTTTTGAGTACAGGCCCCAAGCACACCGACGACTCCCACGGGAGAACAGATCCCCACAGACGCTGAGAACGTCACAGCAGGGGGCAGGGCACCTGGGCAGCAGGGGCTAAGACAGTGGGCAGAACAGGGCCCAGTGCCCTTGGAGGAAGAAACCCAGGGCACAGCCTTAGGCCTGGGCTTGGGAAGGGCAGGGGAGAGCAGAGCAGCAAGGCCAGGAAGCCGAGACAGAGACCAGGGCTGCCCATGGCGAGAGCACCCGCAGGAGCGGGAGACTGCAGGAGGCCGGCCCTGTCGGAGGTGCTGCGGGTAGGGGGGGATGTGGATGGAGGCACCACAGGGGGCAGAGACCAGCCCCGTGGCCCCCAAGCAGCGGTCACTTGAGGTGTGCATCCCCAGGCCAGCTCCCAAGTCAAACCCAACACACACACCCAACACAGCCCACATCCTACCAGGACACTAACTAGGTGTGTGACCTTGGGAAAAATAATGAGCCTCTCTGAGTCTCAGGACACTCAACCATAAAGCAGAGGGCAGAGAGCACCTCAGGCTCACTGTGAAGTTCAAATGCAGCACGGCACAGAAAACCAGGCACATAGAACCTGCACACACGGGCGATGAATGCACGGCAGCCACAGTCGTCACTGATGTCCTCACTGCCGTCTACCTGGTTCTTCCACTATGACTGCACCTGCTCGTGAAAGATGACCAGGAGAGCAGGCAGGCGGGGCAGGCATCTCCTGCACAAAGGGGACAGCCTCTGGCCATGGCCACGCCTGGTGAGGCAGGCGCCCAGCACTGCCTAAGCCCACACCATGGGCACAGAGGGCTTCCCTCCTGGGAGTCAGCGGCAGCCTGAAGGGGCTGTGAGAGGCAGACAGGCGGCTTCACACGCACAGACCCCTCTTCAGAACCCCTGAACCCACTTTCCAGAGAAGCCCAGAAGTGAGATGAGTACCTCGTGGCCCCTCCAATGAAGCAGCAGCCCCTCAGCCATCTTCTTCCTCCCTCACCCAGCCTCTGCCGCCCACTCCCACCCGGCCTCCACGGCCAGTGCTGTGGGGCCTGCCTCCCTCCCTCCACCCCCTCTAGCCCAAGGCCGAGGCCGTTCTGCAAGGGCTCCAAGAGTGCTCTGCACATGCGACATTCTCTGCAGGGCCTCTTCCCAAGCCCATCCCACCTCAGCTCAGCCACCTCCACCCAACTCTTAGTCACTCCACAACTTCTCCTTTTTTTAGAAAAGGAAATGTATGATCATAAATAGCTGAAAAGTCCTGTTCTAATTACCTCTCCTGACGCATGGAGTCACCACAAGAAACTGAATAGATTCAGGCGGGAATGCGGGGCTGCAGACGCGGCTCTGCCCACCGACACCAGCACCCTCTCCTCGCTGCCGCCCGCCTCCCCAGAGTCTTCTGCCCACTCTTTCCCCAGACCCCCAGTCACCAGCCTGGACAGGTCTGCTGTGACCCCAGCAGCAAGATCGCCCCAGCCCAGGAGAAGGCCCTGGTGGGAGGGAGGCTGGGAGAGGCAGGAGACCTCTCTCTGCACCCCTCATCCCAGCTAGTCATTTCCCAAATGAGCAGGACTCCGGCGTCTGTGGGGTCCCTCGAGAACATGATGACAGGCGAAAGCGGCAGTAACAAGCACCTCAAAGGACCCACGTGGGTCAGAGAGTCCTGAGCTCCGATCTCACACAGACCAGCTATGCGCCCTTAGGCAAGGGACCTAACCTCTCTGAACCCACCCTGCTTGTATAAAATGGGGACATGACTACCCCAAAGGGTGCTTAAAGGTGCACCAGGATTAATAAGTACATGGAAACAGCACCCGTCAACAGGAAGGGCAGCAGGGAGGGTCACTTGCGGCCACAGAGGTTGGGGGTGGGGGTCGAGCTGGCTGGCCAAGCCCCAGCCACCCCCCACGCAAGGCCACGCCTCGCCTCGCCTCCCCCACGCAAGGCCATGCCTTGACACGGTGCTGAGTGCACATGAGGTGGCGTCCCTGTGCTCGGCCCACACCTGCTCCCGGGCCGGATGCCCTGGCCGCCCCCAACCAACCCCAGAACGCTTTGTCTCCTGTCTTTCCCTCGTTTCTCTTTCCTGGGCCTGCTGCCCCTAACAAGGTTTTTTTTCTGACAACTGACTGTTTTCAATTATGATTCACTCAGGCAGATTTTAATTGGTGACATCAGCACAGCATGCTAATGCTACATATGATTAAGCACACGTTACCTCATTTGATCTTCAAAACTGCCAGGCAGGCACGGGGCTGAGGGAAGAGGACTCAGTGGCCGCGGGCTGTTGTGTCTGCCCCACCGCTGAGACCACGGAGAGGCAGAGCCCCAGCCGGTGCTGCAAACAGAGGAGCCGCCCAGGCTGCAACCCTGCAGTCATGGGGTCAGCGCCCAGCCCGGGGAGGCAGCGCCATGGACAGCCTCAGTGGTGAGACCACTGGAAGTAGCTCTCCATGATTGGGGGCACTAAGCCCCGCTCTGGGCAGCTGGAAGGAGGAACTCATGAGGCCCGAGATTGCTATCCACAGCCCCAACGTGACCCTGGCACTCCCATCAAGGAGGGCACCCGGACCTGGACCCAGCACCTTGCGGCCCCACCCTCACCTTCCTGCAGCTCTAACCCTGCAGTTCCCAGCAGCCTTCAGGGGCCAGCACGCCATGGGCACAGGGCAGCTGTGACACTGAGCTGCAGGGGAACGCCCAGACCTGACATCATGGGAACAAGCTAGAGCAGAACACCATGAGGACCTCACCCCGGTGAAAGCAAAGCCAGTTCCCTGGGGTCCTCTCTCACCTGCCCGGGCTGCCCAGGTACCCGGAGTCTAGGGGCCTCCTGGGAGGGAGGCTGACCCGGTGGCTGCGGGCAGAGACAAAGGAAAGAAAACATCGGACGGACTTCAGGCTCTGGTTAGAAACACGTGCAAGACAGGAGAAACTTCATCTGAGACGACAGCCTAAGTAAAAAGAATACTTTTTTTTTTTTTTAAGACAAGGTCTTGCTCTGTCATCTAGGCTACAGTGCAGTGGCACAATCTCAAGAATGAAGAATTTAGAAGAAAACGTATTAATTTAATGCTTAGAGTAGAAAGACTAAAACTGAAAGTAGCAAGCAAAGTAACCAACATAAAAAATGAAAAAAATAAAACAACATACGCAGAAAGTCTAGGAATAAAAATAAAGATGAGAGCATAAATGAGTAAATGTAAAAACAGGTCCACAGAAACTTCCCATACTAACATGCACTGAGGAGAAAGCAATGAAAACAAAAGAAGAGGCGATCTAAGAACAGTGGGATGACCGTGAAGGTGGAACCTACTCACCACAGGAAAACCAGAAGGAGAAGGAGGCGAGGAGAGAACACAGGAGGTATCTGCCGTGATAATGGCTGAGATTTGTCGAAACTAAATCCCAGATCCAGGAAACTCAGAGAACATCAAGCAGGAAAAATACCAAAAACTTCACACTTAGCCATATCATATCCAACTGCAGAAAATGAGACACCCTGAGCAGAGGGAGCCCTGCATTACCAACCAAGAGAGTAAGAAATGGATCAGACCTCCCGACCGAAGCCACTCAAGCAGCAGAGAGAGGACAGAGGTATCCAAATATTGAAACAAAACAGCACCAGCCTGGAATTCTGCATCCAGCAAGATGATCTTCCGTGAGGAAAGGAAAAAGAAAAACTCTCGGCGGGGCACAGTGGCTCACGCTTGTAATCTCAGCACTTTGGGAGGCCGAGGCAGGCAGATGGTCTGGCGTCAGACGAGTCTGAGACCATCCTGGACAATATGGCGAAACCTCGTCTCTACTGAAAGTACAATAATTAGCTGGGCTTGGTAACGGGTGCCTGTAATCCCAGCTACTCGGGAGGCTGAGGCAGGAGAATCGCTTGAACCCAGGAAGCGGAGGCTGCAGTGAGCCAAGATCGCACCACTGCACTCCAGCCTGGGCAACAGAGGGAGACTCTGTCTCAAACAAACAAACAAACAAAAAACACTCTCTTAGACAAACAAAAACTGGGGGAAGATTCGTCATTGGCAGCCCTGGCCCCTGTAAGCAGTATAAGGTGGATCCTCCAGAGAAGCCAATGAGAGGTCAGAAGCTCAGACCTATGTGGAAAGACAGAGCAGAGAAGTAACAAATAAAGGAAAAATAAAATCTACTTTATTTATCATTTTTTTTTGAGACAGAGTCTCACTCTGTTGCCCAGGCTGGAGTGCAGTGGTGTGATCATAGCTCACTGCAACCTCTGCCTCTCGGGCTCAAGTGATCCTCCCACCTCAGCCTCCCAAGTTGCTGGGACTGCAGGTGTGGGCCACTGAGCCTAGCTTACTTTCCTTAGTCTTGTTGATCTAATGGACAATTGTTCAAAGTATAAGAGCAGCAATGTGTTGGCTGACGATGGCGCAGGGATAGGTGAAATGAGGCAGCAGGTGGCACGGGAGGCGAGGGGAACGGGCGTGCTGTGCGGGAGGCGCCCACACTGCCTGTGACCTGGTCAAAGGCCATCTGACCATGGGCTTAGATTCGTGCTAAATGCATGCTGCAAACCCTAGGGTAATTCTGTGCTTGGCTCATGCCTGTAATCCCAGCACTTCGGGAGGCTGAGGCAGGTAGATCACCTGAGGTCAGGAGTTCAAGACCAGCCTGGCCAACATGGCAAGACCCTGTCTCTACTAAAAATACAAAAATCAGCTGGGTGTGATGCAAGATCACGTCACTGCAATTCAGCCTGGGCAACAAGAGCGAAACGCCATCTCAGGAAAAAAAAAAAAAAAAAAAAAAGAATAATTCTATGCTAACAGAATTAAAAAATTAAATCATATAACATGCTCAGTTAAAACCAAACAAAGCAGATAAAGAAGAGAAGATTTTAAAAAAAGAAAGAACAAGTGCCCCAATAAAAAAGAGTAACAAACATGGCAGGTATTAAATAAACTGTATCAATGCTCATTTCGAATGTGAATGATCTAAACACACCAATTAAAAGATGGTCAGGATAGATTAAAAAAACAAGACCCAATTATATGCTGTCTATAAGGAATCCACTTAAAATATAAACACACTTTGAAAGGAAAGGAAGAAAGTTGTACCACACTAAGCCCACACAAAAGAACGGTGGAGCAGCTTGATCAATCTCAGGCAGAACAAGGAAACTATCGGGCATGAAAAATGGCACTCCATACGGATAAAAAGATCATTTCTCCAAGGAGACATGCCCACCCTTAACACACATGTACTTAACAACAGTGTGTCAAAACACGCAAGGAAAAACCTGGAAGAACTACGGGGAGAAATGGCTCCATTCACTACTACAGTTGGAGGCTTCAACACCCTCTTATCAGAAACGGACAGATCCCGCAGGCAGAAAATCAGTAAGGACACAGCAGAACTCAACAGCATCATCAATCAACTGGGTCTAATTGACAATGACAGAATACTTCAGCAGCAGCAGAATATACATTCCTCTCAAACTCACGTGGAAAATTTACCTAGACAGACCACATTTGGGCCATAAAACACACCTAAAGAAATTAAAAAGAATATAAAGCATACAAAGTAAGCTCTCAGACCACACTAAAATTAAACTGGACATCAGTAACAGAAAGATAATGGAAAAATCCCAAAATATTTGGAGACTAAACAATCCACTTCTAAATAATGCAGGGATCAAAGAAGTCTCAACAGAAGTTTAAGAATAGTTTGGGCCGGGCATGGTGGCTCAAGCCTGTAATCCCAGCACTTTGGGAGGCCGAGACGGGCGGGGTCACGAGGTCAGGAGATCGAGACCATCCTGGCTAACACAGTGAAACCCCGTCTCTACTAAAAAAAAATACAGAAAAACTAGCCGGGCGAGGTGGCAGGTGCCTGTAGTCCCAGCCACTCGGGAGGCTGAGGCAGGAGAATGGCGTAAACCCGGGAGGCGGAGCTTGCAGTGAGCCGAGATCCAGCCACTGCACTGCACTCCAGCCTGGGTGACAGAGTGAGACTCCGTCTCAAAAAAAAAAAAAGAATAGTTTGAACAAGAAAATGAAAATACAACCTACCAAAATTGTAGGATGAAACAAAAGCCATGCTTAAAGGAAAATTTATAGCATTGAATGTAAATGTTAGAAAAAAAGAAAGATCTAAAATCCATCGTCTAAGCTTCCCATTAGGAAACTAAAAAGAAGAACAATGTAAGCCTAAGGTAAGAAGAAAAAAATAATAAAAATTGGCCAGGCACGGTGGTTCACGCCTGTAATTCTAGCACTTTGGGAGGCCGAGGTGGGCGGATCACGAGGTCAGGAGTTTGAGACCAGCTTGGCCAACATGGTTAAACCCCGTCTCTACCAAAAATACAAAAATTAGCCGGGTGTGGTGGCATGCACCTGCTATCCCAGCTACTCGGAAGGCTGAAGCAGGAGAATCACTTGAACCTGGAAGGTGGAGGTTGCAGTGGGCTGAGATCACACCACTGAACTCTAGCCTGGGCGACAGAGCAAGACTCCATCTCAAAAAAAAGAAAAGAAAAGAAAAGAAAAGAAATAATAAAAATTACAACAAAAAACAATGAAGCTGAAAACAGGAACTCCATAGAGAAAAACCAACAAAAAAAAAAGCTGGTTCTTTAAAATTGATAAATCTGTAGCCAAGTTAATCAACATTAAAAAAAAAAAAAAAAAAAGGAAGACACAAATTATTAACATCAGAAGTGAAAGAAAAACCATCACTACTAATCCTACAGACATCTAAAGGATAATAAAGAAACATTATGAACAAGTCTATGCCCAGAAATTTGATAACTTAGATGAAATGAACCAATTCCTTGAAAGACACAAACCACCAAAACTCACATGAGGAGGAAGACATCACCTGAATGGGTCTTTCTAGGGGCCCACCCACCCCCAGTTCGCTTTCTCATTCCTGACTGAGACACACAGGGGCCTTCACCATCACGTGAGCCAGGCAGCTGCATACGTCCCCTGTGGGCGTGAGCGTCCCATTATTGCCTGAAACACAGAAAGATCAGCATGTTGCTATCATTGCCTTCAACTCCCACATAGACCCCACAGCGCAACCCCTCCCTGGAGACATACTCAGGTCTCGCTGTGGTCACAGGAAGCTGCTGCCCCTCTGTAAGCAAGTTCCCCGATAAACGCTTTGAATGATCGCTCAGTGTTTAGTGCTTCTCTCTTTGGAATCCCAGCCAGCCCCATCTCAGGTGGGTTTGTGGCTGTCCCTACGGTCACTTTGGGGACAACCCTAGCCCTGTGTTCAATCAGAAAAAAACAGGCTGTATCTATGAAAGAAACCAAATTGATCATCAATAACCTCCCAAAAAGGAAACCACCAGACCTAGATGGCTTCACTGATGAATTCTACCAACTACTTCAATGAGAAATGATACCAATTTTCCAAAATCTCTTCCAGAGAACAGAAGCGAAACATAACATTATGAACTTATTAAAATCCATAGAAAGATACATACCATACAAAGAGTAAACCTTAATGTAAACTATGGGCTTTAGTTAAAAATAATATGTCAGTACCGGTTCATGAACTGTAACAAATGTACCGCAGTAATATAAGACTTCAATAACAGACAAAACTGTGCCGTCGAAGGAATCATATGAGAGCTCTATGCTGTCCTCTCAGTTTTTCTGTAAACCTTAAACTCTCCCGAAAACAAACTTTATTAATTAAAAAATTATAGATCTAGAGGAACATTTCAACAACGCTTCTCCTGCCAAAAAGACAACAATCAAAAGAACTATGGAAGAGGAGAGGAGAGGAGAGGAGAGGAGAGGAGAGGAAGACAGATTAACTTAAAAGAAGCAACAGTGAGACTGACAGTTCGTTTCTGAGCAGAACCAGTGGGAGTCAAAAGACAGTGGAATGATAGATTCAAAGAGTTGTAGGATGGCGAGTGGGACAGGCAGTGATAACCTATGATTTTATACCCAGCCAAACTGTTCTTCAAAAATGAAAGTGAATTAAACATGTTCTTCCCCCCAAGAAAATCAGGTAATTCCTCAACATGAAATCTGTATCAAAGGAAACAAGGGGTATTTTGCAGACAGAAGAAAAATGATCACAGATGGGTGCTTAGAGATACAGGTGGCAATACAGAGGAATAAAAAGGGTTAGAAATATGTCCATATAAATGAATATATAAAAACGGTGTATTTTCAAACACATAAGTGTATGAATCAAGTACTCTACACCAATAGCCTATGAATGGAGCAAATGGAAACAGAAAAAAGGATTTTAAGATGCTTGGACTGTCTAGAAGGAAAAGAAGTATTACTTTTATTAGATTTTGGTAAGTAAATAATTATAGTCTATCTTATAATCACCAACATAACTACTAAAATTACTTAAAAGCATATGGCCAGGCGCGGGGGCTCAGGCCTGTAATCCCAGCACTTTGGGAGGCCAAGACGGGCGGATCACTAGGTCAGGAGATCAAGACCATCCTGGCTAACATGGTGAAACCCTGTCTCTACTAAAAATACACACAAAAAATTATCTGGGCGTGGTGGCGGGCGCCTGTAGTCCCAGCTACCTGGGAGGCTGAGGCAGGAGAATGGTGTGAACCCAGGAGGCGGAGCTTGCAGTGAGCTGAGATCCGGCCACTGCACTCCAGCCTGGGCAACACAGCGAGACTCCGTCTCACACACACACACACACACAAAAAGTATAAATAACAAGATAACGATAACAAAGAAAATATTTATTCTACAAGTAAGATTTTTTTAAAAAAAGAAATAGAAACTAAAGGAAATTGTTAGGATAGTTAATCTCAATGCAAATGTATCATTAACTATATCAGTTACAACTAGATTAAATATTTCGACTAAGAAATGATTTTTAAGCTGAATATAAATACTATATATTTCCAGTATACTACATTTATAATGAAACAATTTAAAAATGCTCAAAATGGAAAGTGAAAAAGCAAAAGGTGTCAATGCTATTAAACACGGGAAGCTGACATACCCATATTAATATCCCACAAAGGAGATTTAAAAATCAAAACAATCCACAGAGATAAAGAATGTCTCATAATAACAAAAGGCAAGATTCACCAGGAAGATAATTCACAATTTATATGTGCCTAATAAAACAGCATCCAAAGACATACTGCAATAATTGACAAAATTAAAAGCAGAAATAGACAAAACTCACAATCATAATGGGAAATTTCAATACAATCCTTGCAGGAGCTGAGAAAAAACATCATAAAAGAAATATGAAGAATATGATTAACAAATGAGATGTAGCTATTTGCAAAACACTGCACTCAACAACTGCACAATGCATACTATTTTCAAGTGTGTATGGGCCGTTTACAAAACTGACTTCCGATGGGGCCATAGAGCACTTCTTGGTAAGTTTTATGGGACTGGGGTCATGCAGAGGATAGTCTCTGAGCACAGGGAGATAAGGCTAGAAATCAATAAGATACCTGAAAATCACCAAATGTTGGGAATTTGAGAAATTTATTTCTGAATAACCTATTGGTCAGAATAAAAATCACAATGGAAATTGATAAATGGTTTGAACCTAATGATAAGGAAAATACAACACATCAAAACGTATGGTACGCAACTAAATTGACAACCTTAAATGCATATACTGTAAGATAAGAAAGCATAACTATCAATTATCTACATATACAACTCAAAAAGTTAGAATATCAAATTAGACTCAAAGAAAGAAGTAACAAAACAAATTAATGAAATAGAATACATATGGGAAAGAATCAATAAAGCCAAAGGATGGTTCCTCCAAATGACTAAAAAAATTGATGAACCCTTGATGAGACAGAGTAAGAAGAATAAATAAGCGAATAACAATACTGAAAAAGACATAACTAGAGATCACAAAAATATTAAAAACATGACAATAAACAACTTTACACAAACGAAGTTTAAAGTCTTGATAAAACGAAGTTTTAAAAGTTAAAAACTAACTTTTACCATAACCAATAAAGAAGAAAAAGAAAATCTGATGTTTCAAAGCTATTAAAAGAAATCAAGCCCAAATTTAAAATCTTCTAAACAAGAAACCCCCAGGCCCGTATGTTTTCACTGGCACACTCTACCAAAGCTGTTAAGAAGAAATATCACCAACCTTATAAAACGATTACAGAAACAACCGAACAGAACTTGCTAACATTTTCTGAGGCCAGAAAAGCCATGACATCAAAACCTGAAAAGGACATTCTCAGAAATGAAAATTAATGACCTTTCTCTCCAATAAATGCAGATGCAAAATCCCTAATTAACGCATTTGCAAACCAAATAAAACATTACACACAGAGCGTAACCCATAGGCCATGCTCATTTATTCCTGGAATGTAAGTTCGGTTTAACATTTGAAAATCAATTAATTTAATGCGCATTAACAAAATATAGAAGAAAATCAAATGATCATCTCAATATTTGCAGAAAAGGCATCTGATTAAAATTCGACATCTATTCACGATAAAAATTATGAAACAAAACAAAAGCAAAACTCTCTTAGCAAATGCGGAATAGAGAGAACTTTAATCTGAAAAGGATTTCCTTACTAAAGTCATCAGCATGATCTTTAACAGTGAAATGCTGAAAGCTTTTCTTCTGAGGATGCAGAACAAACACCAGCTATCAGCACATCTGTTCAAAACAGCACTGGCGACGCTAAGCCGCAGATCAGACAAGAAGAGGCATGAAAGGTATGAAGATCGAGAAAACAATGAAAGCTATTATGAAATCACTCGATTATGAACACAGAAAAGTCAATATAATCTATAAACAAAGTATTAAAATAAGTAGATTTAGGGGCCGGGCGCGGTGGCTCAAGCCTGTAATCCCAGCACTTTGGGAGGCCGAGACGGGCGGATCACGAGGTCAGGAGATCGAGACCATCCTGGCTAACACAGTGAAACCCCGTCTCTACTAAAAAAAAATACAAAAAAACTAGCCGGGCGAGGTGGCAGGTGCCTGTAGTCCCAGCTACTCGGGAGGCTGAGGCAGGAGAATGGCGTGAACCCGGGAGGCGGAGGTTGCAGCGAGCTGAGATCCGGCCACTGCACTCCAGCCTGGGCCACAGAGTGACACTCTGTCTCAAAAAAAAAAAAAATAATAATAATAAGTAGATTTAGCAATGCTGCAGGACCAAAGTCAAGAATCAAAGTTCAACTAGATTTCTACATATAAACACAAACATTATTACTCATAAAAGACAAAACCTATGATATACCCACCCAGAAAACATCATGAAACAATTTTGAGAGAAAATAAGTATGATCTAAACACATGTTAGCATATAGTACGTCCATGGAGTAGAAGATTCAATATTGGGCAGATGTCATTTAATCAACGCATTCTCAATAAAAACTCTAGCAAGTCTGCTGGTGAGACCGACAGGCTGAGCTACAAAATCTACGCGACAAGGCGGAGTGCCACGCAGAGCCAGGGCAGCCGGGACGCAGACAAGCAAAGAGGGCCACCAACCCATCAGGTGACGAGACTCTAACAGTCTCAGGAATGGAGACTTGTGGTTTTGCCAAAAGGAGATGAACACACCAATGATACAAATACAGATTCCAGAAACAGCCAATACAGACAGAGCCAGCTCACGTGAAGGTGTAACCAGCACCGTGGCACAGGGGGGAGGAGCAGCTCTGCAGTAAGTGGTGCTGAGTCCACTGGATACCCACGTTGGCAAGAAAAATGAAAAAAAAAAAAAAAAAAAAAAAAAAGAAGCTTCACGCAGTGCAACAAAGCTGCGCAGGCAACAAGGCTGTGCAGTGCCACCATCAGTGTGAAGAAGCAAAGCCACCAAGAAGACAAGAGTGAAACCCTGGAACAGCCTAGAGGGTGGCAGAGCTTTCTTAAACAGGACACACGCAAATCACAACCACAAAGGGAGGTGAAGATTGATCAATTAGATCTCATTAAAATTAAGAATTTCTGTTGAGTTAGAAAGAGTGAAAAGCTGCTACGGAATGGGAGGAGACATTTGCAATACAAATACCTAACAAAAGATGATATATTCTCCCATTCTGTAGTGTTAGTCACAATAGCCAAGAAATAAAGAAATCCAAATGCCCATTCACCGAAGAATAAAAAAAAATTATGTGATCTCTTGCTAAGATGGAAATGAAATAACTGCACACAGCAACAGAAACCAAACACAAAAGATTACATACTGCACGGCTCCATTTTACAACATTTTTAAATGGGCAAAACTAATCGGCGTGTTGGAATCCGCAAGGCGGGGCTTTGGGGGAGGTGGAGGAGCAGGCGGGTGAACCAGGGGCCCTGGTGACACCGTGTTCCTGACCGTGGAGCTGAGACATGGATGGGCTGGTCTCATCATCGCCCCCTATGTTGTACTCTCAGGACAGAGCACTTTCTGTATGTTTGTTATGCTCTAATAAAAAGATTAAACAGGAGTAATTTTTTTTTTTAAATGAAACTCCGTAATTTGAACACCGTGGCTGTGGTTGTAAGTCCCATTTACAAACAGCTCAGGGCAAACACACTCAGATAGGACCCTGAGCCCAGTTCGGCCCCCAGAGGCCCAGAGGCCCGACTTCCCCGTGGTGGGAGCTGGTGGCAGGCCCAGTGCACCCTGCATGACACACCCACAGCAGCAGAAGAGAAGGAGCCCAGGAAGTTTCTAGGCAAGAGAGTGATTGATAGAGGGTAATTTGAGGTTAATGTGCGAGTTGTGATTACAGTGAAATGAGAGAGGGGAAGAAAGGAAAGATGGAGCCGGACAGATGTAAAAATCCAAGGAACAGAAACAAGATCATCCCCAGCGCCCAGATATGAGTGCCGGGAGAAAGGTCTCCAGAAAGGGCAGATGCCGGCTGTCCCCTCCTGCACAGTCCTGTGGACACTGGGCTCGCCACACTCATGGAGCAGATGGAAATCGAGCCTTTGGCCCAATCTGCTCCCTGTGTAATTCCAGCCTCATTTCTGCAGGGCACCCCTGGCTGGCAGAGAGGGCCCCAGAAAGGCGGAACCCAGCGCTGTGTACAGGTGTGTGACCGCTACGCCCCACCCCACGCTCCGCGGAAGGTCCACAGGCAGCCTGAGGAGGCTCCCCCAGCCTGTAGTGAAGCCCGGGGTGGAGGTCACAAAGTTTTCAGAGTCATCCAAACTCATTACCTCGTTAATGGGGTAAAACGGCCAGTTCAATGGATGGTGACTGAATTAGAGGGTGATTGTAACAGAATGCAATTCTACTATTAATAATTTCCATATAGCAACTCGAACAAAGCCCTGACAAAGTGTCACCAAACGCATTTCTTGCTTCACTTCTTTCATGAGCAGATAAGGCTAATTCACTTGCTTATGCTAATTAGAGCCTGTTACACGCAGGCCCCAGAACAGCCTTGATGTGCAGAGGCCCCTGGGTGAGCCAGGGCACCAGCGACAGGTGGCCGGACCCCGAAGGAGCGGAACCTGCCCATCTGCGCTTGATGAAAACGCCTCCAAAACAAACCAGACGCCGCCCCAGCAGAGGACACTGAGAATGAGGAGAAACTGTCTCCTTTCCCGATGAAAGGGTTCTCTGTAATGGGCACCAAAGACCAGGTTCTGAAGGGCAATACCACAGGTCAGCGAGGGTTTCTGGGGCCCCTGGAAGGCACCCTGCTGTCAGGTGCGTTTCTGTCCTCCTCAGCCCCCAACCTGCGCCTGGTGCTCTCAGCCACCCTGCTCGGCGCTTGATGATACCACGTCTCTCCCTCGTTCTCATTCCACCCTCTCTGTTCTTCTTCATTTTTGCCTCCTTTAAGTTCCACAAGCCTCATTACAAGGTTATCTTATCTGACCAATAAACCTGGTTTACTGTTGACAAAGCTCTATTTCTGCTGAGTGACCGGATTTGGAGGAGCCCCCAGGAGAAAAAACGGTCCCCAGCCTTCAGCAGCATCTTCCCTCCAGCAACCAGCTGTGCATTCTCCATGAACCGCACCTATGCAAGCTCTCCCGAAGGCAGCAGGAGGCTGAACACCAGGCCGCTCAGAGAGGAGGCACGGGGTCCTCTCCCACCGCTCACCACTCTGCCTGTAGCTGCACCAGGTGCACAGAGCACTCTCCCTGCCCTGCCCCACAGCTGTCTCGGGGTGACTTCAGCCAGCTCCTCCTCTGGCTTCCCGCTGTCACACCCTCCCCACCGGCCTCCACCACCCACACGTAGCTGGAGAGGGGAGGGGAAAAGCCGCTCCTCTGGGCTCCCCACCAGCAAGCCTGGTTCTTGCAATTTCAACCTCTGATAAAAAGCTCTACAACACCTATTGTAGGAAGGAGTGGAATCAATTACGATTTCCCGAGGCAATTTTACTTACATTTCACACTGCTCTATGACAAATTCCACTTCATTTGTGTTCATTGTATAAATGCATCCCCCAGCATCCACCTGAACCAGCACCAGCCTCGTTACAGCAGCTCCTCACACCTACGCTCTGATGATGTGGGTGCCACTCACAGCTGGGAGGGCACTGGGACCATCCTGACAGGAAGCCATACCCAAGCCACAGTGGCTGCAGACAGCCCCTCACCAGGGAGGAGGACGTGACCCTCGTGAGGTCCAGCAAGCATGCCTGACTCACGGGGATGTGGGGCCTGAGACAGGCCCTGTGCTGCGTGGTTCCAGTTTCAGTGCAGTTTATTTGACAGGACACAGAAAGGAGAGCAGGGCAACGCGGGAGACAGACAGCACAGTGGAGTCACAGCCCTGGGGCCACCACCTAGCCTGAGCAGACGGGTCCTTTTCCTCTCTAGGTCTCCAGCGTTTCCGATCAGCAAAACAGGGAATTAGATGGGCGTGGTCTTTTTTTTTTTTTTTTTTTTTTTTGAGACGGAGTCTCGCTCTGTCGCCCAGGCTGGAGTGCAGTGGCCGGATCTCAGCTCACTGCAACCTCCGCCTCCCAGGTTTACGCCATTCTCCTGCCTCAGCCTCCAGAGTAGCTGGGACTACAGGCGCCCGCCACCTCGCCCGGCTAGTTTTTTGTATTTTTTTAGTAGAGACGGGGTTTCACTGTGTTAGCCAGGATGGTCTCGATTTCCTGACCTCGTGATCCGCCCGTCTTGGCCTCCCAAAGTGCTGGGATTACAGGCTTGAGCTACCGCACCCGGCCAAGGGCGTGGTCTTTTACAGTTCAAAAATCTTACAATGCTGCAAAGTCTAGGCGCCTTTCTCCACTGACGGGCAGCAGGCAGCCAGTGCCCAGGGTGTCAGGCACACTCCAGGCCTCTGCCAAGGGGTTTCCACGCATCAGCTCCCTGACGCCTCATTCACGCGAGACGCCCAGCCCCAGTCCCTGCCCAGTGCCTGGAACAGAACAGGGGCTCAGGAACTATGTGTTCAAGTAAAAACTCAATGAGTGAAACCATCAGCGGATCAGTCCTCGGAACCTCCTGAGACAGGCTGGAGTCCGCGCTCCTTGCTCCCTTTCAGATGAGGACGAGGCTCTGGGTGAAGGCGCGCACCCCAGGTCTCTCCTCGGAACCTCCTGAGACGGGCTGGAGTCCGCGCTCCCTTTCAGACGAGGACGAGGCTCCGGGTGAAGGTGCGCGCCCCAGGTCTCTCCTCGGAACCTCCTGAGACGGGCTGGAGTCCGCGCTCCCTTTCAGATGAGGACGAGGCTCCATGTGAAGGCGCGCGCCCCAGGTCTCTAGCCTATGTGAAGCCGACCCTGGGCTCTTGGCCATCATGCTAATGGGCAGGTGGGAAATCACTTCCCCAGCCCTGGGCTCTAATAGCTACCTAAAGACCCCGGGCAGCAGTGATCCCGCTAGTCCTGAAAAGATTCAGGGCACATCCATGGTCAGGGGAATGCCATTACCCAAACAACTCTGACGTCAGGGTCCTTCCTCAACTGAAAGCTCATCTCATCTGGGGAGAGCTGGTCTTGCCTTCATCTCCTTCAGAGCTGTGCTGGGCTGAATGGGGCCAGAAATCAGCATGAGGAGGATTCAAACAAGATGATTCGCCCACGGGAAGTACCTCCCACCAGGCTCGAGGGACCCTGTGCTGCTTCCTGGCATTTTGAGTTCGCGCCCAGGGCTGTGGGCTCCCACCCAGGGTCAGGACAGCTCCTAGCAAGTAGTGAGGGGGGTGGCCCCGCCCTGCTCTCCCGGAACTCAGCCTGGCAAGGCAGGCAGATGTGAGCATTGTAAAAACAGGCGAGGCTGGGCAGGGCACTCAGGGAGCGCCACACCAGGAAGGAAGACTCCGCACAGAGGGAGAGTATGCATGGGGCAGGGGGGCAAGGCGCCTCCGCAGAAAGACACGGAGCAGGCACCGGCTGAGAAGACGCCCCCCGCCCACTGTATCACACGTCTGCTGCCTTCTCGGGGTACAGCAGCGTGGGCTGAGGACGCCTGGCTGACACGGCCGCTGACTGGACGCGATACAGACACAGAACTCCGAGAGCTCACGCTCCCAGCTCAGCACCTCACTCATACACTCGCCAGCCAGGCACCACGTGCCAGGCCCTGTGCTGGCCAGGAGGTGGGCCCTTCAATCACGCCATTCTCACAGAGGCAGCCTGGGTGCCAGAGGTGTGAGTAACGCGCCCCGCGGTATAGAGCGCGTAGGTGTGGACCCAATTTGAACCAGCCCAGAAGACCCGGTCACCCCTGCCCTCGCCTGCTTCACTGCACTAGAACTAAAGGAAACCAGATGGATACTCCACGGAGCAAGGCCCTGAAAGGCTGTGGGCACCGAAGCAGTGGAAGGAATGACAAAGAAAGACCAGCATGCTTCGCCACACCGACACCTCCGCGGGTCCCAAAACGCCACTTAAAAACACAAAAGGTAGAAGACAAACTGGGGAAAACGTGCCACAAATACATGAAAACCTTTTACAAATCAATAGGAAAATCATTAACACAGTAATAGAAAACCGGGAAAAATCAACAATCGACAGAAGAAAGGTAACTGACAAACACGAAATTCATTAAGACCCGTTCCTCACCTGGAGTGGCAAGAAGTACAATGCTAACACCCAGCATGAGTGAGGCCGTGAGGGCTGCACGCCACGCCTGCTGGGACAGCAGCCATGGGCGCTTCTGGAAAATGAGTCGGCAACACCGGCCAAGGGTCCTGAACGTGTTCACACCCTTCCACTCAGTAACACTTGCCTAAGAAGTAATCAGACTGTGGTGGCTCACACCTGCAATCCCAGCCCTGTGGGAGGCTGAGGCGGGAGAACCACCTGAGACCAGGAAGTAGAGAGCGGCCTGGGCAACATAGTGAGACCCCGTCTCTAAAAAAAAAAATTTTTTTTAATTAGCCAGGTGTGGTGGTGTGCACCTATAGTCCCAGCTACTGGGGAGGCTCAGGCAGGAGGATATATTGAGCCCAGGAGTTCAAGACTGCAGTGAGCCAAGATGGCGCCACCACACTCCAGCCTGGGCGACAGGGCAAGACCCTGTGTCTAAACAGTAAATGAATTAGATATGTGGAAAGAGCTGAGTCCAAGGATGTTACACATATTAGCAATAATAATGAAAAAATTAAAATCAAAGCTAAATTTCCAATAAAGAGTTTACTTTTTTTTTTTGGAGACAGAGTCTCACTCTGTCACCCAGGCTGGAGTGCAATGGCGCGATCTCAGCTCACAGCAACCTCTGCCTCCCGGGTTCAAGCGATCCTCCTGCCTCAGCCTCCTGAGCAGGTGGGATTACAGGCACATGCCACCATGCCTGGCTAATCTTTTGTATTTTAGTAGAGACGGGGCTTCACCGTGTTGCCCAGGCTGATCCGAACCCCTGAGCTCAGGCAATCTGCCCTCCTCGGCCTCCCGAAGTGCTAGGATTACAGGCGTGAGCCACCGTGCCCGGCCAAGAGTTTACTTTTGGTATGTCCATACAAAGAAACATTGTACAGCCAAAAAAGATTTTATTTTCAAGGAATGTTTAATGGCACAGGCACTGGCTGCAATAAAATGTGACAAGTGCAGGAAGCACACAGGGCTGCCAGCTCTGCCACAGCAGTCCCCACACTCGGCTGCCCCCACCGCATCTGAACATGGGGGTGTCCGTGAGTGCTTACTGGTTGGCTGATAGACCGGCTGAGTGAATGAACACGGAAGGAAAGGAGAGAAGGGAGACGTGGAGATGAAATGCACACCATGTTCTTGGTGCTACCTCTGGGTGCAAGGGTCAAGGTCTTTTTCAATGGCCTCTTTATACTTTTTGATCAGTTCCCAAACTCTGCACACGTCCAGTGCTATAGTCAAACAGGGCTGCGTGTTTTAAGAGTCCAGTGGTCACAGAACGCACACCTATCTACTCCGCAGACCCAACCCGAGGCCCAGCAGCACAGGGGACGACAAGTCCACACTGGGGCTGGCCCCACGGAGACCGGAGCTCAGGGAGGGACACAAACTACACAGGCAAGCCAACAACAGATGCCTGATTTCTGAGTAAAGAAATGCCAGACACGATGTGGGAGAAAACAAGAAACCAGGCAGCCCAGAGGGGCCACATGACCCCACAGACAACCCCAGGGACACGCAGACCACACACAGCCCAAGGACATGCTGAGAAATGCGAGCCGGAGTCCTGGCTCCCAGGCGTGAGCGTGGGAGTGCCGACAAGTCGGGACAGGGGAGGAGGACGCGTTCCTGCACCACCTCCCAGCAGGGAACCAGAGCTCCAGCCCGAACCCCTTACGGTTGGCTCAGAGTCCTCTCGGGATGACGTGCCTAGTGTGAGGAGGGCAATCCATCCAGTTGGGAGTTTGGGCTCTTCTTACACACAAAGGCCAATATATCAAAATTAAATTCCACGGAAGCCCAGGCTGTCACTGGAGAGCATTGCCCACAGCTCCACGCACTGGTAAATCTAAGGCCTGAATCCGCTGCGGGTCCTCTTTTAAACAGAAGACAGGAGGAAGAGCTCACCCCTAAAGACAACCCAGCAACGTGCCCGTCCCACCTCCCCAAGGCCAGGGCTCCTGATGGGAGGTGCTGTGAGGACTCAACAGCCCCGGCAGAACAGAGAGCCCGAGGAGGTGTCGCAAATGACACTGGAGACCTAGAATCCTAAGAACTAGGCTGTCTACACATGGAGACCAACCAGGTGGGAGGTGCTCAGCAGGATCCCACCAAAGCCACGCACACCCACCCACACGCACGAGCCACGCTCCGCCTCCCGAAAGCTCCTCCCACGGCTCCTCCGGCAGCACGAGCTTCCGCACACCCAACCACGCGCACAAGCGGCGTTTCAGCTGCCATACGCTTCTCCCACAGCTCCCCCACAGCATGAGCTTCCGCGCACCCACCCACGTGCACAAGACGTGCTCTACCTGCCGAACCCCACAGCTCCGCCCACGGCACAAGCTTCCGCGCACCCACGCACGCGCAGGAGCCGTGCTCCACCTGCCGCACGCTCCCACTACAGCTCCCCCCACAGCACGAGCTTCCGCGCACCCACCCACGCGCAGGAGCCGTGCTCCACCTGCCGCACGCTCCTCCCACAGCTCCTCCCGCAGTACAAGCTTCCCCGCACCCACCCACGCGCAGGAGCTGTGCTCTACCTGCCGCACGCTTCCCCCACAGCTCCGCCCACAGCACGAGCTTCCCCGCACCCACCCACGCGCAGGACCTGTGGTCTACCTGCCGCACGCTTCCCCCACAGCTCCGCCCACAGCACGAGCTTCCGCGCACCCACCCACGCGCAGGAGCCGTGCTCCACCTGCCGCACGCTCCTCCCACAGCTCCTTCCGCAGCACGAGCTTCCCCGCACCCACCAAGGTGTCCAGCCATGCACCAAACGTGGATCAGGCCCGGGTACACATTAGATCTCACCAGCTCCAGTGCCTTCTGCCAGGCGGAAATTGCGGCTCCTTCTTTGTTTTCTTAATAGACTCTCTTTTTTTTTTAGAACGAGTTTACATTTAGAAGAACGGAGAAGATGGTAGAGCCTTTCCACATACTCCACACCCAGGTGCCCCACTGTTAACATCTTACACTAGTACGGTGTGCTGGCCACCATGAGGAGCCAGCATGGACCCAGGCGCGCCTTGCTCTCCTGGACTACACAGATACTGTGCTGCTTACAAATGGAAGGTTTGTGGCCGTCCTGCCTTGGGCGTGACCGTCGGCGCCATGTTCCCAACAGCATGTACTCCCTTCACAGCTCTGTCACATTTGGTCATCCTCACGGCATTTCAGACATTTTTTTTTTTTTGAGACGGAGTCTCGCTGTGTCTCCCAGGCTGGAGTGCAGTGGCGTGATCTTGGCTCACTGCAAGCTCCGCCTCCCAGGTTCACGCCATTCTCCCGCCTCAGCCTCCCAAGTAGCTGGGACTACAGGCGCCCGCCACCACGCCCGGCTAGTTTTTTGTATTTTTAGTAGAGATGGGGTTTCACCATGTTAGCCAGGATTGTCTCGATCTCCTGACCTCGTGATCCACCCGCCTCGGCCTCCCAAAGTGCTGGGATTACACGCTTGAGCCACCGCGCCCGGCCGGGTTCAGACATTTTATCACTGTTATATCTGTTGTGGTCTGCAATGGGTGATCTCCGATGTTACTGTCATTGATTCTGGGGCGCCATGTCCTCACAGTATTTCTGACATTTTATCACTACTATGTCTGTTGTGGTCTGCAGTGGGTGATCTCCGATCTTACTATTGTCATTGATTCTGGGGAGCCACGTCCTCACAGTATTTATGACATTTTTTCACTGTTGTATCTGTTGTGGTGATCTGTGATCGGTGATCTCAAATGTTCCTATTGTCATTGTTTCTAGGGTGCCACAAACTATGCTCCTAAGACGGCAAGCTTAACTGACCAACGTTGCGTGTGTCTGGCTGCTTCACTGACGGGCCATCTCTCTCCCTCCCTCTCCTTGGGCCTCTCTATTCCCTGAGATACAACAATATTAAAATCAGGCCAGTTAATAATCCTACAAGAGCCTCTAAGCATTCAAGAGAAAGGAAGAGTCACACATCTCTCCTTTAAACCAAAAGCTAGAAAGGATTAAGCTTCGTGAGGAAGGTGTGCCAAAAGCAAAGATAAACCGAAAGCCAGGCCTCTCGTGCCAAACAGCTAGCCAAGTTGTGAATGCAAAGGCAAGGTTCTCAGAGGAAATTGAAAGCGCTGCTCCACTGAACACACCCACGATAAGAAAGTAAAACTGTCTTATTGCTGATATGGAGAAAGTCTGAGTGGTCTGGATAGATCAAACCAGCCCCAACATTCCCTTACGCCAGAGCAAGTTCTATGAGGCTGAGACAGGTGGGGAAGCCGCAGAATCCAAGCCTGAAGCTAGCAGAGGTGGGTTCGTGAGGTTTACGTTAAGAGGCCGTCCCCATCACATGAAAGTGCAAGGTGAGGCCGGGCGCGGTGGCTCAAGCCTGTAATCCCAGCACTTTGGGAGGCCGAGACGGGTGGATCACGAGGTCAGGAGATCGAGACCATCCTGGCTAACACCGTGAAACCCCGTCTCTACTAAAAATACAAAAAAAAACTAGCTGGGCGAGGTGGCGGGCGCCTGTAGTCCCAGCTACTCCGGAGGCTGAGGCAGGATAATGGCGTGAACCCGGGAGGCGGAGCTTGCAGTGAGCTGAGATCCGGCCACTGCACTCCAGCCCGGGCTACAGAGCAAGACTCCGTCTCAAAAAAAAAAAAAAAAAAAAAAAAAAAGAAAGTGCAAGGTGAAGCCGCAAGTGCTGACGGAGAAGCTGCAGCAAGTTCTCCAGAAGCTCTAGCTAAGAGCACCAGTGAAGGCGGCCACACAACACCAGATGTGCAGTGCACATAAAACAGCCTTCTGCTGGAAGGTGCCGTCCAGGACTTTTACAGTTACAGAGGAGAAGTCGATCCCTGCCTTCAAAGTTTCAGAGGACAAACTGACCCTCCTGTTAGGAGATAATGAAGCTGATGACTTTTTTTTTTTGAGACACAGTCTCACTTATTCTGTCACCCAGGCTGGAGTACAGCGGCACAACCTCGGCTCACTGCAACCTCCACTTCCTGGGTTCAAGCAATTCTCCTGCCTCAGCCTCCCAAGTAGCCGGGATTACAAGCGGGCGCCACCACGCCTCACTAATTTCTTGTATTTTTAGTAGAGACAGGGTTTCACCATGCTGGCCAGGATGGTCTCGAACTCCTGACCTCAAGTAATCTGCCCGCCTCGACCTCTCAAAGTGCTGGGATTACAGGTGTCAGCTACTGCGCCTGATCTAAGCTTTTTATTTTGATCCAATTACAGATTCACATGGAGCTATAAAAAATAACACAGAGATCACAAGTAGCATTCATCCAGTTCTTCCCAACAGTAACATCTTGCAAAACTACAGCACAGTATCACAACCCGTATGCTGACAATGATATAGTAAGATACAGAACATTTTTATCACCACAAAAATCCCTCAGGTTGTCCATTCACAGCCATGATTCCTCCTGTGCGTCTCCGTTAACTCACGGCGGCCATCCACAGGCTTTCCATAACTTCAACCTTTTAATGACATCATACAAATGGGATCACGCAGCACACAACCTTTAGGGACTGGGCTCTTCGCTCCACTAAACTCCTGGAGATCTAGTCAAGTTATGTTTATCCACGGTTAATTCCTTCTTAGCCTGAGTAATATTCTGTGTGACGGAGGCATTAGTGTTGTTTAACCATTCACCACCGAAGGACATCAGAATTCTTTCCAGTTCTTGGCCATTACGCAAAAGCTGCTAGGAAGAGTCCTCTGTCGGTTTTTTTCCGAACCTCGGTTTTATTTCACTGCAATCAACACCCAGGAATGCGACTGCTGGTCATATGGGAGCTGCAGTGCAGTTTTTAAGAAACCCTGGAGCTGGCTTCAGAGTGGCTGCACCCTGGCACTCCCCCGTCAGCAAGGCACCAGAGATGGAGTTTCTCTACATACTGGCTGGCATTTGATGGTGTCCGATTTTAAACTCTGACAGGTGTGCAGTGATGCCTCATTGTGGTTTTAACTTGTATTTCCCTAATGATTAATGATGTTGAACACCTTTTCACGGGTTTAACTGCCGTCTGTATATGTTCTTTGGTAAAAATGTCTGTCTATATCTTTTGCTCATTTGCTAATTAGGTGTGTCTGTTTTGTTTTTCTACTATTGAGTTTTGGGAAGGTTTTTATCTATTACAGATAACAAATCGTCTTTGTCAGATATGAAGCTTGCAAATATTTCCTCTCAATCTCTACCTTGTCTTTTCATCTCTTCACAGGGTCTTTCTCTGGGGCAAATTTTTTAATTTTGATGGAGTCCAACTTCAGTTGACCCAAGCAGAAGGAACGAAATAATAAAGGTTAGAGCAAAAATAAGTGAAATAAAGAACACAGAAACAATGAAAGAAATCGGTCAAGCCTAAAGTTGGTTCTGTGAGAAGAGCAACAGAATTGACGCAAACTTTTAGCTGGGCCAACCAAGGTAAAAAGAATGAGGGTGCAGATCACTGCAATCGGGAGTGAGAGAGTCATCACAGCTGACCTTACAGAAATAAAGACTGTAAAGGAATGCTATGAACAGCTGCATGCCAAAAATTAGTAACGGAGGTGAAATGAACAAACTCCTAAGAAGACAAAAGCTACCAAAACTGACTCAAGAAAAACACAGACAATCGGAGTAGACCCACAGAACAACGAAGAGACCGGATTAGTCACAAAGACGCTGCCTGCTGCCTCGGCGGCTCCGTCTCAGCTCCTCCAGACCCTCCCAGATCCCCACGACTGGAATGCTGGATCTCGTGCTGTGGCCTCACCAGCGCCGGGGACTTTATTCCTTTTACTCCATCGTATTCCCAGGTCCCACAGGCGCTGGGGACTTTGCTTATTTTATTCTATCATATTCTCTCTGTTGTTGAGAATGGGCAGTTCCTATCGGTCCATCTCTGAGTTCACGAACGCACTCCTCTGTCACCTCCATTCTGCTGCTGACCTAATCCATTAACTTTTTCTTTCCATTATTGCCAGGCCGTGACTATACTTTCTGTCTTCCCAGCTGCCGCTTCCCTAGTCCTTTGCTGGGGAGTGTCGGCATTTTGGGGATGTGCTTCCTTAGCTCCAAGTCTGGGATAGAAGAGGCAGACGAGGAAACCTGGGCAGCTCCCCGCCACGCTGTTCTGAGGCCCAAGGCCTGGCTTCCACCCCACAGAGGCTCGCTGTGCTCATTCCATAGATAATGTCCGGGGCTCTTCGTTATACCTAACAGAAGGATCAAAGAAAATGCGTCAACTCTATCTTCCTGCAAACAGAGGTGCTGGCTGCTCTTTGGCATCGCTCATTCAGCCAATGCTGATTTGGAACGTCCTATGTGCCGTGTGCTGTCATAGGGGCTGCCCTGAGACGCTTAGCTTCACAATCACGTGTGTCTCGCACTGTCGGCTGCTGAGAACCACAGAAGAGCTCTCAGCACACGGGGGCTCCATCCGACCCCCGCACTGAGACACCACCCGCCACAGCAGGACTTCCTGAAGCCTGAGCTAAAGCATCCCGAGTTCCTGTCGGAAAAAGCTCAGGGCTGTCAGGAGGATTTGCCCTTGGTTCTACCACACCTGACAACAGGCGCCTGCCCTGCCTCCCCTTCCTAGCGCAATTACTTGGGAAAATCCGAGGTGACAATTGTGAATCCTTCCTCGGTCCCTTGGAGACACACATGCCCGCACCTCCTACAGCTCCGGGATGTCCTTCTCAAGGACCGAGAGCCACCCCTTTCGAACGTCATCATCAGGAAGACAGGCCAGTCTCCCAGTCTGGGGCTGGGGAGGGGGAGCAGGAGCCTGTCCCTGCCAGCCCTGACCTGCCAGCTCGTAGCAGAGTCGGCTCATCACATTCAAGCTACCCAACCCTCTTGCTGCTTTCTGTAATTTTTCACTTCCCTGACTCCACTTGGGCACCTGCTCCCCACACTCCTTTTAAAATGCCTGGTCACATCTGCACAAACCTGAAAGGAGCTCAGCTCTGTCCCCTGCTGTCAGCAGCAACTGAATAAAGTCTGTCTTCTCCACTTTAACTTACATCCAGCTGCGTACACCTTTGACATGGGTCACAACTGACACTCAACATGAGCTGAATTCAACCAGATGAAGAAGAGCTTTGAAGGCATACCATCAAATGACAGGTCACTAAACCCTCTCTTTGCCCGAGGAGAGCAGGAAACTCCACAAGACAGTCTCACTTCCACCCTGCAAAAACGTCAACTCTCACCACGGTAGCCCACAGTGGGGGAGGGATACTGAACACAGAACTCACTCCGGTACCTGCTTTGGCCTGACCACGCTGCACCCAGCTCCCTGCAGCACCTCCTGCTCTGTTCTGGAGAGGCGAGCAGAGCCCGCGTCCTACCCAGCCAAGGCCAGAGAGAACTAGCTCCCCGGGAAAGCAGCAAGGGACCATCCAAGAAAGACTCAGACAGACATGCACAGACACATATGCACAACGCACACAGGCACAAATGCACGCACACACATGTACACAGACACATATATGCACATGCACACACACGGACACAGACACACATGCACACAGATGCACGCACACATGTACACAGACACATATGCACACACAGACGGACACAGGCACACACACACAGATGCACGCACACACATGTACACAGACACGCACATGCACACACGGGCACACAGATACACATGCACACAGATACACACAGGCACACAGATGCACACACACGCACACAGACACACACACACACATGCACACAGACGGACACAGGCACACACACACACAGATGCACACACAAACGTACACAGACACACACACACATGCACACAGACGGACACAGGCACACACACACAGATGCACACACAAACGTACACAGACGCACATGCACACACAGAGACACAGACAGGCACAGAGACACGCACAGACACATGCAGACAGGCACAAGGGCACGCACATGGATGCACATGGCATACCTGACTACCACCTACCTTTTCACACTCCAGCCACCCCCAAACCCTGGGTTTTAGACTTTGCAGCTAAAATACATCCAATGATGGTATCAATGTTCATTCGTTCATTTCTTCATTCAGCAAATACTTGGTGATATGGTTTGGATGTTTGTTTCCTCCAAATCTCGGTTGAAATGTTTCCCAAAGATGGAGGTGGGGCCTTGTGGGAGGTGTTGGATTATGAGGGCGGATCCCTCACAAATGGCCCAGGGCCCTCCCCTGGGTGAGGAGTGTTGTTGAAAAGAGTCTGGAACCTCCAGCGTCTCGCTTGCTCCTGCTCTGGCCATGTGACCTGCCTGCTCCTCCTCCTCCTTCTGCCATGATCAGAAGCTTCCTGGTGCCTCAGCAGAAGCAGATGCCAGCGCTATGCTTCCTGTACAGTCTGCAGAATGACCCAGCCTCAGGTATTCCTTTATAGAGACACAAGAACGGACTAACACACCCGAGGAGCCTTCACACACGCACACGTCCACGTCCACATCAAGGCAGTGCTGCTGAGGGCCAGAGGACGCTGCCACCAGCTGACTCCATGAAACTGAAAGTCACCTTCCTTAAGGAGGACGGGCTTCCGGAAAACACAGCCCTGCACTTAGAAACTTCAGACCCTGCTCTCCAGTCTCTCTATTTATAAAATTGCTTATGTGAAGATATTTCCACACGTAATGCGTTCCATTACGCAGGGTAAGGTGGGGCCTGAATGGAGAACATTCCAGTCAGCCACATAGACACTTCAGGAAATGCAAGAAAACGACCCTGCCGCTGACTTTCGAACGTGTCTGCGTCCACGGCCCTGTCCCATCGGAGGGCGCAGGGTAAATACACAACCCTGTGTTCCTCTCCTTCTCCCGTGGTTCCCTCCTGACAGTGCGGTGTGGCAGACACCCCTCATCCTTGGTGGCACGGCAGCATTCGCATGTAAATAGCTGGCAGACACAAGGACATGAAAGCAAGGAAGAGCTCTTTAATTAACTTTAATCCTCCGAAAATCCATGCTGCAATCTGTTCTGACAGTCCCGCACTCCTCAGGAGGCCCTCGGCACGACCTGGCACGTCCTGCGGGCTGGAGGTGGCCGGAATGGGCAGGCTTGGGAACGTGATGCTCGGGTATCTTGCCTACAAGGACACTGGGTCATGACTGTTCTCTGGAGGCTACAGGTGCCCTGCAGAGTGGAGGCACGGGGAGAGCTTGGCAGGGCTGGGGGTCCAGACTGGTTGAGCACCTGTTTCCCACCACAAACAGCCCTGCGGAGTGCTAGCCTTTTTCTCAAGGGTGGGGGCAGCACCGCTCCATGCCTCTTGCCAAGCCCCAGGGAGCCCTGAGGCAGGGGCTTCTGCCCGTTCTCTGCTCCCAACACCCTGCACTGCCCAACATAGACATAGGCTGGGCCCAGGGCTGCTGAACAAGGCCAGGGAGGGCCGGGCTGCCGAGCCTGCCCCGGAACGTGGCAGACCACACTGTGTAGGAACAGGGTGTGGGTGGCAGCCGCGGGCTTGGGCATGACTCAAGCAAAGCTGGGTGCCTGTCACGTCAAGAGAGCACACGCACTGGACGGCGGCAGGGCCCCTAAGACGGTCATGGGCAATGATCCAGCAACCACAGCAAAGGCCTGAGAGAGAGAGGAGGAGAGGAGGAGAGACAGCAGCATGGCAGAACGAGCTGCCCAGAGCTGGTGGTCACAACGGACCGCAGGAAGGGGAGCAGCCGCGGTCTGGAATAATAAAAATCATTCACAGCGAATGCTCACAGGACAGAGGCAGCTACTGCAAGCCGTGGTCCAAGGGTCACTCCTGCTCATTCCTCCCAACCTGTTCAGTCCACCAACAACTCTGTGAGGACGCGCCGGGACAATCCCCGCTATCTCCAGCAACGGAACTGAGACACCGATGAAAGACCTCGGCCGGGTTCCACACAGCCAGCACCTGGGACCGGGATTTGAACTCACGCACTCAGGCTCCTGAGAGGACGCTCCTGCCACAAAGCATCTCAGGTGAGAGAGGCCAAAGAGAAGCCACCTGGCGCACGTGGAAGGAGGTGGGGATGCCGTGAACGCACTAGGAATAGTGCTTTAGAAACAGCAGCAGTAACTATCCCAGAGGAGCCTGCAGCATGTGTGAGATAACATGATTTCCCAAATGGTTCAGCAGCGCACAGAACCAGCACAGGGGTGCGGCCGGGAGGTCTCGGTCCTGAGTACACATGAAGCCCCCAGGCAATTGACCACACAAGCCTCTCCACTGCTCCAGCCTCGGTTTCTCTTCCTGTACAGCGAGGGCGACTCCGCACAGCCCACATGTTTCCCGCTCAGCTTTGTGGGATTCAGTGAGGATGAAAAGAACTGGAACTGTGGTCCCAGCTCAATGAGAGAGACCCCAAGAAATGGAGACCATCAGCATGGCGTAGTCCCCCAGGGCACGGACATCCTCTCAGGAGATCCTCTGCCAGTGGTGTAGACAGGGGAGCCCAGGAGAGGCAATGGCATGAACAAGAATTAATCCCCGGGCCAGGCCTGTCACCTCCCCACTCTGATGAGCAGCAGCGACCATTCTCCTCACTTCACAGAAGCAGCAGAGGCACCAAGGGGAGCCACGCGCCAAAGCCACACAGCTGCAGAGGCACGATCTGAGTCCGGGTGCCCTGACGGCAAGCCCCAGCCTCTGATCACCTCCCAGGGCGAAGCTATTCAGCAAGGGAGCTGCTGCCACCAGGGACCAGAAAGGATATGAAAGGCTTGGGCCTCCTACCCGTCCTCCACACCCTGCTCTCCACTCCAGGCCACGAGCACCAGCCTGTGTCTCTGCGGCTGTGAATCCCTGTGAGAGCCCCCGTGTCCCTGTGAGAGTCCCTGTGTCTCTGCAGCTGTGAATCCCCATGAGAGCCCCCGTGTCCCCATGTGCCTGTGAGATTCCCTGTGAGAGCCGCCGTGTCCCCATGAGAGTCCCTGTGAGAGTCCCCGTGTCCCTGTGTTCCTGTGAGATTCCCTGTGAGAGCCACCGTGTCCCCATGAGAGTCCCTGTGAGAGTCCCCGTGTCCCTGTGTTCCTGTGAGATTCCCTGTGAGAGCCGCCGTGTCCCCATGAGAGTCCCTGTGAGAGCCCCCGTGTCCCCGTGAGAGCCCCCGTGTCCCCGTGTTCCTGTGAGATTCCCTGTGAGAGCCGCCGTGTCCCCGTGAGAGTCCCTGTGAGAGCCCCCGTGTCCCTGTGAGAGCCCCCGTGTCCCTGTGAGAGTCCCTGTAAGAGCCCCCGTGTCCCTGTGAGAGCCCCCGTGTCCCCGTGAGAGGCCCTGTGTCCCCGTGAGAGGCCCCGTAAGAGCCCCCGTGTCCCCGCGAGAGCCCCTGTGTCCCCGTGAGAGGCCCCTGTGTCCCTGTGAGAGTCCCCGTGTCCCCGTGAGAGCGACTCCCAGCCTTCCGGCCGCTGGGTGCCCTCTCAGGTGCCTCTCATGGCCAGCCCAGCACTCTGTGTGTACACGGTGCCATCCCTCTCGGGAGTCCGCAGGAGCCACACCAGTCTGGCTTACACAGAAATAAATCGTGCTTCTGTAACCAGCAATATTTCTTTAACCGGAGGTTAATAAAAATCACCGATGGAGGCTAACCAATGGATCTAATTTATTTAGAGCCTTTCCTGAAGCTGTGGATAAAGCCCTTTATTAAAGCTTAGCACAGCACCTGAGGACACCCTGGAAAAGCAATAGTCGCTTAGTGGGATTCGGAGGCTGCAGAGCAAAGTGAAAAGCCTAACAGGATTCCTTGAAGCAAGGGGAGGGCAGCGGGAGACGGGAGCCAGTGTCTCCCCTGAGGAGCCCAGCCTCAGTCAGACAGCACTTCAGAGCCCGTCCCAGGCCTTCTCTGAGCCTCAGAGCACATGGTGAGCCCCAAGTAGTCGTTAAATCCAAACGTTCTGCCGCAGACCCCACATGGGGCCGAGCCACCATCCCTAGAAGACATGGCACACACCTCCTGTGCCAGGGGGTCACCACAGCCCTGCTCCTCGAAGGCCTGCCCGTGACAGAGGTGGCAGTGGAGGTCCTGTAAGGGAAGGACTTCCCGGGGAAGGCCGCCTGAGTGCTGCAGTGGACACCTTGGCTGCCTCTGCGGAGTCAAGGAGGGTCCCATGCAAGCCCCAGGCCGAGCCCTGCAATCAGTGCCTCTCCTGGGATGCAGGTGGGGGCACAGGCATCACGCCCTAGGTGCGCTGAAGCCCCATCCTTCCTGCAGTGGAAAGGCCCCTCCCTTTCCAGGCCTGCACTCACAGGTACCCTACGTCCCTGTCCTCAGCTGGAAGGCAGCGCAGGCCGATAAGATCGCCTTTCAATGTGCGCAGAAATACAAGACCCCTCTCAGCTACCAAAGGCCCCCACAACCTCAGGGCCGGCCAGCTAGCCAGGAAACCCATGCTGTTCTCCTCCTCCCAGGCCCAGAGCCTATGCCCACCCACCCCTCCCCTCCAGACAGGCTGTGGCTGGGGCACTGTCCATGAAATGATGTAGAAACACAGAAGCTCACTTAAAAATTCTAGTCTAAAAGAGTTAAAAACTGTGGAACGGGAAAGTTCAGGAACTGTACAGATTCTATTTCTGGAGACTGAACTCTGTGTGTGGCGATCGTCTCCTCAGCTGCTAAATCAGATCCAGATCAGAAGCAACACAAACCCTGCCTCACCCGCCTGCCCGACACTGAGCCGTGATGACGTCTGGAGCAGGAAAGGGGTGAGCGCTGCCGGCCTGTGCCCAAGGGGCCCACATTCAACCCAGGGCGGGAAAAGAGGCGGGTCCTTCCCAGAGTCTGTCCCCACTGAAGATTCTGGAAGCTCCTAGGTGGAGGGCTAGACCTCGCCCAGACAGGAGCCTCGGCTCAGAGGAGGAGGAGAAGCGCTCCCCGTGCCCACACGCACAATGCCCGGCCCCGTCCCAGGTGCCACCTCTGTGCCACACGCTGTGCACACAGCACCCCCTGGGCTGAGCGCAGCCACTCACAGACGACAGAGGAAACTGGAGGATCGCAATGAATGGCCACCAGCGCGCACATCCGTGCCCCAACGCCGCCTCCCGGGCTGAACTCGAAGCTGTGTACTGCGTGCCACCCTCCTGAGCAGTCTTCGGCTAAGGCCCTCCCTTCCCAAATTCTCAGGTTCTACAAGTAAATGTCTCTTCTGTGTTCACCCCAGCTCCACAGGGCTGCCAATGAGCTGACCTCAGGCAAAGCAGGCAGCGAGAATTCTGGAAAGGAACCCAGAGGCACCACTGCTCTGAGCCGCAGCTGTGCGATGAGCTGCAGAATGGACAGTCCCTGGGACGCGGCTGCAAACCCACGGGCACGAGGAAACCCGGGGGACCTGTCTGCAGACCATGCTGATGATTGCTTCCGTCTGGGAGAACCTCCCCTCCTCCCCTTGGTGTTTTATTGGGGGCAGTTTAGCTGTTTATGAGTGAAGTTAACCAAAAGAATATTAACTCCATTCCACACTCCCTGCATCTGACTGTTTTCCATTTGATGATGGATGATGTTTAATACCTCCCTGTCTGAGCACACTCTGGGTCTGTAAATACAGATTCTGCTTTATTGCTGTTTAATAACTATCACAATGGCTGGGGCTGGCCTTGTCTACTGGGCTTAATGTTCCATGAGGGTCTCATGGGAAAAGGAGCCAAACTGCATAAAAGAATCGGCGTTCCAGAAAGGCAGGCACAGATGAACACACATGTGCACACACAGCACTCACACCATCCATACATGTGCACGCACACAGAGCTCACACCACACACGTATGCACAGTCACATGCTCACATGCACACACACAGCTCATACAGCACAGACATGCACTCACACACGTGCACTCACGTGCACACAGCACACTCTGCAGACGCACACACACACACACGTGCACAGAGAGCAGACTCCGCAGACACGCGCGCACTCACGTGCACTCACGTGCGCACAGAGAACGGACTCCGCAGACACGCACGCACTCACACACGTGCACACACGTGCGCACAGAGAGCGGACTCCGCAGACACGCGCGCACTCACACACGTGCACACACGTGCGCACAGAGAGCGGACTCCGCAGACACGCGCGCACTCACACACGTGCACACACGTGCGCACAGAGAGCGGACTCCGCAGACACGCGCGCACTCACACACGTGCACACACGTGCGCACAGAGAGCGGACTCCGCAGACACGCGTGCACTCACACACGTGCACACACGTGCGCACAGAGAGCGGACTCCGCAGACACGTGCGCACTCACACACGTGCACTCTGCGCAGAGAGCGGACTCCACAGACACACGCGCACTCACACACATTCACACACGTGCGCACAGAGAGCAGACTCCGCAGATACATGCACACTCACACACGTGCACTCACGTGCACAGAGAGCGGACTCCGCAGACACGCGCACTCACACACGTGCACTCATGTGCGCAGAGAGTGGAATCCATAGACACACGCACTCACACACATGCATTCACGTGCACAGAGAGCGCACGGACTCCACAGACATGCACTCACACACGTGCACTCACGTGCACACAGCAGATTCCGCAGACACACGCGCTCACACACACATGCACTCACGTGCGCAGAGAGCGGACTCCGCAGACCACACACACGTGCACTCACGTGCACACAGAGCGGACTCCACAGACACATGCGCACTCACACACATGCACTCTGCGCACAGAGAGCAGACTCTGCAGACACATGCACACTCACGTGCACTCACCTGTGCAGAGACAGCAGACTCCACAGACACATACACTCATATGTGCAGAGAGAGCAGACTCCGCAGACACATGCACGCTCACACACGTGCACTCGTGCGCACAGAGAGCGGACTCTGCAGACACATGCGCACTCACACACGTGCACTCGTGCGCACAGAGAGCGGACTCCGCAGACACATGCGCACTCACACACGTGCACTCTGCAGAGAGCGGACTCCGCAGACACATGCACACTCACACACGTGCACTCATGTATGCATGGAGAGCAGACTGCAGACACATGCACACACACATTTGCAATCACGTGCACCCAGCTCACCAGTACAAATACATGCACACTCACGCACACATGTGCACAGTTCACAGACGTGCACACTCACATGATCACATGTGCACACAGAACTCACAGCACAACATACATGCGCACACAAGTACACACGTATGGACACACACATACACAGCACTCAACACAGATATGCACATACAGCTCCTACACAGAACTCATGCAGCACAGATACGTACACAGGAATGCTCGTGTGCACGCAGGCACACTGAGCACCAACACAGGTGTGTTCGTGAACACCCAGGTGCACACGTGTGCACACTGACGCACACGTGCACTCTCAGACACCATGCTCCAGCACCCCAGTCAGGCGGTGGGGTGGGTGTAGAGGGACTCGGGCTGGGAATTCTACCTGTTCACCTGGGCAAGCTCCTTCACTTCATCCAGCAACAAATTCCTGTCACACAAACATGGGATTTCCAAATCCAAGCTCAGAATTCTCCAAATGATTTTTAAGTGAGATTATCAGAGGTATGTCAATGAAATGAGAAGTTACTCTGATGAATGCCAGCAGTGACTGGTATACATCGAATGCCCACTCACTCCCGATCCCATGCCAGGTATTTAACATACAATTTGTTAGGAAATAAATTTGATGAATGGTAATAAGTAGCAACCACACAGCATAAGGCCTGGCACAGGGCAGGCAGGTGGGTTAGCTGGGCAGCTGACTCTGCTGTATCTCGTTTGAAAAACGCAGTCTTGTTCCCATGTTAATGACTGGGAGGGGCTGTCCCATAGGATGCTGAGTGATGGCCAAAAAGTCCCCCACCGCCCCTCTGTGAAGAACCTCCTTCAAGATGGACGCAGAAAACCGCACTCAGCTGAACGAAGCTGTGCTGGGAGCCTCCCAAGCCTGGCTGGGCCCCCTGTGCAACACCCCTCCAGCTTTGGGTGCCCTCCCCACTCCACAGTGACTCGCAAGCCGCCACTCCCACTTCCCCAAGCCAGCGCTAGTCCTCCTCGAGGCAAAGAGTCGTGCCCATCATCACACTTGCCTATGTCCAGCCAATGACCGCGTCAACCATGCTGCCATTTTTATCCGGGTCCCATCTTGCTTTTAAGGTGATTTTGTGTAGCAGGGTGACTTTTAGGAACACACATCACCTTAGAATAGAACTAACCATATGTTTGTTGAGTGAGTTGATGATGAACTACCTCACACACATATTTGAACATTACAATTTAAAAATATTTTCAGAGCATTCCCTCATGGAATCTGTGAATCGGCTCTGTGTGCAGACGGGGTGAGGTGTGCATACTTCATTCTTCCAGAGAGGAAGCGAAGGCGAAGAGAGTTAAAGGGCGCTGGCACCAGGCACAAGGGAGAGAGTGACAGAGTTCAGGTTCTAACTTGGGTTTTCTGATTCCAGCTCCTAGGCTTCCTCCCCCTAGGAGAGAGGTGGCCTCAGGCCACCACCTCCCTTCCCAGTGCCCTGCCCAGGGCCAGACCCTCTCCCTGCACAGTGGGGGCCCCCAGTCCATGGCCTCTGCTGACTCCGAGCCGACTCAGCAGGTGGCTCATGCCCACCATGGGTGGCAAAAGGCTCGGGGCAGCTCAACAGTTCACGGGCCTTCTAATGTCACTCAAGAAGCTTAGTTTAAAAACACACAGATTTTCAAAGAGGTAGCAGGAGGAAGGACTCACCTAGTCCGGCCGTGGGCCTCCTGCAGAAGCAAGGTCTGTGCCTGGGCCTCATGGACACCTGGGTCCAGCGGCGCCCCCATGTCTTGCTGGAGGGCAGCAGCCACCCGAAGGGCACTGGGCACTGCCTGGCGTGGGCGGCCAGATTCGCTTCGTCAGCACCAGCGTCCTGGAGGACCATCAAGCACTGCAATTCCAGGGACACCTCACCCACTGTCTGTGGGCACCAGACCACAGGTTCACAGGGCACCTCACCCAACATCTGTGGGCACCAGACCACACATTCACAGGGCTCCTCACCCAACATAAGGGCACCAGACCACACGTTCAGTTGACAAGGAACCTCACCCAGCATCTGCAGGCATCACCACCCCTTCCATCCGTTGCACTCCTACAAGAGCTAAGCCAGGTATGAGGCCAGACCAGAAACCAGAGACCTGGATGGAACCTCACGCACCTGCTGCAAGCAGGGAATCCCTCAGCCAGCGCCTCAGACCCATGTCCACACCCACACAGGCAGACAGAAGCACCAGGCTGAGGGTGGTGAGCCAGGGGGTCCCTGGGCCGCCTCCACTCTGGCTGGTGTCAGGCTGTGGCTAGATCTTTCTTTGGCAGCTCCCTTGAAGCACCCACAGAACCATGGAGACCACAAGTCAACGGTGGCCTATCGCTGGCGTGGAGAAAGCCCAGAGCCTCCACACCTCTGCCTCTGAGGCCAGGGACATCTCCCAGGACCATGGACACAGGGACCCAGGCACCCGCCCAGACTGTGATACACGGAACTTCCAAGGCTCTTGAGTGTGCCGTGACACCAAGGAAAACTGAAGGGGCAGAGGCCGCCGAGCAAGAGCCCAGTACCCCGACTGCTGCCCGGCCGTCAGCAGTCCACCCACCTGAGCCCCACAGGCCAGGGGCAGACACACCTGTGCGGAGCGGCCAGGTGAGGCAGCCTGTCACCTTTAACATCTCTGAATATCTCCAGGAGGGACCTGGAGATGGTTCAGACACCACCACCAGGATGCTGTGGCTATTTTTAGCGGAAAAACTCAAGAGGCTTCCTTGGCAGGGAATCATGCCTTTGAGCATGACCATCAATTTTCACCTGCAGCTAACTTCCTTTCCTTTCAAGATCAAGGTTATTCAAAGATGTGGATTTCTTCGAAATTGAGTTTAAAAAGAGAATGTTTCTCTACCAAACACGAGAGGAGACTTTTAAAGCACAAAGAAAGACAATGTCAGGACAAAGCAAGCCTGGGTAGTCAGGACAAGGTTCCGGGCCTGGTCCCTCCAGCCCCTCCCAGACACGCTGCAGGCTCTGCCTGTGTCCCCCAAGGCCAGGCTGAAGCCACCTGTGCCGGCTGGATGAGGCCTGGCCTAGGCACTGGAGATGCCTCCCTGGGCTCCTCTCAATCCTCGGTCTCTCTGTTATAAGCCTCCAAAGCCGAGGGGGCCTGGGAATTCCAGAGCCTCTCTCCTAGGCAGGACACTCCAGGTTTCTCATTCATAACCCACATGGTGCTGTGGGAGCCTCGGCCTACGGGACAGAAGGGGCTCCTGGGGTCTGGATGAAGTGGTGGCGAGGGGGGTGCTGACCTCGGCCTTCAGGAAGACCCACGTGGCTCAGCAGGCAAGATCTGAGACGTTTCAATGTGGCATGTTAGAAACTCACAATTCAGAAAAGCCCAGGAACAAGACATGGAAACTGCACATGAAGACTGGGCTTTCCCTGCGCCTGCGGGTTCACCCTGCTGTCCCCGACCTCTCCCACCAGCTGCCCTGTGCCCGCCGGGTCACCTTGCTGTCCCTGCCAGGTCACCTTGCTGTCCCCCACCCACCCCACCAGCTGCCCTGTGCCTGCCGGGTCACCTTGCTGTCCACGCCCCCCCTAACCCCGACCAGCTGCCTGGGGCCCCTGAGGGCTTCTCAGAGCCATGGACGAGCTGAGCAGCAGGTGCCATGTCAGGCTACACCACATGGGGTGTCACACACTGATTTCACTGGGAAGCCTTTTGTTAGGAGTACTCCGAGGGCAGGCATCCTCTGGGAAGCGTGTTGGGAATGGATGTTTACAGGGGCGTCAGGCAGGGAAACAGCCAGCGGAAAGACAACCACTCATGCAGAGTCAACACCTGTGCACCCCCTGCACGCAATGGAGGAGCCGCCGGCAGGCTGAGACCCACGCTCCACACACATCAGAGAGGAGGGGCTGGCCTTAGGGAAGCAAGAGCAGGAGCAGGGTGACCAGGGACAAGGGCAGAACCCTATCGTCCTCGCCACTTGCACGGCCACAGCCCGGCCACAGCCCCGCCACAGCCGCCCGTGGCATGATTCCAGATGCCAACAGGCTTCCCTGGCCCCTTCATGTGAGCAACAGAGCACAGGCAGAGCCCCAGGCCTGCTGACGCCAAGCCCAACCTGCCGCCACCGCAGCTGCAAACCACCTCAGGAAGACCGCACGGACACAACGCCCAACAGACAGCAAACGACAGCCCAGGAGGGCACCGGACAGCTCACTAGGGCCCAGGCACAGCAGGCAGGGACGGCACCGGACAGCTCACTGGGGCCTACGGATACAGCGACAACCCTACTTACATTTATCTTTATAAGTCCTTATATCTTAGAAATAAACAGACGTGTTCCTTATTGGCCACAGGCCAAACATATCCTTTTTATACAAATACGCACATATCAGTGTGCAAATTCCACAGTCTTTACAAAGCGGTACACCATCAAAACAAACCTGGAGCAAGCAGCTGGGATGCAGCTATGGCAGCTGGCATGGGCATGGCCCTGGTGTCACAGACTGCTGTCCGGAGCAGAGGAACCGGGAGGGAGCTGGGGCCCCAGCCTGGAGCATGGGGGAGGGAGGCACTGGGCCTCCAGGACCATGGGAGGAAAGGAAGCCACATGTCCCCAGCAGGACATGTTGGAGGAGGAAATCCAGAAGGGAGAGCTGCCCCAAGTCCCGTGACAGTAGAGGCTCCTCCACCAGCCTGAGGAGGGAAGGGGTAGGTGCTGCCTCCAGTGCCTGCGTCTGAAGGCCGAGCCGTCCCTGCCCCAGCATCTGCTCCCAGCCACTGCCCTCCTTCCTGCTCTGCCACTGACAGCTACACCTCTTGCAACTTTCATTGTTGGGAAACTGAAAAGCAAGTAACGCCCTTTCTACATTGCTGACATTAGCTCAGGCATCAGAAACAGAAGCCTTGGTATCTGCCACTCGGCAGCAGCCCCTTCCTGAAAACCGGTGGGTTTGGAGGCAGCCGGAATGGGCAGCAGCAGCCGTGGCCTCAGCAGCTGGGGGCAGCGTCACAGGCCCCATGCACATGGTGCTGCAGAGGCCCATGCGGAGGGTGAGGCTGGGACCAAGAGTCCTTTGGGCAGGGGCACAGCACAGGACAGGTGAGGCAGAGGCAGGAGACCTGCTCCCTGGCCACTCCGAAGGTCTCAGCATCTCCTGCAGGTGAAGGAGTCCAATATTCGCCAGGCATTTACTGAGTGCCTGCTGTATGCAAGGAACCGTGCCGGTCGCTGGTGAACAAGGGAGAAAAGGGCCTGCCTGGATGTCGTGAACCAGACGCCGGGGATGAGCTGGGTTCTGAGGAGAGACGTTGTGTGAAGGCCCCAAGGCCCTGGCGGGTGGCAGCAAAGCAACAGGGAAGCAGAGGAGGCTGCAAAGGTGGGGCCTGTCTTCCCTGCATGGCACGTTCCAGCCAGGGCCTGGGGACATGGGTTATGGGGGTGCCCCAGGCCAACAAGGTATGGGGGCAGAGACAGATCCTGGGTGAAGCCAGGGAGCCTGTGACCCAAGTCCTGCATTCTGGGCTGCAGCTATCAGTAGGCTCTTGGGACCGAGTTCTCCAAGTGTGATTTGCCACCACGAAGTGGACACAGGCCATCACTCCTCAAAAAAGAAAGCAGACCTGGCTTCTACAGTGCTCCAGGGGCACCCGAGTCTAGCTACCCTCAACACGGAGACCCGAGACAGCTTTGTCTCAGTGACACCATCCAGAAATGTCCTCATCGGGGTTTCTGATGACACACCTGCCACCAGCACCTGCAGGGGGAGGCAGGGCCGGAGGGGTCAGGGCTGCACCCAGGTGCCCGCAGACAGGGCACTCCCACCAGGGCCAGAGCCCACGAGCACTGCTGCTCCCAGCCCACCTTCCCCAACACAGTGGTGTGGCCGTCACCTCAAATCTCCCTGAAAGGGCCAGGAGTTCCACAGTCTCACCTGCAACTGTCCAGAAAGTCCCATCCATGGGCAGGTAGGGGCAGGACTGTGGTCTTTTCAAAGAGCCAAGAGTAAAGATGGGGTGACCTGAATCCAGTGGCACGCAGCCTCCAAACTCCGTGTACCTGAGGCCGAGAGGGAGGGTGGGCGCACGCGGAGGGCCCGGGCTGGTGGAAGCCGCCCACATCCCACAGCCCCATCTTAAGAACCATCTTCGCACTGGAGAGGGATAAAAGGTATTTTGTTTTGACTTCGCTGTATTTCCTAGAACTGCTTTTCTCCCTGGGACTTTTTTCTGCCACAGCCAGGTCCAGCTGCCCTCTCGGAGGGAGAGTGCGGCAGAGTCTGTAACAAGGCTGGCTTTCTAATAACCGTGCAAACGGCACTGTCCCATAACAAAGCGGACGTTCTTTCCTAAACGGATATAATAGAAATGTCGGTCTAGAAAGGGAATGTGAAAGGGCGATATATTAACACCTAGAAAGTAAATTCCAAAGCCGAGAGGACCCTGCTTATCTGTAGAGGGAAGGGGCCATCTCACTGAGCAGAGCAAACACTAACCTGGAAGGCGGGCTGGCCAGCGTCTCAGGGCCCCTCCTGCAGACTTCCCACCGATCCAGGTGTATGTGGAACGATGTGCTTTAAGTAAGAACAAAAGGGTCTGAAGCTGAACTTGAGCTGCGCTCGGCTGGGCCGCACCCTCACGGTGATGGGAGAGCGGGGAGCACATGCTGTACTCAGGGCAGCTCCTTGGATATCCCCAGAGGCTGAAGCCCAGGAGAGAAGATGGGCTGCACGGGTCACAACAGCAGGAGGCGCTGAGGAGTGGGGCCGGGACCCAGGGACAACGGTAGGGCCCGAACGCCATCTGTCCTGTGTACAGGTACACAGTGCAAAGCTTGTCACAAAGGGCGGCGACAGAGGAGACAGAGGAAGCAGGGCCGAGCCTCCTTCCAGGCACTAGGCAGGCAGCACAGTAAGGGGGCACGTGCCACGACAGCACCAGGCAGAGGCACGCCACAAACCCTTACAGAAAGCAGGGCATGAAGGAGCACACACCAGAATGTGTGTCCTCTGGGGGGCAGACAGCGAGGACAGCAGAGGGAGGTGGGGGTGAGCCAGGCCTAGGGCCAGTCAGTGGCATCCACATCAGCTGTGTGACCCGGCCCCTGTGGTCCACATCACAGAGCATGGTCCAGGCCTCTACCACCCGACAGAATTGGCCTGGAGCAGCACAGGAGCACCACCGGGGAGCTGGTGAGATGTGGGGACCGCAGGCTGCACCCCAGAGCTACCAAGTCACACTCAGATTTCTGCCATCTCTACAAAAACACAAAAGAATTAGATAGACATGCTGATGGCACCTGCAGTCCCAGCTACTCAGGAGGCTGAGGCAGGAGGATCACCTGAACCTGGGGTGTCGAGGCTGCAGTGAGCCAAGACCGCACTACTGCACTCCAGACTGGCTGACAGAGACAGACCTTGTCTCAAAAAAAAAAAAAAAAAAAATCTAGGGCCAGGCACAGTGGCTCACACCTGTAATCCCAGCACTTTGGGAAGTCGAAGTGGGTGGATCATCTGAGGTCAGGAGTTCGAGACCAGCCTGGCCAATATGGCAAAACCCCGTCTCGAAAATACAAAAATTAACTGGGCGTGGTGGCGCGCGCCTGTAATCCCAGCTACTCGGGAGGCAGAGGCAGGAGAATTGCTTGAACCCAGGAGGCAGAGGCTGCAGTGAGCCAAGATCCAGCCATGGCACTGCAGCCTGGGTGAGAGGGCAAAACTCCGTCTCAAAAAAAAAAAAAAAAACCCACAAACCTAGCATCAAGGCTAGTCGCATGGCCTGGGCAGACTCTCTATGCCACTCTTAAGCCTCGGTTTGCTGGGTTAACACGGGGCCACAGAGCTGACCCCCACGCCTAGGCGGGTGCCACAGGAAGCATGACTGTCTGAGACAAGGCCCTACAGGGTCACAGAGAATGATGCCTTCCAGACGACACAGCAGGTACTGGGTGTTACAAATACTCCCTTCGGTGCTACCTAAGACCAAAAATGTTCAGTATCGAAAAACGAAGCCTCAGACCTAAAGAGGGGTGTGGAGAGGAGGAGACGGCGATCAGAGGCCGCGGGGGGCTTGCTCAGCCTCTTCTGCGGGAGGGATGGAAGTCCTGTGCTCTGCTCCAGGGGAAGAGGGCTAGATCCCACACCCTGAGGGGAGGGAGAAGCACAGAGCCAGATTTAGGCTCCCACGGGGCGGAGGCAGAAACCACAGAACGGCTATCCAGGAAAGATACGTACAAGGCTGGCTCCAGGACCCATGCGCCAAGCAACCCAGGGGACACCCATGTGAACAAGGGCGGTGCTCACCTCGAACCAGTGCCCACCATGGCGCTCCCACAGGCTCCCACCCAGCGCCCATTATCACGGAGGGGAGAAGGACAAGTCCCACTCAACACTAGAACCAGGACAAGGAGTTGGTGTGGCTCTAAGGGGCAGCCCGGGGGACCGTTGTAGGGCCACAGAAACCTACACAGGCAGCCGATCACGGAGAGGAACACAGGCTGCGCTAATGCCGAAGCCCCTGGTCTTCCCACCACCACCTACAGCATTGCCACACGGAAGCCAGGGAGACACAGGACCTCGCTCCACCACCTTCCCAACTACCTGTGCAGCTATCATCACAGCAAACCAAACCCCTCCCTGGTCTAGCACAGCAGATGGACTCGGCTCTCCCTGCAGTGACTTTCTGGGCTCAGCAAGGTCACCTATTCAAAGGCTTCACGCCTCCCACACATCCCTGGCACAGGACCCTACAGTGCCCCACACATCCCCGGCCCAGGACCCTACAGTGCCCCACACATCCCCGGCACAGGACCCTACAGTGCCCCAAACATCCCCGGCACAGGACCCTACAGTGCCCCACACATCCCCGGCACAGGACCCTACAGTGCCCCACACATCCCCGGCCCACGACCCTACAGTGTCCCACACATCCCCGGCACAGGACCCTACAGTGCCCCACACATCCCCGGCCCAGGACCCTACAGTGCCCCATGTTCTTCACAGCAGCGATCCCGGCACAGGACCCTACAGTGCCCCACGTTCTTCACAGCAGCGATCCTGGCACGGACCCTACAGTGCCCCACACATCCCGGTACAGGACCCTTCACAGCAGTGATCCTGGCACAGGACCTTACAGTGCCCCACGTTCTTCACAGCAGTGATCACCGCCTCAACACGACTGCTACCTGCCCCACCTAGAGAGAGGCCCTTGAGCTCCCAGTCTGCTGTGCAGTTCCCTGCTGTTTTCCACAGCAGCTAAACGTGCCAGGCTCACAGGAGACGCACAGTAAGAATCTGGGGAATGGCCGGGCAGGTGCCTCATGCCTGTAATCCCAGTACGTTGGGAAGCCAAGGCGGGGAGATCACTTGAGGTGAGAAGTTCCAGGCCAACATGGCGAAATCCATCTCTGCTAAAAACACAAAGAATTAGCCGGGCACAGTGGTGCGCACCTATAGTCCCAGCTACTCAGAGGCTGAGGTGGGAGAATTGCTTGCACCTGGGAGGCAGAGGTTGCAGTGAGCCGATATCACGCCACTGCACTCCAGCCTGGACAACAGAACCAGACTCCATTCCCCCCGCCTCCCAAAAAAAAAAAAAAGAAGTAGAACTTGGGGAATGAAAAATTAATGATCAAGTAAGTGAACCGAGTCTGGGTTTCTCCTTTTCAATCCCTTTTCAACTTGCCAATTCACCTGTATTATATGCTCTGAACGTGCTAAATCCTGCTCAAAGGCCAGGCTTTCTAAGTCCAGAGAGAATGTCAGAAAGTATTTTGAACTGAACAGTAACAAAAACAACCCACATCACAATGTATGGGGTAGGCCTTCGTGATGAAGACTCTTAGAAAAGCACAAGTAGAAGAGGATTTCATTAATTCAGTAAAGAGTATCACACAGAACATCCAGCACACACTGCGCTGACTGATGGACTACCGGAGCGGCCGCCACAGCCTGAAGGAGACGAGGTGCCTACTGTCATCATTCCTCCATGACACTGCACCTGGAGGAAAGTGCATGGAGAGGCGCAGGGCTGGAGAGGGAGCGTGGGCAGAGGAGAGGAGAGGCGCAGGGCTGGAGAGGGAGTGTGGCCAGGGGAGAGGAGAGCCGCGGGGCTGGAGAGGGAACGTGGCCAAGGGAGAGGAGAGGCATGGGGCTGGAAAGGGAGCGTGGCCGGGGGAGAGGAGAGGCGCGGGGCTGGAAAGGGAGCGTGGCCAGGGGAGAGAGAGGCGCGGGGCTGGAGAGGGAGCGTGGCCAGGGGAGAGGAGAGGCGCGGGGCTGGGAGGGAGCGTGGCCAGGGGAGAGGAGAGGCGCGGGGCTGGAGAGGGAGCGTGGCCAGGGGAGAGGAGAGGCGCGGGGCTGGAGAGGGAGCGTGGCCAGGGGAGAGGAGAGGTGCGGGGCTGGAGAGGGAGCGTGGCCAGGGGAGAGGAGAGGTGCGGGGCTGGAGAGGGAGCGTGGCCAGGGGAGAGGAGAGGTGTGGGGCTGGAGAGGGAGCGTGGCCAGGAGAGAGGAGAGGCGCGGGGCTGGAGAGGGAGCGTGGCCAGGAGAGAGGAGAGGTGCGGGGCTGGAGAAGAGGAGAGACGCAGGGCTGGCAGGAAATCGTAGCCAGGGGAGAGGAGAGGTGCTGGGCTGGAGAGGGAGCATGGCCAGGGGAGAGGAGCAGTGCAGGGCTGGAGAGGGAGCGTGGCCAGGGGAGAGGAGAGGTGTGGGGCTGGAGGAGAGGCGAGGCGTGGGGCTGGAGGAGAGGAGAGGCACAGAGCTGGCAGGCAAGCCTGGCCAGGGGAGAGGAGAGACGCGCGGCTGGAGGAGAGGAGAGGCATGGGGCTGGCGGGAAAGAGTGGCCAGGGGAGAGCAGAGGTGCGGGGCTGGAGAGGGAGAATGGCTAGGGGGAGGGGAGAGGAGCGGCGCAGGGCTGGAGAGGGAGTGTGGCCAGGGGAGAGGAGAGGCGTGGGGCTGGCAGGGAAGCATGGTCAGGGGAGAGGAGAGGCGTGGGGCTGGCAGGGAAGCGTGGCCAGGGGAGAGGAGAGGCGTGGGGCTGGCAGGGAAGCGTGGCCAGGGGAGAGGAGAGGCGTGGGGCTGGCAGGGAAGCGTGGCCAGGGGAGAGGAGAGGCACGGCGCTGGCAGGGAAGTGTGGCCGGCATCTCTCAGAAAGTATGAGTGTGCATGTCAAACATCAGCATCAGAGCGAGGTTGTCAGGTGCAGGGTCAATGTGAAGGACCCACTGGTACATCCACAGGCCAGGAACACACACACAGATGATGAAAGTCCAAGAAGACAATATTAAAACTGCATCTAACATTCAAATACATAGGGCAGAAAGTCTAATGACATGTAAGACATCTACCCTAAAATCCATCAAACTTGCTGAGAGAAATTAAAGGCCATCAGGGTAAATGGTGGAACACATGGCATTCACGGTTCAGGAGATACGCTGACGCCGAGACACGCTGATGCCAAGACACGCTAACGCCGAGATACACTAATGCTGCGTTTCACCTGGACACAGGGAAACACTGGAAGGAGGAGGCAAGGACAACAACATGGAATCGTAAACAAATTAAAAAAAGAGCCCATGGAACACACCAGAAAGCCCTGAAGGGGACAGCCAGAAGGGGTCCCCGGGCTACGGCCGTGGCATCGCCACACGTGTGATAGAGGCTGCCAGATCAACAGCATGTTTCACAGAACAAAAGCAGCAACATGTAAAAGGTAAACAAAGTGTTTAGAAGGAAACCACTGAGTATCTTCACAACTTTGGGAGACAAAGATTGTTTAATCATAGCTCAAAAGCACCAGCATCAGCAAAAATCGGTGAGCTGGACTGCACGAACATCATCAACAGCGAAATTCTGAGTGAAAACGCAAACCACAGACTACGATAAGATAACTAAACACGTTTCGTCAACAAAAGAATTTCATATCCAGAGTAAAGAACTACAACTCAGTAAGAAAAAGGCAAACAATATTTAAAGGCCCAGGCCAGACGCAGTGGCTCACGCCTGTAATCCCAACACTTCTGGAGGCTAAGGCAGGCGGATCACGAGGTCAGGAGTTCGAGACCAGCCTAACCAACACGGTGAGACCCCCGTCTCTACTAAAAATACAAAACTTAGCTGGGCGTGGTGGCACGTGCCTGTAGTCCCAGCTACTCACGAGGCTGAGGCAGGAGAATTGCTTGAACCCAGGAGACAGAGGTGACAGTGAGTCTAGATAAAGCCATTGCACTCCAGCCTGGGAAACGGAGCGAGGCTCCATCTCAAAAAATAATAATAAAATTAAAACAAAATAAAAATAAAAGCCCAAAGGGGACAGGAACAGAAAGCCTGTCCAGGTGCCCTCAGGAGTCGGTATCCAACTGGCCAGTGAGTATTTAAAAAGGGGGCTCAGCTTCACTGAGCCTCAGGGAAGTCAAAACAACAGCTTTGGAGTACAGGCCCCCACCAGGGAGAAGACCAAAGGCCGGAGGTGAGGGCCTGGAGGGACCAGCACCGTCCACACCCCAGGAGGAATGCCACCTGGCACAGTAACTGGCGGGGGTGGCAGCCCCGGGAACTGACCCTATGTCACACCTGGGCGTCCCCAGCACAAGGGTGCCCAGGGGATCACCAGACGTTACGCACGGGTAGAAACGTCCACATTGGCAAGAGTCAACATCCCCATGCTGGAAACTATCCCATGTCGGGTACAGCCAAGCGTATTTTAAAAAGTGGTATTTTTATACAATGGAAAACTTTAACAGAGTAATTAAGAGAAATCGACAAATCTCAGCTATGCACAACACACGACTCTCACAAAGATAATGTATAATGGAAGCCAGGCACAAAAGAGTACACGTATGTGATTCCGTTATGTGAGGCTTAAAAACAGGGAAGTAGGCCGGGCGCAGTGGCTCACGCCTGTAATCCCAGCACTTTGGTAGGCCGAGGCAGGCAGATCACCTGAGGTCAGGAGTTCAGGACCAGCCTGGCCAACATGGCGGAACCCACTCTCTATAAAAACAAAAAAATATTAGCTGGGCGTGGTGGTGGACACCTGTAAACCCAGCTACTCAGGAGGCTGAGGCAAGAGAATGGCTTGAAGCCAGGAGACGGCGGTTGCAGTGAGCTGAAATCGCGCCACTGCACTCCAGCCCGGGTGACAGAGCGAGACTCTGTCTCAAAAAAAAAAAAAAAAAAAAGAAAGAAAAAAACAGGGAACTGAAGGCTGGCCACGGTGGCTCAAGTCTGTAATCCCAGAACTTTGGGATTGGGAGGCCAAGGCGGGGGGATCGTGAAGTCAGGAATTTGAGACCAACCCAGCCAACATGGTGAAACCCCATCGTTACTAAAAATACAAAAATTAGCTGGGCATGGTGGTACACACCTATAATCCCAGCTACTCGAGAGGCTGAGGCAGGAGAATTGCTTGAACCCAGGAGGCAGAGGCTGCAGTGAGCCGAAATCGCACCACTGCACTCCAGCCTGGACAACAAAGAAAGACTGTCTTAAAAAAAAAAGAAAAAGAAAAAGAAAAACACAGCGAAGTGAAGTGAGGGAGCGGCTGGAACCGGGCATGAGGGTCTGGCTGGGGTTGCTAACTACCTGCTCCTCTATCTGTCCTGTGTCTGTAATTTGTGCACACTGAACTACACCACGGAGACTACTGAGAACAAGCCTCCTGAGGCGGGGCTGGGCCACACCCACTCTGCAGCACCCACCACGTGAGGGCAAAACTGGAACCCCTCACACGTCAGGTCACTAAACCGTGACTCACTCCCTCTGCACGGCAGCACCACAGCAGCGAAAAGGAACACGCTGCATTCCCAGGGACGAAGGTCAAAAGGATAATGTTAAAATAAAAACAAAAAGAAGCCACAGAAGCGTGGGTCTATGTATAGAAAACATAAAAAGCTGAGCAATGATTAAAGATGCACATCCATGATGAACCTGGAAAGAAAAATGAGGGAAGGGCTGCTCCACACCTAGAGCAGGGCTCTGTCTGACAGAGGTTGTTCTGCTTCTTACGCCAGGACTGAGACACAGAACCTGCTGCACGCTTTGAGCTGTACGTATATGTTCTATATGATCTCTGCACACGCCATGTGTTTCACGAGAACACTGAAAAGAAAGACGGGAGGACTGAGAGTGAGCGGAGTCCTGGGCCCCGGGGAGTGCCTGACTCCGCGTCCTCGATCCAGGTTGTGCCGGATCCCAGGACTTAAACAGACACCATCAGGGGAGATCGGGGCTTGGAAGCAAGAGCAAGCCAACAAAAAGTGGCGCTCAGCTGAAGGAACAGTGGCCTTGTCTGTGGCTGGGACAGGCATGAGCTACGTTAACCTTGTTGGGGTGGTCTCCAAAGTGGAAACTGCCCAAGTTGTATAAACACAAAATAAGTAACAGCACTTGCCTCTGCTCCATGTCCCTTCTACCCACACATCCTACGGAAGCAAAACCATGCATCAGGTGTGTCTCCACCGTGCTATTCCAGGACAGATGAAAATAACCTGTTCAAAAATAAAAACACTCCAGCAACGTGGGCGCATTTCTAAATCGCTGCGCAGCCTGAGCACAGTGCCAGCGAGGCCCTGTCCTCTTCCGGTGTGCACCACGCCTACCTTTGCTGTGGCCAGGGCACGGCCACCAGGACATACTCCTTCAGGACCCACGGGCCACTCTGACCCTGAGCACCTGTAGCCTCAGCTCCCTCAGGGCAGCCAGCCTCCCTCTGCTCTGCCCTCAGCACACACAATCCTGCAGAGGAGGAGGGACACAGTCAGGAGGAAATGGAAGGGTCTCCTCAAAGCACAGGCCTGGGAGAGTCCCAGCAAGGACTGCGCTGCCTCCTAGGATGGACCAGAACGGGGCCCGGAGCCCCTCCTGTAACAGGCTCCAGCACAGCATCCTGGGCACAGAAATGACCCCCAAGAAGAGAGGAAATCCCGGCAGAGTCCACTGAGAACATGCGCAGGGGTCCCTGAGCTAAGCCTGCCTCCCCTGCCCCCGATTCCCTTGGGAAGGGGCCACAGCATGGGGAGGAAGCCTTAGGAGGTAGCTCTGGCCTCTGTAAGAGGCTGGGATGGCTCAGACTCACAAGAGCTGCCTCTGGGCCAGGAACATAGCAGGAAGAGAGCAGCATCTCCCAGGAGGCCAAAGGCTTCTCCCAGGAGGACAGCAGCTTCTCCCATAGGATGCCAGATTCTCCCGGGAGGATGGCGGCTTCTCCTGGGAATATGGTGGCTTCTCCCAGGACGGAAACTTCTCCCAGGAGGACAGCGGCTTCTCCCAGAGGATGGCGGCTTCTCCTGGGAATATGGTGGCTTCTCCCAGGACGGAAACTTCTCCCAGGAGGACAGCGGCTTCTCCCAGAGGATGGCAGCTTCTCCTGGGAATATGGTGGCTTCTCCCAGGATGGAAACTTCTCCCAGGAGGACAGCGGCTTCTCCCGGGAAGACAGTGGCTGCTCATGGGAGGACAGAGGCTTCTCCCAGGGGGATGGTGGCTTCTTCCAGGAGGACGGTGGCTGCTCATGGGAGGTCAGAGGCTTCTTCCAGGAGGACAGAGGGTTCTCAAAGGAGGACAGAGGCTTCTCCCAGGACTCTCTTCTGGATGTGAGGCAGGAAGAACATGGAAGTCCTCTGAGGGGTCCCCTGTACTTCCTGCCTTCTGCCCCTATTTGATTGTTTCTTGAAGAGCAGCAGCCCCGCCCTCCTGGACCCAGTCTCCATCTGCCTTCAGCTGTCTCCTGATCTGCCTTCAGCTGTCTCCTGGACGCATCTGGCCTAAACTGCACCCAGCAGATACAGACACCAGCTCCCCACACTCTCCCATCGCTGAGGGCGGCAGCCGTGTCCAGGGTCCCAGCCTTCTCGTTAAAGCTCATCTGCTCCCAATCCCACAGCAGGCCCAGCCACGTTGGTTTTGAGACCGTGGATCGTCAGGAATGTTTGTGGAGGGTTTTTTGATTGACAAAGGGAACTTTATGGGAGCGAGCAGATCTGATGCTCCGGGCAGCGAGAAGGACGTGGGAGAGGGGAATGTCTGACGTCGCCAACCCCAGCTTCGGAGGAGGTGGCCGAGGAACGTGTTCATTCAGCCAGCGCAGACCCAAGACCCCAACCCAGAGCTCAAAACTCAGACCCTCGACAACTCCGGAAGACACAAATCTGTCTTTCCCATTGTGCGGGTTCCCAGGGCAGGATGTCACCATGACAACCACCCCGCGCTCAGCAGCCACGACGTCAGTCAGACGCCACTGGACACCCAGTGTCAACTGCTCACCAACAGCCTGTGGCCTCCAGTAAATGATCTGCTCTGAAACAGGGAGGGAGGGTGGAGGATAGAAAATGGGAGGTGGGAAGGGAAAGCTCTTCTGTCATTTTAAAAGTTTCTGGCTAAAAGTTAACTTGTATTACTGATATTCCATAAACAGGGCTCTGCAGCCATACTGTGGAAGCGTGGGGCACTGGAGAAACAGCTCATTTCAAACAGGAAAATGGTTTGTGTTCACCCAGTTCCAGAAGCCAATTTTCAACTGCTTAAAATAGTCATGATATTTTACCAAGGTAATTATACTCTTAGCTCTCAGTAACAATTAAATCCTTAGACTAGAGCCGCTTAATAAAGGTCTTGAAATAAAACTGCACGCTCCAAGCACTGTGTACTAAAATGTCAAGCACACAAGGAGGGCCTCCGACGGGACACCAGAGGCCCAGAGCCCCCACCAGCCGCAGGCTCGCAGCCCTCCTGGGTGCGCCTGGAGAGAAGGCGCTCCTTGACCACCAGCCAGCCGGGCGGGCTGCCGTGCAGAGCTGAGGTGGGCAGTGGCCAACACCAAGGTGCACAGACCCAGAGCAGCAGGCACACCGCTTCCTCCAGATGGCTGAGTGAACAGCTTCCTAACGGCTGGCTGGACAGATCCTGCATCCCTGGCCTGGGGCTACACGGGCGACTGGAATCGATCCTTTGTCAGGATAAACAACCAGTCCATGCCCGGTGATCAATATCCACCTTCTTGCTAACACAGAGCAGGCCCGTGAGCACAGCAGGGTCGGGGGTAGGCCGGCGTGGGCCAGAAAGTGCCAGAGGCTTTCCACCTGCGAAGCAGGGCAGAGAAGAACAGAAACTTCCTGCCCTGGGTGGGCCGGGGTGACCCTCAAAGAAGAACGGCAGGAAGGAAGCCAGGCACAGACTTCCCAGGAGGCTGTGGGGCTCCACTGGACCATGAGGGAGCCCCAGAAGGGTGAAAACCACACCAGACATCCAGTGATTGCGTGCAACTCCTCATCACGGCCGGGAGCCCTGGCACTAAGAGGGGATGTGGGCAGCAGCACCAGTGTCCTGTGGGCCACAGAACGTCAGGCTGCAGGCCAGACCCAGCACAAAAGAACACTCAGGCCCACATGTGACCTGTAAAGGGAACTCTTCCCATCAGCTTCCAACTGCTGACTTAAGAAACCAGAAGGTTCCCACAGGACGAGCCACAGCTGAGGCCAGGCGGGGCTGCCCTCATGTGGGGGCCACACCTGTAACTCACCCACGCCATGCACGCAGGACCACCCCAAAGTGCTGCCCGCCTGGCCGGCGTGAGCTGACGTCACTCCCCAGCCCCGACCCAGAATCGGAGTGGGCCAAAAACAAGGTGCCCTCGAGGGGGCGCCACCCGAACACAGCCACGTTCCCGGGCACCCTGGGGTCATCGGGCCTGAGCCCAAAGTTTAGCAGAAAGGAGAACTGAGACCCAGAGAGAATGAGGGACATCTGAGGTCCCAGAGAAAGGCCCAGCTCCCAGCCCAGCCCTCCCACTCTTCCTCCCCAAGGAAGCTCTGAGCTTCCCACATCACGGGACCACGGCAGGTCATCGCACACTCAAAGATCACCAGGCCCAGGTGTCCCGCCACCCCGACAGAACACAGCCTCGCCCCCTCTGCTTCCCAGGGCCTCTCCTCACCGGCAGGGTCGGGCTGCACTTGCCTGAACCCCCCGCAGTGGTCAGCCCACACGCTGTGGCCTGCTGGGCCCAAGCCGCTGTCTCCTCTGGCTCCAGGCCTCGAGGGTGACTTCAGCAGCGCTTTGTGACAAGCCGCCTTCTCTCCCTCCGCCATGGTTCTCCACACACACTTTCACAAAGGGGAAATCCTTGGGTCCCCACATGAACGCCACCTCCTAAGAAAAGCCCTTCTGCGGCATCGCCACGCCGTCCACCTCTGTGGAGGTGGGTGGCAGGTGCTGGTTTGGTGCTACTGCCTGACCCCGCTAGAGAGTGATTACCCAAGGGTTGTGCCCACACGTCTGTGCCGCATGCACCTCACACATCTTGCTTAGAAGCTGACACACTAGCAGACATGGTGTCGGAAGAGAAGGGAGCACGGAGGAAGGTCCTAGAGCTGCTCCACAGAAATGCACTGTGCCTGACCATGCAACAGGGCTGGGTGTCCCCTCTGCCAGAGGCGGCAGACAGCTCCAGCTGAAAAGTCATGTGAGAACATTTTCGAGTGACCCCTGTCTGGGGTGCACCTGCAAAGCCAGGGCTTTGGGGCCAGCCTCTGGGCTGTGCACAGGGGCCAGCTCAGCCTGTGTTCCGGACCCAGGCCCATGTGAACTTTTCCTTCAGGAGACAGCATGGAGCCACCCAGGAGCGAGCTGGAGAAGCCATAAAACAGCAGCTTCGGAGCAGAAACGTTACTAATTTTCTTAAAGCTCCACAACCAAGAGGTCCCAGCAGCAAAGAGCCTCGGTTTTCATCAAAAACGATCAAGAACAGGCAAACATTCATGAGGCACAACTCCCAGCACTTGACAGGTGCAGCATCCATCCCAGGCCAGGGTGACACAGCCCTCCGCCCACTCAACACTGGCTGGAGGCGGACAGGGGGAGCCTCCGCCCAGCAAGCTGGACACCCGCCCTGGCCCAGAGAGCATCTGGGGACAGATTTACTTCTCTCCTGCCTTGTCTTCTGAAATTTCAGTGCTCGAGGAACATTTTAAACAACACTCACAAAAACTGTCTTTCACACTCCAGTGACCTCTGCTCACGGTGTCAGACATCAGAACCCCCGCAGGCACTGACGATTAGAGTCGGGCCATGGAGCCGCCCACAGGTGGGGCTGGGGCACACCTGGAAGCAGGTGACAGCCTTCATCCCGAGCCCAGGCCAAGATCCACACAGCGAAACCGGCATCACTGGACAGCAAAGCATGAGGGTGCAGACTGCAAGGGACACAGGCGCCTGCAGAGGGTCCGCAGCGACAAGGAACGCTCTCCAGGGCTCAGCACAAGGCCGGGGGGGACACTGAGATGCTGGGGGAACTGAAAAGGGTGGAGCACACAGCAGGCCCAGAGAGTCCCACAGGAAGCACCGGGGCTGAGCACTCTGGCACTCCCAGAACCCTCCTGGCAACCCAGGGCCAAAGTGCTAACTGTGACCCAGCTGCACTGACCCCGCTGCAGCACTCCTGCCTCCGCAGTGAGATCTCGCTGACCAGGTGTGCGCTCTCCCGCAGCTCCCTGCAACTCTGATCAAAATATGAGGGCACAAATCACCTTGGTGAGCAGCAGGACCCGTTTCTGGAGCCTCCGGGCCAGCGCCTCGTGCGTCTCGCGCTTCTTCCTCTCCTCCAGCAGCTGGCTGCTGACCTGCCGGAGCTCCTCCTGCAGCTGCTGCCTGGCCTTCTCCAGCCCCCGGGCGCTGCACAGGAGAGACAAGAGGGCAAAGCACTGAAGCCTGGGGTGACCATCCCACCGCGACCCGCCCCACCCCAGGAACGAGCCCACCAGGACACCCTAAAATAGAGCTGCACGTGCAGCCCCCTCACTGCCATTTCCGCACTGCTGAATAGCTACTTAAGGCCTTTCAGGAGTTTCTGGATTTCAAATAGACTCCCAGGGTGATCCCAGAACACGGCAGGGAGGGGGAGGGGAGCTCAACTCCACACACAATGGGAAAAATTGTCGGCGACGCAGCCCTTTGGGAGACGGGACTTCTGAATGAGCGAGATTGCAGAGCCAGCGCTTCCCCTCTGAATCACCGCAGATGTGCAATGTGGTGCGGGGAAGCAAACGCCGGGCGCCTGCTGGTGGGGGCCTGTTCTAAAAACATTCTGTGAGGCTGAAAGCCCAGCCTGGCGCTGAGCACTGGGAACCGGGAGGCCTCCTGCGGGCCGACGGCACGGGCAGGGCCAACTCCAGGCTGCCCAAGAGGCTTCCCCCTGTCCGCCCCTTCAGGTGGCTAATAGCTCCTTTGATTTCTGCTTTTGAATCCTCCTTTCCCTGCACGTTCCCCGCTGCCTCAGTCCCTGTGCTGGTTGCCTGTCACCTGCGTTACCACAATAGCCTCCCAACGGCTCTCACTAGACCCCTCGACCACTGGGCACCAAGCTGTCTCCTCAGACAGCAGAGAGGGGCTGTGTCACGCGATTTTGAAGCCTTTGGTGGCTCCCAACCACTCCTGGTGAGTCTCCGAGTTCACAGCCTGGTAGTAACAGGCCTCAGGGGTTTGGATCTTGCCCCCCCTCTCGGTCCTTCAGAAGCTGACTTGGGAGCCAGACAAATGACAGCGTCCACTGATCCTGACTGCAAGAACCCACCTATGATGCAATGACTTTCTGTGATTCCGGGAGCCCCAGGACTCCACCTCCCCACCCGAGGGGGCTCCCAGGAAGGGCGCAGCGAGGCGCACAGAGGAGAGACTGCCCTGGAGAGAGGGTGAGTCAGGACTCCACCTCCGCATGGGACAACCGGGCACGCGGGTGCTCCCAGGAAGGCACGCAGCCAGGAGAGATGAGAGGCTGCCCAAGAGGAGGCAAGTCAGGACTCCACAGCGAGGCACGAGGACGCTCCCAGGAAGGGACACAGCCAGGAAGAAGAGAGGCCGCCCTGGGGAGGGGGCGAGTCAGCGGAGGGAGGGCCCAGCCCCCCTCAGACAGCCCAGGGCAGGTGCGGAGTGGAACGGGCGCTGGAACACAGGAGCTGCACACAACTGTACTGAGCATCACAAACTTCTTTCCAAAGGAAATCTTAACTAAATCTCGAGGAAATAAAACACAGCACTGGGATGGAGAAAAGCTAACGGGGACCACAGTCCTGTGAGGCGACCATCAATAAGAACCAGGATGAAGCTTTCCCTTCCCCAAACCACTACCCAAGAAAGCACCATCCGCCAGCCCCAGGATGAAGCTTTTCCCCAGAACACCGCCCAAGAAAGAGCCATCTGTGGCCGGGTGCAGTGGCTCACGCCTGTAATCCCAGCACTTTGGGAGGCTGAGGCGGGCAGATCACGAGGTCAGGAGATCAAGACCATCCTGGCTAACATGGTGAAACCCCATCTCTACTAGAAATACAAAAAAAAAAAAAAACTTTTTTTTTTTTTTTTTTGAGACGGAGTCTCGCTCTGTCGCCCAGGCTGGAGTGCAGTGGCGCGATCTCGGCTCACTGCAAGCTCCGCCTCCCGGGTTCACGCCATTCTCCTGCCTCAGCCTCCCGAGTAGCTGGGACTACAGGCGCCCACAACCGCGCCCGGCTAATTTTTTGTATTTTTAGTAGAGACGGGGTTTCACCGTGGTCTCGATCTCCTGACCTTGTGATCCGCCCGCCTCGGCCTCCCAAAGTGCTGGGATTACAGGCGTGAGCCACCGCGCCCGGCCAACTTTTTTTTTTTGTATTGCTTGCAGTGAGCCAAGATGTTTGGAAACAGGAATGTGGGATGGGGCCATGAACACCACCCTCAGGCTCACACCTTCCTGGCCATCAATTGCTTCTGCTCGGCTCTAGTTACATGACTTGAGGAAAAGCTTCATCCCGGGGCTGGCGGATGGTGGGTTTTTTTTGTTTTTTTTTTTTTTGAGACAGAGTCTTGCTCTGTTGCCCAGGCTGGAGTGCAGTGGCCCTCCCTCCGCTGACTCGCCCCCTCCCCAGGGCGGCCTCTCTTCTTCCTGGCTGTGTCCCTTCCTGGGAGCGTCCTCGTACCTCGCTGTGGAGTCCTGACTTGCCTCCTCTTGGGCAGCCTCTCATCTCTCCTGGCTGCGTGCCTTCCTGGGAGCACCCGCGTGCCCGGTTGTCCCATGCGGAGGTGGAGTCCTGACTCACCCTCTCTCCAGGGCAGTCTCTCCTCTGTGCGCCTCGCTGCGCCCTTCCTGGGAGCCCCCTCGGGTGGGGAGGTGGAGTCCTGGGGCTCCCGGAATCACAGAAAGTCATTGCATCATAGGTGGGTTCTTGCAGTCAGGGTCAGTGGACGCTGTCATTTGTCTCAGTCACTACAAGCTCTGCCTCCCGGGTTCACACCATTCTCCTGCCTCAGCCTCCCAAGTAGCCGAGACTACAGGCGCTGCCACCACGCCCAGCTAATTTTTTTGTATTTTTAGTAGAGATGGGGTTTCACCATGTTAGCCAGGATGGTCTTGATATCCTGACCTCGTGATCCGCCCGCCTCAGCCTCCCAAAGTGCTGGGATTACAGGCGTGAGCCACCGCGCCCGGCCACAGATGGCACTTTCTTGGGCGGTGGTTTGGGGAAAGCTTCATCCCGGGGCTGGCGGATGGCATTTTCTTGTGCGGTGGTCTCCGCACATGTTTGAGTGAAGTGAATACGGGGTTTTTAACTGTAATTCAGTAGAAGTCTTTAAATAAAGGGTAAGTTGAAAGTGAATGCGAATCCAACACTCACAGAACGTCAGAAGGGACTTGGTGACGGTCCTAACCCAGCCAAGCATGGTGGGAACCCCAGCCTGGCCACCCTCGGCCAGCCCCAGCAGAAGCTGCACAAGCCCACAGACTGGGGCCAATGCACTGGCGTCCAGGACACGGGCGTTTCATTTCAGCCTCGTGTGATCTTGTGAAATACGTATCTGATCGTCAACCCATCTCCCAGAACACAACTCCTAAAACCCTCGGGCTCTCACGATGAGGCCTTCCATGTGCCAATGACTGACGGTGGCTGCAGCCCCCAGGCAGCTGCAGGACGGGGCGGGTCACCAGGAAGACCAAGGCCGGACTAGAGGCTCGGGACTTCAGTCCCACCCCTAAGCTCGGGGAAGGAGAGGGGCTGAAGGCTGAGTGGCTCACCAATGAGCAGGGGCAGAGTTAATGACATCCACCTGACGAGGCCTCCATCAAAACCCAAAGGCCTCTCACCGGAGCTGGGAGAGCTTCCAGTGTTCCTGGAGGGTGGTGGCCTCTATCAAAACCCAAAAGGACTGAGCTGGGAGGGCTTCCGGTGTTCCCAGAGAGTGGCGGTCCAGGGAGGGCATGGAAGCTGCAGGCCCTTCCCCCACACCTCGCCCTGCGCATCCGTTCATCTGCGTCCTTCGCAGTAACCTTTATAATAAACTGGTAAACGTCCATTTCCTTGAGTTCTACGAGACACTCCAGCAAATTAATCAAACCCAAGGGGAATCCCAACTGGGTGGTCGGAACCCCAGTTTACATCTGGCCGGTCAGAAGCACAGCGGCGGCTCACGACTGGCACCAGAAGGTGGGGACTGGGCCCTCACCCCAGGGTCTGACGCCACCTCCAGGCAGACAGTGTCAGAACAGAACTGAATGAGGCTGAACTGAACGGCTGGTGTCCCAGGCAGAACCGACTGCTTGCTTGGTGGGTGGGGAAACACCCACATCTGGTCAGTCTTCCGTGTGGACTGCTGCGACGCGAGAGCAGAGGAAACCGTTCTGAGTCTTTCCCATCCCATCAGCCGCCTGGGAAAGCCCTGTGCTGACACCGGCCCCAGGTGCAGCACTGGTCGGCGGACCCCCGCCCCCTCCAGGTGCTGCATAAGCAAATACGCACGATAAAATAAAAAACAGGCACAAAGCTCAGGGAAACACATATTATGAGGCTACTTTGGGCTCCAGTTCAATTTTAAACTATTCATGGGCCAATTTAATAGTCAAGGGCTGTAAAATCTACTCTTGAATCACTGAATTCAGGTGCAAAAGTTCACAAGTGCTTTAAATCACGGCTCCGTGTGATCATTTAACTCGAAGAATGCCACCGTTCCCTGTGCTCTGCTTTAAAGCCAGGGTGTGCAAAGGCAAGAATGTGACAGGTGCTGTCTTTCAGGTGACAGGCGCCCTCAGCTCAGCACAGGATGGCTGGGCAGCCTTGAGGGGGACCCGACAAACCCACACCCTGCATCCTGAGTGAGGGTGCGCTCACATCTGTGTGGGGCGCATGTGGGGCTGGAGTCCCCCCACCAAGAGCAGATGAGAGTAACGCACACCCACGGGACAGTGGTTGTCCTGCTTCAGAGCTCAGGCTCCCGGCGCTTAGGGACCAGGGCTCAGTGCAATAGAGTCAGGTGCCAAGACTGGGCCTCAGGAACTAGATGTGGCCTGAGCTGCTTCAGACCCACTCTCCGCAGCCTAGGCCACCTCCGCGAGGCAGGACGGCTGGCACGGGGGCCACCTCCGCGAGGCAGCGCGGCCGGCACCGGGGTGCCCCAAGCCCGGCCCTCGTCCTGCAACAGCGGCTCTGCAGAACTAGCACAGTCCTCCTCTCTGCTTAAAGGGTCTTTACCCACTCCTAGTTTTAGAGTACTGAGGGAATAATGCGAACACTAACTCTGGGATGGAAGGGGAAGGTGGAAACAGCTACAGGCGTTGTTAAAGATCTGCAGGAGTGCTGTGGCCTGGCCAAGGACAGAGACGTTCCCGACCTCCTCAGACCCTTGCTGGCTCCCAGATCTCAGGGGTCGTCAGTCACCTCTTGGTCCCACCCCCACCTCCCGCCCCTACCCTTAGCATAAGAAGAGCCTGAGATCGGTACTGACTTCAGAGGGTCTTTGTGACAGTAGGTGACCACCTCCCCGATCTGCCGGCTCTCTGAATACACCCGCTCTTCCTCCACTCTCGCCTCTCGTGTCTGCCTGTCAAGCATCGGGCAGCTGAACCTGGGCTTCCTCATGGACCCGGTCTGAGGAAATGCAGCGGCTACAGGATGTAGCATGAAGCGTGTGTTCCACGGCGCTGCAGAGGGAAGACACAGCCACAGGGGCGTGGGGCTGAGCCCAGGCTGGAAAAGCTCATCTGCCAGGTTGTAAAGCAAACCTCCCCTCACGAAGGGAGATGGGAGAAATGAACCAGAGCAACACATGCTCCCGGCTGAGGGACGGCATGGGCGGCAGAGGCACACCCGCTCCAGGATCTTCCAGGTGCGGCACACAGGCCCGCGTCATCAGGGCCATACCCCAAGGCCTGAGGGCTGATAACGCAGTCTTCTGAACAACAGAACTAGACTGTAAAAAGCCAACACCAAGACACGACAAGCAGACGACACTGTGGAATGCTCGCCAAGAGCCGTGTCTGGGACGTTCGCCACTCACACCTGACCAGCAGGCAAGTCCACCCAGTCCGTTCAGCACATGGGATGTGGGGGAGGGCAGCCGCACGCCGTTGCACCCACCAGAGATGGCAGCATGGAACACCGCAGCCAGCCTGGGCTCGCTGGGCCTCCATTCTACTGGGGTGGGAATCCCAGGCAAAGAAGCCATGCATGTGGCATGAGCAGAGAATCTCACCGGGGGTGTGGGTATGAGGTCACTGAGAGCAGGAGGAAGACCCTCGGGCACCAAGGACACAGGGACTTCAGGAAGCAGCTCCCATCCCTTGGGCTGTGGGAACACGGGGCAGAGGCTGACATCATTAAAATGTAGACGCTCAGAGATGGGCCCCATGGAACGGGAACTGAGGCTGCTGAGGGAGGCCGTGCTGGTGTCTGCACAGGGGCCCTGGAGGGCCTGGACCCAGGCCTCTGAGAACAGGGCAGCAGCCCATGGAGCTGGCACCTCTAGGCGCTACAGAATCTGCAGGCTGGCAGACTGCTGAGAGGGGCAAGGCCAGTGGCTAAGGAGCCGCCCGTTTGCCTGCAGGCTGGCCGTGGGGCCCTCTCCAGCACCCCCAGGGCAGGCCCTGATGCAGGTGCCCCTGGCGAAGCGCAAGTGTGGGCTGTAGTGCCCGGCACTGCAAAGTAGGGCTCGGAGAGGGGAGTGTGTAGCTGCGAGACAACAACTCAGTCACCGCAGCGGGCAGAAGACAGGCCATCAGCAAACCAGCAAGCAGGTGCCTCCTGACACTGGAGGGGAAATAGGAAGCTGGGAGGGCCCTTGGGGAGGGGTGGCGGGACAGCCTGAGACAAGCGGTGTCAGAGACGCGGACGTTTCCGATGGGCAGCTGGTGTGCGGCGTGCTCATTCGTGGTCAGCCCAGTGGGCCTGAGGCTGGGCCCACCGGGGGCAACGGGCAAGGTCAGAAGAGGACGAGCAAACCGAGAAGGGCCTCCGCACAGGGCATGGAGAGCAGGCTGAGCCAGAGGGGCAGGAGAGCAAGGAGCGGACCAGCGTGTGTCCATGAGGTGCCGTGTCTGGAGGGGAGAGGAAGGTCCAGCACAGGCGGCCCTGTCCTGAGGACCCGAGGAAGTGACAATTAGGAGCCAAGCCCTGGAGGTGCAGCAAGGGCCGGCACAAAGTGGACAGCCCCAGAGTACAGCCTAAAGGCCCCCAGCTAGCGTTTCAGACGCCGCCTAAAGGCCCCCAACTAGCGTTTCAGGCGCCGCCTAAAGGACCCCCCAACTAGCGTTTCAGGCGCTGCCTAAAGGCCCCCAACTAGTGTTTCAGACACCGCCACCAAGTGGTGCTGCCTACCCTGGCGTGCAGGTAAAGGTGCCCCATCAAGACGGGCTCCTCCTCCCACCCTCAGGCCCTGCAGGGCAGCAGGACCTCAGCATGCCGAGCCACAGCGGCACCCGGGACGGCGGGCTCCCCCCTGTTGGGGATGTTCTCTCTGTTCAATCCTGGCCTTTCTTCTGAGGTACAGAAGAGAAAACTCATAAAAAATTAAGCCTCTAGGTCCGTGCTTGGGCTGAACTCTGAGGTCACTGGCATTTCCGCCAGCCTCTGGGAGTTCAGAATGAAGTGCTTAGTTCCTCCAGGAGAAGCCGGCATGTTTATCGATCAATGCCTCTCTGAGCCAGCCTTTACTCAAAGAACAAGCTCTGAGCTTCTGAGCATCCATCTGCACTGTGACCAGCCACTGAGGCCACTTTAATGTGATCTTCATCAGAAGCTCCCGGCCTAAGAATACCGACTTTCAAGGACACAACACATCCCCAAACGGCAGGAGACATTTTAACGACCTTCCTCGAGACACTGCTGAGTCGGCTCTTCCACGCACGACCCATTCCTCCCACACACTCTTTGTCTACCTTCTCCCAAGTCCCAGCCACTCTGGACACCCGCCAAGCCAAGGGCAGGCATCACACAAACAGGCACCACTGGATTCTCCCCAGAAACATGGGGTCCTGGAGCACAGGAGCCCACAGCTGGCCACCGCGGGAGACAGGCTCTGAGAGAGGCGAAGCAGTGGTACGCTCTGGGGACCGGATCCGACCCTTGGATGGCACGAGGAGGCCATTCCCACCCCAGTCACAAGGCTGAGTGGTGCCTGGCGTGTGGATCCACAGGGCAGGGACACGCCTCCACAGTCACACCTGGGCCCAGAGCAAAACCAGCACGTTCTGGGCGGTGCACAGAATGCCTGTGTCCCCGCCAAGTTCACCTGTGGAAACCAGGATCCCCAAAGTGATGGTGACCAAAGGGGGGCCCCTGAGAGGGGATTCGGTCCTGACGGCGGAGTGCTCCCGATAGGATGTGCATCTTTCGAGCAGCACAAAGAAGCCAGCGTCCTCTCCCTCTGCCCTGTGAGGACAGGGGCCGGTCATCTGCAAACCAGGAGGAGAGCCCTCCTCAGACCTGGCACTGCCATCCTGCACTCCTCAGCTCCACAGCCGTGAGAAATGGACATCTGTTCAGATTCCCGTCTGTGGTACTTTGTTATGTAAGCCCGAACAGAGACGGCCTCCTAACCCATAACGCCTGGACATGCTGTTCACACATGGGCACAGGGTCACACCAAGGCTTCCTGACAACTGCCCCGACACAGTTATGACACGGTGAGCCCGCGGCACAGTGAGCCTATAGCACGGTGAGCCCAACACACAGTTATGACACAGTGAGCCCGCAGCACAGTAAGCCTGAGACAGGGTTACGACTCAGTGAGCCTGCAGCACGGTGAGCCCAAGACACACACAGTTATGACACAGTGAGCCCGCGGCACAGTGAGCCTGCAGCACGGTGAGCCCGAGACAAACACACACAGTTATGACACGGTGAGCCCGCGGTATGGTGAGCCTGAGACAGGGTTACGACTCAGTGAGCCCACGGCACAGTGAGCCCGCAGCACGGTGAGCCCAAGACGGTTACGACACAGTGAGCCCGAGACAGTTACAACACGGTGAGCTCAGAGCACGGTGAGCCCGAGACAGTTATGACATGGTGAGCCTGTGGCACTGTGAGCCCGTGGCACGGTGAGTCCGAGACAGTCACAACATGGTGAGCTTGTGGCATGGTGAGCCCGAGATGGTTATGACACAGTGAGGACACGGTGAGCTCACGGCACGGTGAGCGTGAGACAGTTATGACACGGTGAGCTCATGACACGGTGAGCTCATGGCACGGTGAGCCTGAGACAGTCACAACACGGTGAGCTCGTGGCATGGTGAGCCCGAGACGGTTACATGGTGAGGACACGGTGAGTCCATGGCACGGTGAGCCCGAGACAGTTACAACACGGTGAGCTCACGGCACGGTGAGCCCGTGGCATGGTGAGCCTGAGATGGTTACGACACGGTGAGGACATGGTGAGCCCGCCAGTGGCCTCAAGCGTTAAGATGTAAACACAGCTACATGCACAGCGATCTTCAGTGACAACGTCTGGCATGAAACTAGGAAAATATTAATAAAATTTTATTCAGACCTTGGCAAAATCTCTAAAAGCACCTTTATTCTTAGATATCTGAGGAATATAGATCAAGACCCACCCACAAGTATAATTTTTAATCTTCTCGATTTCACAGATGAGTAAATTCAAGCCTCGAGCGACTGAGTCATGACCATGAGGCCACCATGTCCCCCAGGACACTGCTGAACATGACCTCCAGGGTCTCCAGGGCCGTGCCCTGAGCACCCCCACAGGGCTGGGGGGAAACGCCGTAGTCAGGCCAAGCAACAGCAACGCCACACAGGTGACACGTTCCATGTGTCTCTCAGGAAGAGAGCAAGTGCAGGGGCTTGGCCTAGCCAGCGGTCGGGAGGGGTGCGGCCCAGCGGGGAGCAGCAAACTATAGCTGGTGGCCTGGAGCAGGCACACGAGGCAAAAAGCAGTGCCGTTCTGCAGCAGGTGCTTGGGAGCAGGAGACGGGGACCCAGGAGACTGGCAGGGAACAGAGGACAGGTTCCAGCCCCAGCAGACAGCCTGTCCTGCTCTGCTCTGGAAGCAACCACGGGTTCTGAAAGAGGGTATCGCTGGACAGGACAACCTCCCAAACCACATGTGCTCATCTTCCTGTCACAAGAACTGTACACAGAGCTGTGTTCACAGGCGCCCCTCAGGGAGCCTCACAGCAGCCCAGATCCAGAGGCAAAGTATTAGACGGAGCATGAACTGGTTTCAGAAATACTCTCCTGGAAGGCCAGGGTTCCCAGACAGGGCAGAAGCAACACTGTGCGTGTTCAGGCATCCACATTCGCTCCTTGCCAAGAGGGAACACCGGGGAAGGGCCCCCACTCACCCCAGAGAGAGGCCGTCTCTGCCACTGAAGCCCTCAGCTCTGGCCTGGAGGCCGGCATGGCAGACACAGGCTCCCTGTGTATCTGAGGAGCCTCCTGAGAATGGGAATCAATAGTTGCCTCTGCAGACATGCAGGGAAACATGGCCCTGGGACCCACAGGGTTGAGAGGGTCCCATCTACCCGCATGAGCCCCCACAGCACCCCGCTGTCTGGAAGCTCTGAGCACTCCATCCACCTCTGGCCTTCTCCTTCCTCTTGAATGGAACTGAAGCCACTGAGCCCCTCGCCGCTAATGGGCAGGGGAGGATTTGATCAGACGTGTGCATCCATCGTGAAGCACAAGAGCATCAACAGGTTCCAGTTCCTCCCCTGCCCCGCGCTCACGGGGCCTCCCCGGTGGAGCCAGGAGAGGCTCCCTGATCAGGAGCTGCTGGAGACTCAGATCAGAGTTCATGCTTCTCATCTACCCAAGAAGAAAGCCGAGGAGGCTGGCAGCCAGGTCCCCTCCCGTGTGTGAACTCGGAGGCGAGCCTCCTGAGCAGTTTCCCGCTCCTGGGTACATGACCTCATTTAGTCTCCACCAGAATCTGGGAGGAAAGCAGCAGCGCCGTCCCCAGTCCCCACGTCCCCAAGGAGGAAGGGGCTCATGGTGGCTTGCCTCGCTGAGGACTCGGGTTCAAGTCCGCATGGCCAGCTCAGCCCCCACACCGTGATGAGGCTGGGGCCGGGCAGCCGCACTCAGTGGCACAGGTGGGCACTTGCAGGTGAAAGACAGGGGCAAGGCCCTCCTCCTTGGTGGGCAGGTGCAGACTCGGAAGGGGCTGGGCCTCCGAGAGGGCACGGCGCCCCCCTCCCTGGCGCCCCAGGATGTCGGGCTCAGCATGGCACGCAGCTGTTGTTATTTACGCCATCTAATTCCAATCTTAAATGCCTCCAAGTGTCATTACACATTTTTCTGAAAAAAAATAAAAATCCAAACAGCGGAAATGAAACCAGAGAATGAGAAGAGCAAAGGCTGAAATAATTACCAATCAAAGGAACGGCCAGGGGAGCAGGCTCTGAAGCTGTGGCCTGGCCTCCTGGTCGCTCCTCCCTGACTCGGCCTCTGAAGAGCACTCTGTTCCCAACATCTCATCAATTGGAATCACCAAATTCAATTTGCATTCCCAGATAAACAGCGGCCACACTGCAAATACTCTCATCTGACCTTGAAATGTGAGAAGGAAAATTGCCCTTTGCAATTTCAATTCACTCCCGACCGTAATGAATAATCCAGTTTAGCTGATCAGCTACCAACCTGTAATCGCCTGGGGAGGGCTGCCTCCAAATGACGGGTGAGGAGCCCTGGCAAGGGTGGTCGCAGGGAGACCATAAATTCACTTCCGCCCCAGGCTGCTGGAGATTAGGAAATGAGAATGGGAGAGACAAGGGGGCAAGTCACCTCCCCAGGTCCTACTGAACAACTGCTCCATGCCCTCCAGCTCCGACTTTCAGAAAAAAGCAAAGACACAGAAGATAATCCAATGCCTGGAGTGGCGCAGAGAGGCACAGCAGGTGTCCTGGAGACATCCACCGCCTCCCGAGGTCAGAGAGGAGGAGGCCATCCGTGCATCCATCTGCCCAGTCGGCACTGGCTCCCTGCCCGCCTAACGCGCAGGACAGAAGCCCCAAGGGGCCACATGGCCAGCAGGCAGGTGGACCAGCCTCGACGCTGGGCGCTTTCTCTGTACTGCTGCTCCGCAAACAGCCCACCACCTATGTTTGTAAGCAAAGTTTTCCTGGAACAAAGCCACACCCGCTCGTTGACATATGGCCTACGGCTGCTTTCCTGTGACAGAGACCCTGGCTCAAAAAGCCGGAAGTATTTACTGTATGGCTCTTTACAGAGAAAGGTTACCAACCACTACCCTATACCACAGAGGTTTAGAAACGCTGGCATGGGTAACTAAAGACATGAGTTCCCACCCAACTGAGGCCAGGTGACTGCATTTCCACACACCCCCACACCCCCCAACAGGAGAGCAAGCCTCTGCCAGCCCCCAGCCTCGGCCACTGCAGATGCACAAATTCCACAGCAAAAATAGTAGTAACAACCCTCCGACTACAACCACCCACCCTCACGTGCAGAGCGCCTCCCCCATGGTCAGAGGCCTCTGGGAGGAAGCCCAGGATTCCGGGGACCCTCGTTTCCAAATGGGAGCAGGACTCAAAGAACAGCGCTGGGCTCTGACGCCAAGTCCATCCCTGGGCGGCTGGAAACTCCCAGGTCGCATGGCAGCTCTGTCAGCTGCACAGAGCCCTGCGCTCAGAGGCGGTGTGGGGCCTGATTTTCCCAATGAAGACGTGTGTGGTTGGGCAAGGGGAACGGCCATTTCTTCAAACACACCCTGAACATCCCTGACAGGGAGGGAGACATTTTCGCCCCATTTCTCGGTTACGGACACAGATGCTGGAGGACAGTGGCATTCCAGGGAATCTGGCTCACAGGCGATGCTGCTGGGACGTGGCCTGCACTTTGTGACATTACATCTTGGCCTCATTAACCCTCAGCTGCCTCTTGGCCACCCGAGGTCCAGACTCCGTGCGCCTCTCCCTGGCTCCCCATTCCTGGAGGGCGAGAAGATACCTGAGCCCAGGGAGACAGGAGAGAGCTGCTGTGACGGTCCGGGAGTGAGGCCAGGCACCAAAGACAGGACTGGGGATGACATGGGGTGGGAACGGCAGAGCCGGCGGGAAGGGTGCTCGGAAAGAAGACATGGACAGACAAGCTGGGCCGGGGCCAGGGCAGGGCGCACTCTGGGCTGGCACTGGAAAGGGAGCCGCTTGGGGCCAGGGGCTGCCACACTGGGCTCCTCGCTCCTTCCTCATCTGGACCATAGGTTCTAGCAAAAGTCCATCGAGTTCCCTCAAACAGACGTGTAAAGGAACGAAAATCACACCATCCACCTATCAGTCCCGCTCCACCAACACTTCTTCAATTTCCAGAACGCCCTCATGTGACCCAGAAAACCTCAGGACAAATCTCAGCTGGAGGAAACCAACCTGTAGAGGGACTGTGGCTCTCAGGGGCCTGCCAAAAATCCTCACATCGGGCCAGAACCCACCCCACACAGGAGGTGGGGGCGCTCCCATGCCACTGCAGCCCAGGGCATCGTCACGCACCCCTTCACTCCCTTACCCAGCCAGCAGGCCCCAGGACTTGTCTTTTCCAGGCTCTGTCCTCCTCACAGGGGTCCACCGTCACTGTTCCAGCCCCCATGGTTGGCAGAGCACAATGGCCCAGGCCGGGGGGGGTGGTGCAGGAGCTAAGTGTGAGGGAAAGAAGCCGGAGCACAGGTTAGGGAGGGGAAGGCCGCCTGGCCCGGCTGGTGGGAAAGCGGGAGAGACACCTGCCATCAGGGTGGGGAAGCTGAGCCTTCATGCAATTGGCCAACAGAGATCACGGGACCCCTGGGGAGAGAGCAGGGCACACCTAACATGGCCCCAAGGTCAGGAGCAATAACAGCAAGGTGGCAGCTTCCAGGGGCAGAGGAAAAGTTGATCACAGAGATTAGGAGAGAGGTTGGAGCCAAAGATAGAGACTCTGAAGTCTGGCCACACTGAAGTGACAAGAAGAGATGTCAAAGCACAAGAACTTACATAAGAAGGAAAAGCAGAGACTGAAGAATAAAGAACGGAGAACAAGCTCCCGGGAAACACCTGCACAGGAGATGCAAGAGAAAGGGAAGGGGGGCAGGAGAGGGAGGGGACAGGGACCAGGAGGCCATGTGTGAGTGTGAGGGGGTGTGCACGTCCCGCGACAGCTGCACGGGAAACCAGAAAAGCCAGGGAAGGAGGCAGGGAAGGGAAGGAGAGTGGGGACCACGGGGCTGTGTGTGAGACAGAGTGCAGGAGGGAGAAGGGAGAAAGAGGGAGAGATGGGAGGGAAGGAGCCGGGCCTGGGGAGCTCATCGAGGGACATGGGAGACACAGAGGGAGAGACCAGAGGGAAGGAGCCGGGCCTGCGGAGCTCAGCAGAGCTGCTGTCAGAGCTGTCTGTGACTTCAGCACCACACGGCCGGTGAGTTGGAGCCGTGAGCATGGAGTTGGGCCCTGGCCGGCGTCGCCGGGTCTGGTGTGGGAGTGCAGCACTCCAGAGAGAGGCAGCAGGCCAAGTGGAAGGACCAGGCCGAGGAGACGGAGCTCTGAGGACTAAGGGGCTCACACACCCTGTTTAATTGAGGCTTGTATCAAATTGGACAAACAGTTAAGAGAAGAGACAAAGTGATCTCTGTGGCATCTCTCTTTGGAATCACCTGATAGCCCAATTAGCAGCTCTGAAGCTGAGGCTCCAGCGCCCGTGACGATCAATAGAGCCCGCCAAGCAGAGCCCGGCCGCCTGCACGTGGCCCAGCCTCCGCCCACGCCTGCATGCCACACGACCACTTTAGCTGTTTCAGCGCTACCTGGGTAATGAAGCCCATTCGGCCTGTTTATTTTTCCATTGATTTTGCCATCCTCGACCCAAAACACTGGAAGTCAATACCCCGTTAGGTGTGGCACCTTCATGGGGCCTCTGCTGTCTCTCCAGCTGCAGGGAGAGCTCCCCTGCTCATCAATCAGGAATGGGTGGCACGCCCCTGGGGAAGAGACGTCCCCCCCTGCACATGACGTCCTGGGTAACCAGGGCTGACAGCCTCTAAACGCTGTCACTCGACCAATAAAGAAACATCTCCAAAGCATTCCCCATGCTGAATAACAAAACTGAAAGAAGAAAATGAGATTTTCGCAATTATTAGTTCCCCTTTCATTCCTCTCTAGCAGGAGCTGGAGAGAGGGAGGCGCCCACTCGCCCATCACTGAGTCACCTGGCAGCTCACTCATGAGCCTCGCTGCCTCCGCGCCGGGCGGGGGGCTTGGAGGGCTGACACTTGACTTGAGAAATGCCAGCTCTAAGCAGTTTATTTCCTCTTGAACTTTAAGAACTGACAAAGACAGGAGTGACCTTTAAAAGGCAGGGTTAGTGCTTGTTGGAACTGCTGAGCACTTCTTGGCTTACACAACACGGAGAGGAGGTGCGGGGTGAGTGCCCCCAGGCTCGGGGCACGGCTCTCAGCACCCGGGCAGGTAAATCAGTGGAGAGGCCTCCAAGGTGGGTCAGTGGATGGAGGCCAGCGCAGGGCAGGCTGTCAGGAGACTCCAGACGTAATAGACTGCAGGGTGTCCCCTGTGGCCAAAATGGAAGAGGCAGTAGCATCAGACGCCAGCAAGACCTGGGAGACCTGGGTTCAAATCCAGCCTCTGCCACTGACCTGCAGCAGGCTGTGCACCAAGAAGACCAACATTTCCTCCTACCAGTTCCTCAGGGAGAAGCACGTGGGAAGAAACAGATCTGTTCCTGACATTGCAGGTGCGCCCGTTCCCATTTTCAGGACCTCCTGGCTGGTCACTTTGAGTGTCTGCTGGGCCCATCCTGTGGACCGGCTGCAGGATGCGCCCAGTGATTCCAGCATGGTCAGAACCTGGGGCAGGGAGGAGTGTGGGCAGGAAGGCACTGGGGAAGCGGGGACGGAGACTGGGTGTCGATCCCCGCCCAGTGAGGGTCTGGTTTTCCACAGGCACCCAGCTCAAAGGAGGAGAACGCTCACATCCGGGCCGCCATTCCCCTTCTCGCCATCAGTTAACCAGTGGCTTCCTCTGGACATGCGAAAAGCATTCCGATGCAGCACTGCCCATGGGGCGTGCGGTGGACACTCCACAGGGTCTGGAAGACTTGGGTCAAAAGAATTCAGGAAACATGGTGGAAGTTTCTGCGTATGTGTAGAAAAATAAAGCTCTGCTGTGCTGATGAATACCGACTTCATTTCCTCAAAGTCCAGGGGGACAGAAGGGGTCTGTCCACAGGTACGGCCGGATCCGCCATGGAGACACCCACGGGAAGCGCGAGGCAAGGAAGGCCAAAGGCTGCAACCTTTACTTGCTGGGAGCAGAGAGCCGCAAGGGGGCAGAGTCTGCAGTGGCACTGCCCGGGCAGGGTGATGCCAGAGAAGGCCCTGCGCCTATGCAGACGTGCTAGGGAAGAGGGAGTGGGTGCCCGTGCTCACGGGGGTCCCCAGGCTCTGGCAGGCCTACCTGCTGGAGAACAGATCAGAGGCAGGAAACCCGGCTCAGTGCGGAGTCCCAGCCCAGAAAACCCACCTCCTGAGTTACTGTGGCGGCCACTGCAGCCGCCAGCACACCACTCAATGTGTCATCTACCACCAGCTTGATCCCTGCCCTGGATGGAGAACCTCCCGTGGAACTTGCCTCGCACCTCTGAACATCTCCTGGAATGTCCTGATGTCCGGCCCCAGATAACCCTGGGAGCCACTAGAGCCGGCCTGGGATGTGGAGGAGAAAAAGGAGCTGTGACAAATACAGGGCCAAGCACGGGGGCAGGAGGGTGCTCCCAACCCTCCAGGTGAAGGGCCTGCGACTCGGCAGCCTTGTAGAGTAAGAAACCCTCCACGTGCTGGGCAAAAGAGAGCTTATCATCGCCGTTGTTTCCTGAACATAGGTCATCACGTTTAATGTTTCCCACTACCCCGAGCTAACGACTATTATCATGTCCTTTACAGACGAGGTGGCCTGGCTGAGAGGACATCAGAGACCCTGCTGAAGGTCACAGGGCCAGCAGTCAGTGATGAGCAAGAATTCAACGCCGGTCTTGCTCAGTCCTGACACTGACTACGCTGTTCATTACTGCAGCTCGCATGCTAGCCACAGGTCTCACAGAACCGTAACTCCACACTCACCTCAAGCACCCACTGTGTATCAGCCACCATTCCAGGCAAAGCAGACACAATGGTGACTGCCCTCAAAGACGCTCAAAGGTAGAAAAGGTTAGCAAAAGACAAGTGTAACACAGCAAGTAACAGTGCCTGCTAACGAGCCGCTGGACCTTCTCCACCCTCCCACCGCACCGTGTGGTCTGTCTCCCGCCGCACAGCCATGCAGAACACACACCCCAGGAGAACAGCGCAGGTAGCTGTCCCTGCCTGCGGCTGCCATTGCCTCCCGGCCAACTGGTTCTCCCCGGGCAGTGGCCACTCTGATATTTCTGCCCACAGTGAGAACGTGAGGCCATGGCGGTGTCTCAGGAATGCCCTGCTTTGAGTTCGAGACTTTGCCTATTCTGGGTGCTTCATATTAATGTCATCATACAGGTGGTGGCCCTTCATACTGTTGAATTCACTTGGCATCACCTTCAAGGTCAGTCCGTGCTGTAGCACACATCAGCGCTCTGTCTCTTACGGCTCAACAGCTCCTCGATGGGTGGACAGCCACGTTGTGTCTAGTCACAGCTGAGGGGCATCTGGATTGGCCCCATCTCTCAGCTACTATGAGCAACGCTGCTATGAACAGTGACACAAGTGTTCGTGCAAACACGTTAGCGATTCTCTTGGGTGCGCACTTAGAAGAGAAGTTGCTGGATCATCCAGTGACCGCCTAACCTTTGAAGACCCACCAGACACTCACGGTAGATGCAGCTTCACAGGACCACCAGGTGCATACGAGGGCACCGACCACCCACCCTCGCCAACTTCAGAGGCCCACCAGGCATGTATGAAGGCCTGGAGGATGGTGAGACCCGTCACCTCCGTGTGCAGCTCCACCTCCCCACGGCAATCCCACCCTGCCTGGGAGACTCCATGCTGCGGGGTAGGATGGCAAGACCTGTCACCTCCCTCCCTCCCTCCTGGCCAGCAGCCCCAAGGAACTCCTAAGGACAAGCAAATGAGCTCCTAAGGACGAGCCCCTCCCTCCCCACAGGCCCAGTGAGGACAAGATGCCCAGTAGGGAAGAAGCTCAGATTCTCCCTCCTCCTCCCCAAATGCATCCCATCCAAAGGAAGGTGCAGCTCAACAACTCAGCACTGGGTAAAGCATCACTAAAGCACTGGCACGCCCTCGCTCACACCACAGCCACAAAACCAGCGAAGTCCTTATGGCATGGTAATTAGGCGAAGTGCTGCCAGTGACCTTTAATTGGAGGCTCCAGACAGGTCAGTCAGTCAGTGCCAAGGCGCACGACAGAGGCAGCACAGTCGGCTAGGGACAGAGCCACACACAGCCTCTGCCCGTGGGAGAGCCGTAAACGCCGCAGGCAAGGAGACAGAAAGGCTGGCCACAATTGCTTTTCTTTTTTTAAAAATTTTTTTAATTTATTTTTCTTTTTTGAGACAAAGTCTCGCTCTTGTCCCCCAGGCTGGAGTACAGTGGCACGATCTCGGTTCACTGCACCCTCCGCTTCCCAGGTTCAAGCGATTCTCCTGCCTCAGCCTCCCGAGTAGCTGGGATTACAGGTGCCCGCCACCACACCCGGTTAAATTTTTTTGTATTTTCAGTAGAGACGGGCTTTCACCATGTTGGCAAGGCTGGTCTCGAACTCCTGACCTCAGGTGATCCACCGGCCTCGGCCTCCCAAAGTGCTGGGATAACAGGCATGAGCCACCGGGCCCGGCACAATTGCTCTTACCTTCTGTGACTGAAAGCAAGGGTGGCAGAGAAATCACATGCCAGGAAGACAGGGGAGATGTGGCCAGGAATCCTGAGAGTTACAAGTTGAGTTCAGGAAAAAGTTTTAAGACAAGAAAAAGCAACATGACTTTGAGGAGAGCAGGGAGGAGGTGCTGGTCATGCATGGAGAAACCAGGCTTCAAACCTCACGGAAGCTCTTCTCTGTAAAAAAAACGTGCCCACATGGCTGCTGGTGGCAGGGGAAGAGCGTTGTGACCAAGGGGAGGCAAGAGAAACTTTTAGGGTGATGGCTGAATCATGGCTGTGGTGGGGGACACTCGGTGCATCTGTCAACACCCACAGAGCCACACACCTCAAAGGGAATTTTACTACCAATAAACAATTAGGAAATGGACCAGGTGCAGTGGCTCTCACCTGCAACTCCAGCACTGTGGGAGGCCGAGGTGGGCAGATCACTTGAGGTCAGGAGTTCGAGACCAGCCTAACCAACATGGCAAAACCCCGTCTCTACTAAAAATACAAAAATTAGCCAGGCGTGGTGGCGCATGCCTGTAATCCCAGCTACTCGGGAGGCTGAGGCAGGAGAATCACTTGAACCCGGGAAGCAGAGGTCGCAGTGAGCCGAGATGGCGCCACTGCACTCCAGCCTGGGCAACAGTGTGACACTCTGTCTCAATAATAATAATCATCATCAGGAAACGGAGACGCCCACATGGAAGACAACTGTTGAAGGCAGCTTCCATACCACAGTCTGCACAGCTCCCCTGACCCGGGCCCGGCAGGGAACCGTGGTGCTTGGAAGAGACAGGATCCTCTTTGCTGTAGAAGGAATGACGTCCCACGGCCTGGAGCAGGGAGTGGGGAGCTGAAAGAAAGTTGGCGCCAACTGCATGTTTAGAGAGATCCTGCCTGTCCACAGAAAACAGCTTCACTGAACACTGTAGGCGCCCCTTAGATCCAAGACAGCACGGCGCTGGCAGCTAAAGGGAAAACCACAGCAGTGTGTGGGGAGAGGAATGAGAATCCAACATCCAGTGCCTGTGAGAAGATCGAGTGAAACTCAGCAAAGCTGCCACTTCCCCTTTCACAGCTAACTGGACCCGTTTCCCAGCAGATCGAGGCTTGAGGCTCCAGGAGAGTTAGAGAAAAAGACTGGGACTTGGACCGCACTGATTTCTCCCTTTAAAAGCCCACACACAAAGCACCCGCACAGGCTGAGTGGAAATACAGGGGCCCGCATGCATGGCTATGGAACAGCGGATGAGGCCGGGCAGCGAAGCAATCTCGGATCACACATCACACCTCCTCACACGCCTGCCTGAAATCTGCTCATGGGCCTGTTGCTGCTGGAACACAATCCAGGCCCCCATCACACGCCACGCAATCTGGTTATCAGCACGGCAGTCTCCTGCTACCCTGGTTCCCTATGTCGGAGCCAGCCCTCCAACCTTCTACCCCACACTGAGCCACCTATTCCCACCACAGCCCCCGCCCCGTCCCGTCCCGTCCCGCCCTGCCGTGGCAGTCTGAGCTCCACTGAACCCCAGAGAGGTCCCCCCTCGCCTCCAGGGAGCACCGCCCCAGCCTCAGATGCCTCCAGGGAGCACCGCCCCAGCCTCAGGTGCCTCCATGACAGCTCTGGAACGGCCGCCGCTGCACGTGCACACCCATCTCCCCGCGAGGGCTGGGAGAACAGGACAGTGGCACAGCCTGGGGCACTCCCAGCACTCGGCAGTAGCCAAGAGCGAGACGCAGCAAGTGGACGGGTGGAGGGAGTGCCGTCTATCACACTCCAGGCGGCCCTTCAGCCTGAAGGAAGGACACTGACAGAGCTGGGGCCATCTCTCAAGTACAACCTAGATATCCTCAACGCCATTCCCTGGGTGCCCCAAAGCATACACCAGATTCTCACCTGCAGTGAAGCCAAGTCCAGGGTCCACAGAAGAGTTGTTAAGGTTCACAGGGCTGACGGTCACCCTCTGTCACCAACCCGCATGCCTCCCACATGAGCTGCCAGGCCCATGGTGGGGGCTGTGCCTGCAGAAGGCCTCCAACCCACACATGCAGGTGCCTCACCCAGTGGCTGCCATGTGCTAGGCAGGGCAGCGAGAGAGCCAGGACAGGCTATTCATTCTGCCCCACTCCATGACGGCCTGAAGGTCACCAAGTTCAGGTCAAAGCACGCAGGGATGGGTGTGCTTCAACAGGGAGAGCGGCTCACATGGCCAACTCGGGCCCTGCTGTGCAGCTTCCTTGAGACCACGCAAATGGGCAAGGAGAAGGCAGTCATGGGGACACAGCTCTCTTGGCCAGTCTCAGGCACAGTGGAGGCCAGAGCCAAGGTGATATCGTTTGGCTGCGTTCCCACAGAAATCTCAACTGGAATTGCATCTCCCAGCATTCCCACACATTGTGGGAGGGACCCGGGGGGGTAACTGAATCACGGGGGCCCGTCTTTCCCGTGCTATTCTCGTGACAGTGAGTAAGTCTCACGAGATCGGATGGGTTTATCCAGGGTTTCCACTTTTGCTTCTTCCTCATTTTCTCTTGCTACCACCATGTAAGAAGAGCCTTTTGCCTCCCACCATGATGTGGAGCCCTCCACAGCCATGAGGAACCGTAAGTTCAATTAAACCTTTTTGTATTCCCAGTTTCAGGTACGTATCAGCAGCACGAAAACAGACCAATACACAGGGAAAGCAAAAGAGCCCCAATACCCGTCCCTGGAGCCCACCCCACACGCCCACCCCATCACGTGCATCGTGTTTAATCACACGGCCAACGCCTGTCCCCAGGGGCCCACCCCACACGCCCACCCCATCACGTGCATCGTGTTTAATCACACGGCCAACGCCTGTCCCCAGTGCCCACCGCACACGCCCACCCCATCACGTGCATCGTGTTTAATCACACGTCCAACGCCTGTCCCCAGGCCCCACCCCACACGCCCACCCCATCACGTGCATCGTGTTTAATCACATGTCCAACGCCTGTCCCCCAGGGCCCACCCCACACGCCCACCCCATCACGTGCATCGTGTTTAATCACACTTCCAAGTGCACGCCTCCTAAAGGAATGGGCTTCCAAAACAAGGTGTTCGATAATCACGCTGTTCTGATATCCACCTCGAAGGCCAGCCTTCAGGCCAGGCTCGCACATGCCTGCCATGAGATCAGAGCGGGCTGAGGGGCCGCTTTCCCCAGACCCTTCGCGCTGCAGAAGGAGCCCTGGCCAGGCCCAACGGCCACTCCCAAGGGACCGGGAACACCAACCCTAATGATGGTGGTTTGCTACCAGCTGTGTGACGAATGCTTTGGGGGCACATGGACAAGGAAGAGTGACAGGAAACGGGCAGGTTCCCTTGTCAGGAATGGCACAGCCGTGTTTAACTTCACTAGGAAGAAGTCATTCACTGCCAGGGACTCCTCTCCAAACACATCCAAACTAGGGGCCTGGAAAGCTGGCACCAAGCAGGCACCATCCTGGGGTTCTCAGGTGGAGGTGAGGGAGGAGCAGGCCAGGAGAAGACAAAGCAGGTCCACAGAGTCACGGGTGCTCGGGGAAGGGCCGGCTCCACTGCCAGGTGAATCTGGTTCTGCGGTCACTTGCTTGGGGAACTCAGGCAAGCATCCTGAACACTTTAAAACCTCCCAATGATCCTTACTTCAGGGGTTTTTAAAGTAAACTTTGATTTTGATTTTGGAAAGACTAGGTGTACAGAAAAGTTGTCAAGACAGTACAGCAAGTTCCCAGGAACCCAGCCTCTCACTGCAAGCACTGGAACGGTGTCACCAACGGACCTGGGATGCTGCCTGGACAGCACCAGTGTGCCTCTAAGTGTCCTTGTTCCTTCCCAGGGTTGGGTCTGGGTGCCATTAGTTGCCATGCCTCCTGAGGCTCCTCTCATTTGTCAGCCTTTCCTTATTTCTCATGGACTTGACAGTTCTGAGCAGGACTGGCCCAGGCAGGCCCCCAGGAGGGTTGGGTGTGTGTCGTGGCTGGACTGGGGCTACAGGTGGGGAAGGAACCACAGATGCAGCGTCTCCATCATCCCTTGGAGCCTGGGCACCACTGCACTCCAGCCTGGGCAACAGAGCAAGACTCCGCATCAAAAAAAAAAAAAAGTATTCAGAGGGAGGACAGTACATAGCCAAAAAGTTATGTTTTAAAAGAATATGTAACATGGAAAATGTTCACCAAAGATTAAACAAAACAGGATGACTCAGCAAATAGTGCATACACTATTTTCTCCTAACACCCTGTTAGAAAAACACATTCCATGTATATAAAAACGCCAGGAAGGATCTTGGCCAACAGTCACAGCAGCTTTCCCTGGCAGAGGGACGACGGGAAACCTTTCTTCTCAGCTTTGCTGTCTCTTCCACATGGTCGAGTGTTCTCAATCAAAGTGGGTTGCTTTTGTAATCAGACTCAGAAAGGAATTCAAATAAAATGCTGACATCCCCTTCGCTCTCCTCCTCCTTCCTTCCAGGTGTGGGAACACAGCTCACAGAATGTGGGGAAAGCAGATACGCTGAACCTGGAAGAGGAATTGGCCCCCAAGACAGCTCCATCTCATCCGCCCCATGAGACACAGTGGCACTGGCTGGGCCACGCACGGGAGTCCGCAGCTGTGCTCCATCAGCCAGAGGAGCACGGAACGCAGAACCCAGGAACGCAGACAAAGCCACTGTGGGGCACGGGGCAGCAGCCAAGGAGAGGCTCCGTCAGCTAAAAAGGCTCAGGTGACGATGTCAGGTCAGCAGTCGGAACCCCCAGAAGCTGTTCCCGAACCCAGGACAGCAAGGCAGGGAGAGGACAGGACCCACAGAGCCATAGCGTGCACACAGAGCTCTCAGGCCACGCGGGCGCAGACGGTCGTCTGTGCAGCTCACAAGGCCAAGGAAAGCAGAGGCCAGGGAGGACAGCGCCGGGGATGGGGGAGCCCACTGGGAGCACACACCCAGCCATGAGCAAACACACAGTCCTTGCTGAGCTGCTGGAGACAGGTGGCCGCAATGCCAGCCACAAGGAGCAGCCCTCCCAGGAGGCTGAGCAGGGACCCACCCGCGGTCAATGTGGAGGAGTGTGTCCCTGAAGGGCTCCCAGCGGCCAGCACTCCCTCTGGATGCAGAATCCACAGCTCTCACATCGGGAATGGGACCCTCACTCGCCCACACTCTCAACAGAGGACGCCTGAGCACCCTTGTGTGTTGGAACCTATTCACAACACTTCTGAGGAGGTGCTGCCCTTCAAGTGACAAGAGGGACAAGAAATAAGACACAAAACCAAAGTCTATAATGTGCTCGACGGGGAAAAGTGACACAAGACAGCGAGACAGGGAACAGACAGTCTGTTTCACAGGTGGGCAGGGAAGGCCCACGAGGAGGTAACAGTTGTGAAAGACAGGAAGGAAAGTTAGGGAGGCTGCTGCTATCCAGACAGGGTGCCAGAAAGAGGACCGGCCAGTGCAAAGGCCCTGGGGCAGGAGCGGGGCTGGCAGGTGACAAGGCACTGGAGCCAAAGCAGTGCTGGCAGGTGAGAAGGCACTGGGGCAGGAGCGGGGCTGACAGGTGAGAAGGCTCTGGGGCAGGAGCGGGGCTGGCAGGTGAGAAGGCCCCAGGGGCAGGAGCGGGGCTGACAGGTGAGAAGGCCCCGGGGCAGGAGCGGAGCTGACAGGAGAGAAGGCCCCAGGACAGGAGCAGGGCTGGCAGGTGCAAAGGCCCTGGGGCAGGAATGGGGCTGACAGGTGAGAAGGCCCTGGGGCAGGAGTGGGGCTGGCAGGTGCAAAGGCCCTGGGGCAGGAGTGGGGCTGGCAGGTGAGAAGGCCCTGGGGCAGGAGTGGGGCTGGTAGGAGAGAAGGCCCTGGGGCAGGAGCGGGGCTGACAGGTGAGAAGGCTCTGGGGGCAGAAGCGGGGCTGGCAGGAGAGAAGGCCCCAGGACAGGGGCGGGGCTGACAGGTGAGAAGGCTCTGGGGCAGGAGCGGGGCTGGCAGGTGAGAAGGCCCTAGGGGCAGAAGCGGGGCTGACAGGTGAGAAGGCTCTGGGGCAGGAGCACAGCTCACAGATGCAAAGCAGCAGGGGGTGAGGACTCCAACAACGAAACCACATGACCCATCCACACAGAGACCAAACATGGCAAAGGTGACCCAGGGTGATGGGAACTGGGGGGGAGTTTCCAGGAACAGGAAGGCGGGCAGGGGGCAGGGGGGACTCTGGGCTGATTACACTGTTTCCTGACCTGGTGCTGGTGTGTTCACAGATAATTTGTGCAGGTCTCTACATATACTACATACACTGCACTTCAGTAAAACGTGAAGAAAATGAAGTGTTTCAAACTGAAAAATCATTAAATAGTAAAAAAATATATATATTTTTATATATATATATATATATATATATGTTTTTTTGAGGCGGAGTCTCACTCTGTTGCCCAGAGTGGAGTGCAATGGTGCAATCTCGGCTCACTGCAAGCTCCACCAAGCTCCACCTCCCAGGTTCAAGCCATTCTCCAGCCTCAGCCTCCCAAGCAGCTGGGACTACAGGTGTCCACCACCGCGCCCGGCCCTTTTTTTTTTTTTTTTGTATTTTTAGTAGAGACAGGGTTTCACTGTGTTAGCCAGGATGGTCTCGGTCTCCTGACCTCGTGATCCACCCACCTCAGCCTCCCAAAGTGCTGGGATTACAGGCTTGAGCCATGGTGCCTGGCCTGCAAAAAATATTTTAAAATAAAATGTTTTTGGAAAGATTTAAAAAAAAAAAAAAGGCCAAGCACACACCCCTTTTTCCACACACCCTTCACTTCAAATAGCAGAAGAGATACAAAGCAGCCTGAGTGGGTCAGTGCGGCTCCCAGGCTGCAAACAGAGGTAGGCAGTGCTGCAGCCGCGGTCGCTGTTAAAGAGAAGGGCAGCGTAACCAGAGGGGAGATACAGGCGAGTGCTGTGGCCATCGCTAAACAGAAAATGCACGGAGGCGAGGCGGGCAGCAGCAATGCTGGCCAGGGTGAGGCGACGCTTCCTCCCTGAGCTGCTGTCATCACCTGCCTGCTGCGAGAGGGGTACAGGGACACGCAAGTGCACAAGGCTCAGCCGGCGGGGCCAACGCAGAGAAGCCGTGAGGACAGCAGTGCAAGGACAAGAGGGACAGCCGCGGGTGCAGGCCAGACGCCCCAGCGTTCTCTAAGGGGAAGGGCAGAGCGCATCCACGCACACGTGCCAGCAGCCCCAGGGTGGGTGGGGGTGCCTGAAGGAGAGAGGCGAGGCATCTCCCTCGGCGGAGCTTTGCTACTGTGGAAGGAAGGAGGAGAGAGCAGGTCTGTGAGGAGACATGGCAGGAGAGACGGGGTCCCTCGTGAGGGCCTCAGGTTCGTTAGAATCTGGCTCCCCCAAGCCTGATCAGGACTCAGTAAAGGAACGACAGCTTGCAGCCCACAAACAGGAGAAAGCAAGGGCCAGTGGCCAAGACAGCCTGTGGCTAAGGCCATCGGAGCACACGACGCCATACAGGCTGTGCTCAGGAGAAAGGTGAATTCCAGATGAGGACAGGGAGGGTCCTGAGGGACCAGCCTCCAGGACACTTCCCAGCCACAAGGTCGTCCTCGTTGGCCACAAGGGCTCCCAGGAGGAAAGGGCCCTGTGCTCCCAGGGAGAAGGCACACAAAGACCCAGTCCTCCGGCGCAGAGCTGTGGCGCTGACCCTCTGTGTCAGCACACACCTGGGTGCGGGAGGGCTCACGCCTGCAATCCGGCTCTGGGCACACACAATCCTGCCGAACCTCAACATGGACTCGGCTTTCGCTCTCAAAAGCCGAGTCTCTTCCTACGCTGCTTTTCCACAGTTTTGCATTTGTTAGCTGCCTGCATGGGACCAGGGGACCCTTCTATTTTAGTCTGTATGTGCAGTGGGCAGGGCAGGGTGGGCACTGAATAGCTCTCCAAGGGGCATCTGAATTGAAGACGTCGAGGACAGCTTTCGCCGCTACAGTGAGACCCTGCAGCTCCTCGGCAGAGGAGCTGACCGAGGCCAGACTCAGCGCAGAGAACCTTCCTACAAGTGTCTCAGGCACACTCGTCACCTCAGGCCCCTTCACGAGGCCCAACCACAGATACAAGAGGGCGGACAGGCTGCAGCTGCCCCACCACCATCACCCCAGCCAGCAGAGGCTGGGGGCCCAGACCCACGGCACAGCCCGACAGGCCCAGCAGAGGCTGGGGGCCCAGACTCACGGCACAGCCCAACAGGCTCAGCAGAGGCTGGGGGCCCAGACCCACGGCACAACCCAACAGCAGAGGATGCTGCCAGTAACCCCGGCCAGCAGCTCTGCCTCTGCCCCTCCAGGTTGCCATCCACAGGCGGGCGCCCTCCAGGACTGCCGGGAATGACACCGCACCCAGGGACCCTGCCGGGCACAGAAAGCAGGCAATGGATCACAGTCGACATGGTTATGATAAATGCACCACAGGTGTCCCCATGCCAGCTGCAAGGTGGGAGATGTGGAAGGGGAAAGGGGGCAGCCTCCAGGCTCCCGGCTCCACCACACTCCAGCCCACCTCAAGGCACCCAGGCATGCGCTCACCCCACTAGGCTCTGCCACGCCCCACCCCACAGTGCCCAAGCACGCACTCACCCCACTCAGGCCTCAACTTCCTTGTTTCCGGGACACACGAGAGGAGATGACCACTAAGGCCTCCTCAGCCGAGACCAAGTGGACGGGACTCAAAATCACCCCGAAGTCCAAAGCAGCACAATGCAGGAGGCGAGGATGCGCGGTCAGAGCCGGGACACCTGGGGAGGGGGTCTCACTCCGCCCGGGCCCCAGACAGGCGGCTGCTCCAATTCATCTCAGCCCACACCACTGAGAAAGCAGTGGGGCCACCTTCCTCACAGAGAATGCCGCGGAACCCGAGCAGGGAGCCAGGCAGTGAATGAGAAAGGGCTCCTCACACCTAAAGAAGCTGTGAGGGTGAGAACCCAGGCAGCAGGGGACGCACACACCCACAGCCACGGCCAACTATCCATGGACACCAGGCCTCTGGAGGTGCAGCAGGGCATGCCCCTGGCACAGGGGATGAGGCGAGAGACACACAGCAGCGGCAGGGGCTGCCCAGACCAGAGGGGCAGCGCCCAGTGGGGAAGGGAGACAATGAGGCTTTGAGGCTGCAGGAGGCGTCTGGGACCCCTGCAAGCAGCGCCCACATTGAGGCTCAGCGCATTCTGAGGCTCATGCCTAGGCGGCGTCCCTCAGCAAGGGGTGAGGGCCGGGCAAGCAGGAGGGGTGCAGCTGCATAGGCTTCTGCGCTCAGGCCTCCCACACCAACGGGGAGGGCACGCTCAGCAGGGCAGTGTTGCACCGGATCAAAGTAAGATGGAACCAAGAGGAAGCTTCACCTCCAGCAGGAGGAAGGCAGCGGAACCACCCACGCGGCAGCCCCAAGCCACAAAGCTCTGTCTTCTCGGGGCACAGAGGGCAGACCAGTGAGGACTGCCTGTGACTTCAGACTCTGAAGACACACTCAGAATCACCTTGCTTTGGAGGACTCAAAATGATCTTGAGTCTTTGAGGCCCCAGGACTGGGGCTGACTGCACAGCACCGACCTCTGTCAAAGCCCTGTGGTGCCAGGGTGTCAGTCACACACCAGGCTTCCGCGCAGAAGGCGCACGGCAAACATCCTCTGTCCATGGATGAGGCCTGCGCAGCACATGGCCACGGTGGCCCAGGTGCTTAGTCCAGACAGGAAGAGATCTCGGGCCCTAAACCTGTGACAATCAGACACAAGGTGGGCAGGAGTCCCTCCTACTCACCGCAGAGACTCAAACGCCAGGGTCCCTCTGCCCTGCTGCCTGGGGTGGGTCCCACGGAACCATGCCGTACCCGGCAGCAGTCACCCAAGCCATTGTGTGCATGGTCTTGCCTGGCTGACAAGTCAGGAAGGCTACGCTAAGGACAGCCCCCCTCAAACAAATGGGCAGGGGGCACAGCGCTGCAGACATGTCCATCCAGCACAGCCCTGGTCACGGAGGACACAGGACAAGCAAGCATCACCTGCTGCCACTGCTCCAGGAGGCCCATGGGAGTGCGCTACCACATCCGGCGGCTGCCCGGCACGAGTCAGAGGTGATGAGAAGATCTGCATGCCACAGGGCTCACACCACTCGCCAAGCATCATGCACCAAGGCCTGGTGTAGGCCCAGAAGTAGGCCCAAGAAGTAGGCCCAAGGGGAAACGGAGAAACAGAAGGAAAGCCCCCGGAGGGCCACATAAAGGGGTCAGGAAAGATGCTACTCACACTGGACCTCGAAGGCTGAGCTGGAATTTGCTAAGCCAAGAAGGCAGGCATGGCAGTTCTTAAAGAGGAAACAACAGAAAGGTGCCGGAATGTCTGGGGATGGAGGGCACCCTGGCATGATCATGGAGGCCTCCTGACACGATGGGTGGCAAGGGTGACAGAAACACAAGCGACCCCAGTGCACATGGCTGAGGAGGGTGGACTTCACTGAGGCTCCCGGGAGCCCTTGTGTGCCTGAGCGCGGCGGCAGCACGGCCGGCAGCACAGCCCCGGGAGCCCTCGTGTTCCTGAGCGCAGCGGCAGCATGGCCAGCAGCACAGCCTCGAATGGTCCGGGAAGGAGCATCCCCCGAGGCCCGGGTGTTACGTGCAGCAGCCACAGCCTGTCTCACCTGGACCCACAGCCCCGCCTGCCCTGTGCACTCCGGCGCCCGCCCACAGCTGAGGGTGTGGGCCAGGGGCTCGCTCTGCTCCTCAACCGGAGCCATCTCCCGCAGCCCTGACCGCCTTGGCTTCGTTAGCATTCAACCGCAATTTATTCCTCTCTCTCTGCCTTCTTTTGTGCAACAGAGATAAGTAACGTTTCTAATCTGTGCTATCTCCCAGCTGCAAATGTTCAAGCACTTTTTTCTTTTTATTTAAAAAAATGAAATCTCATTTTAGATTTGCAAAAGAGACAGCTAGCAATCTTTACTGTACTAACAACCCGCCACCCAGAGGCCAGGCAGGAGCGCGGACGGAAGTGAGCGCATCAGGCTGGGAAACAGCCGAGTCTCAGAAACCGGCGCTGGGAGATTCATTCCTCTTCTCTTCAAAAAACCCATTAGACGTGGTTCAGAAGAGGTACTCCTACCCGAGACCCGGGAAGCACCTGGGCTGTGGCTTCCTGTGAACAGTCCTCAGGCGTGAGCTCTCAACCCTGCAGGGAGGAGCCTCTGGTAGGCCATCCTGGCCATGAAACTATCCCCAGTGGGACTGGTTGCTGACTGTGAGGAGTCACCTGCCACCAGCCCAGCCCTCAATGCCCCAGGCACGGCTCAGAAGAACCAGCACCAACGCTCCTGGTGTCACCTGGGCTAACCTGGCACATGGATTTTCAAACTCTTCTCACAGCTCAAGCCAAGGGGCTGGCTGTGAACTCCTTACAGGTAGAGGTCATTCCTTACACCTCGCCCCCGGCCACACAAAGCCCAAAACCATCTCAACTGACAAACTGACATGGGTGTTTAATAACTACCTGTTGATGGATTAGGACACAGGAGAGAAGCAAATCCCAGGCAACCTTTGCAGTTTTAGAGACAGGTGCACGCTAGTTTACGACGGCCAGTGCAGACAGCTGCAAGTACTTTCTGCTCCAGACCAGCAGGGAAAATGAGGAGGAAAAGGTCTCAAAGCCCAGCCTGTTTCTCAGCAGAGAGAGGAATCCCAGCTGACTAGATCTCCGCGTTCTCCTTTACTCTTCAAACTCTATGAGAGAAAGCATGGCCTTTTGGCCTTGAGCCTTTTGACAGAAAGTAAGAAGCATGCCACAGCCAGACGCTTCTGAGCGCAAAGCACCTGTTTCCTGGAGGGGGTGCCGTACTCCAGACATTACAAGGCTGAGGCCTTGCTCTGTGGCACTGCCACTTCACTTCTGCTTTGCCATACCCGCCTGCCCGCCCAGCATGTCTGCCTTGTCCTGGCAGGCCAAGCCCTGAGCAGGCCCTGCACCACCTGCAGCCTTCCTGACGCCTGAGAGCAGAGATGCTGTCCGTGTCCTGGGCCCTGGCCGCAGACCAGAAGGCGTCCTTGGAAACAGCTGCACCAGGCCAGCACACAGCAAGCAGGGAGAGCGGGAGCCACGTCCACCCGAGCCCCAGGTCCTGGCCGCAAATCATCACTTCATCTTGGCAGCTCATTCTGTTTTTATAATCCATTCTAAATAATTAAGCTGGCCCTGAAGGGGGTGGGAGGGTGGGAGGGGAACAGCTCGCTGCCCACAGCCAAGTCCCAGCAACTGGAGGGACGGCTCCCGCACAACTCCTGTCGGGATGGGCGCAGGGGCCTCCAGCGCTCCCCACCTCCGCTCTGCAGACACGCCTGACAACTTGATGTTGGTGTTAAAGTCGTATCATTTATGTAACAGTGCAGTTATTAACGAAGCCTCATTTGCACGTGTCAGGGGAAGAGAAAAATCACCTAATTAACCACTTTCCCCATCAGCAAAAGGACGGAGGGGAGTGCTGCCAATTTGTTTTCAACGGCTTTCTTCCTACCCTCAGAAACTTGTTCCCCTTTAACAGGAAAAGATTTATAATCCTTTGTCACGAGGGACTGGAAAAACCCTAGTTTCCGCTGGGGGAACATTAACAGACCAAAGAGGGTGTGGGCTTTTGTGCTACGGGGTCTGCCCAGGGGGAAGGGCCACAGCCACTATGCGTGGCACGAGACTGGGACTCCACTCCTAAAGGGCCTCCATCCAGGAGGCTGTGCACCTGGACCCTGAGAGCCAGTAAGGATCAAAGACTTTTCTTCCCTCAACTTACCAAAGTGAGCAACCTCTACACTGCTACCCACCAGGCTACCAGCTCTGTGCTCACCAAAGTGAACAGCTTCTATGCTGCTCACCCACTAGGCTGTCGGCTCTGTGCACAGAGGGCCACAGCTGTCTCAGTCACCATCACAGCTCGAGCTGGCCCACGCCTGACACATGCTAGATAAACACATACCTGGCAGGAGAAGGAGGGGTGTGGTCCAGTGCACATGGGGGGGTCTCTGCAGCTGGGAAGACCCTGACTGGAGGCCTGAGTCTGCCAGGGGTGGGAGTGGGCAGATCACACAGCCTCACTGACCCTGGACCCTCCTGTCTGACTCAGGACTGAGTGTCTCCCCAGCAGAAGAGGCTGAGAGCACAGGGTAATGTGAAAACACAGGATCGGTCCTGGTACCAGTCACAGGGCAGACTCTCAACAGATGCCAAGTCCTGCCACTGCACCCGCCATTATCACCAACACTGTCACTGTCACCACCACCACCACCACCACCATTACCACCATAACCACCACCACCACCATCACAACCACCATCACCATCACCACCACCACCACTACCACCAGCACCATCACCACCACCACCACTACCACCAGCACCACAACCACCACCACCACCACCACCACCACCACTACCACCACCACCACACCACCACCACCACCACCATCACCACCACCACCACCACCCACCATCACCACAACCACCACCATCACCACCGCCACCAGCACTCTCACCATGTCTCCCTCACCACCGCCACCATCACCATCACCACCACCGTCACCATCACAACCGTCACCAGCACTCTCACCACGTCCCCATCACCACCACTGTCACCATCACGGTCACCACCACCCTCGCACCATCATGGCCACTGTCACCGTCTCCACCGTCACCAGCACTCTCAGGACCACTCTCCACACCATCCTCAGCATGCGACGCATCCTTGTCACTCCAGAGACAACGCCCAGAGACGGCATCTTCTCCTACCCACTCCTACGCCGGGCCTTTCCTCAGGTGTGTAAGGCACATGGAGAAAACAGGCTCAGCAGAGGTGGCACTGTCCCCTCTCGGGACATCAGCTCCACAACTCAGAGGAGGCAGCCTCCCTGATGCTGCCAACACCCGAGTCGGGAGCTGGGTCAGGCCTGGCCACGCTGCCTGCCCGCTGGAGATGCGCATCCTCTCCTACCTCGGGGCCCCTGCGCTTGCCGCTGCCTCTGCCTGGAACGGGGCTCCCTCCCCTGCCCCTGCACCCCACAAAACGGCAGCTCCGACCCGCGCTTCAGCTCTCGGCTGGTGTGTCCGGGGGAGGCCGTCCATCCGGCCACACTGAGTGCCGTGTCGCAGCTCACGCCGCGGCTGCCCCAGACGGGTCCTGCACACACAGCGATTCCAGTGTTCCCACACTCAGTGAGGACCTGAACCTGCCTGCCCCGCCGCCTGGCAGACGGCACATGGGACATCGCCATGCCTAGTGATGACGTTTCTGTTTGGAAGAAGCAGTGGGTGAGCACGTGAGAAGCCAGAGGGTGAGGCGATACAGCCGTGCAGCAGATCTCACCCCTGAGGCCACTCACGGCGTCAGGGCTCTTGGTTGGGCGGGGCGACCGCAGATGGGCTGGCACGGGGGCAGAGCCCACCACCAGGCAGCCCTGGGAGCCCCTGTGAGGGCCTCTCAGGAGCCGGGCAGCACAGGCAGAACACGGAGACTAGACCCCACAGGGGAGAAGGAGGGAGTGGCCACAAGGAGGAGCCAAGGAGGTGGCTGCTCAGAGGGCAGGTGCTGGCCTCCTCCCTGCCCAGAGCCCGGCAGTGTGGCACCAGCAGACCCCCAGAACCGCTGTGCACGGAGTCCCTCCACATCCCCAGGCAGAGTGACAGTCTCACAGGTGGTGTCCAGACTCTGGAGATGGGGTGGGAAAAGGCAAGGAATACGGGGAGACCACCAGTTCTGATCCCACGCCATACAACACTCCAACCCGCTGGGTGTGGGAGAAAGCGGCCCCCAGGCAGGGCAGATAATTAAATATGCAGCCGGTGTCTGGAAATCATTCAGTGAAGGTAAGGAGTGTGCTCTTCAGCGGCCTGCCTTGAGCAAAATCATCTCATGGCAGGTAAGTAATGATCAGAGCTCTCTGAGCCAACTGCACAACAGGCAGTATCTGTTATTAAAGGCATGCTGCTTTGATGACCAGAAACCTGGACTGGAACCAGTGCAGGCTGGGCCTCCATTTGGGAAACCAGGACAAAGGCAGAGCAGATAGTGGCAAACTCCCCCCAAGAGGCAAGCTCGGAGTCCCCCATGCACTGGCGGAGGCTGCTCAGCCCGAGGGGAACTGCACAGGCTCCTGAAGGCAGATGAGGCCGCGGAGAGAAAACACAGGAAGACAGCCCCTGCAGCCCTGCCCTCCGCGAAGAAGAGCCATCACAGGCAGCTTGATAGCAAGCCAACGGGGACACGGTCTGGCATGTGGAGGCGGCCTGTTGCGTCAGATCCCCGACCTGCATGTCAAACACGCTGGTGCCTACAGGAGGCGGCTGCGGCACCTGGACACTCGGAACACGCGCTCTGCCACCAGAGACAGGCTGGGCTCAAATGAGAAAGAATGAAATGCCAGCAACTACAGATCTTCCACGAAAGCTCCCCTTAAGCCAGCTCTTCGGTTTAAATGAATTTACTCCTCGTTAAATTCTTAACCTGAAAACATAACTGTTTTATACTTACATGCCTCATTCTGACATCCCTAACGCCTTTGCGGTGAAAGACCTCACTGCCAAATCCCACTTTAATTATCTGAGCATGGGTCACATAAATCACTGCAGCTCCCACGCCAGCCCGTGCACAGCCACGCGGGCTCAGCCTGCGGCTGCCTCTCCTGCTAACATGCAATGCAGGGCAGGTCATATTCCCCACAAGCCCTGGGGACTCTTCCCGGAGCATAGGGAAGGAAACCGCTCACTTCCTAAATGTTAAAACACCAAGGGAACTAAGCATAGTCCGCCTGGAGATGGGATCCCTGGCACAACCCGAGGGCGGACCCACCCAGTCAAAGCCCAGCTTCCCCAAGGGCCGGACACCTCAGTGAGGGGCTGTTCTGGGAAGAAACTGGCTATGCCTCTGCATAAACACCGCACCGTCCTGCTTGGGGATATTCCAGCGAGCAGAAAGGGAAGGTCTCTGCCGACAAGAACCTGGTTACTAACGAAGGGCACTAACACACGAGCTGGCTTCAGGTGGTCACAGCCTGAAAGACAACAAAGCCAGCAGCGAGGTGGAGTGAGGGGGCCCAGCTAAGAGCAAGGGGAGGAAGGCCTCGCAGGGCAGAACAGTCCGCAGAAACGGCAGTGCCCTTCGGGGTGGTCTCGGCTGGCCTGACAGCAGCACCCACAGGAGGGTGGGCAGGCACAGCCTGTGCTGGGGCAAGGCAGGAAACGTGGATCATCACCCGAGGGGCCGCACTGATAAAGGACAACCCAAATGTCCGCTTTGTTAAAGTGCATGCGGCTGCTCCTACACTGCCCTGAAGCCAGGAAGTAATGAGGCCAGAAGCCCTGAGACCAGCCGTGCAGCCTTGCCAAGACCAGACACGCACTGAGAAGGCTCTGAGGGAAAATGGGGCCTCTCTCACCATGGCCCTCAGCCTATCTCCTCACTGCCGCACGGTCCAGTAAGAGACCACCTTCCAGATGAGACCAGAAAGCCCAAGCCCGCGAGACGCTCAGCCGAGACCCCAGTCCCATCAGCTCCGGCTCTCTCTTCCTCAACGCTCCTCACCCGCCCCACTCCCCAGCTCCAGGGTAGGGCAGCAGGAAAGGCCCCCATTGTCACAGATGCCACCTAGCAACACCTTCTGGAGCAGACAGTCCCAGAGCCCTATCCAGCTGTGGCCCCAGAACCAAAGGGCACCACCACCTCAGCCCTGCCCCTGCCCCACACAAGGCCCCGCCCCTCCACCCTGCCCAGCATGAGGCTCCACCCCCAGACCCACCTATCACACACAGCCCCAGCCATCACACAGCCCTGCCCAGCACACACTCCTGTCCCACCACACGGCCCCGCCCCCCCACCCCGCCCAGCATGAGGCCCCACCCCCCAGACCCACCTATCACACACAGCCCTGCCCAGCACACAGTCCCGCCTCCCACCCCCAGACCTACCTATCACACACAGCCCTGCCCAGCACACAGTCCCGCCCCACCACACGGCTCCACCCCTCCACCCCACCCAGCACACAGTCCCGCCCCACCACATGGCCCCACCCCTCCACCCCGCCCAGCACACAGTCCCGCCTCCCACCCCCAGCACAGGGCCCTTGCCCCACTAGGCCTGGGCTGGGAACTGGGACCTTAGTGCCGGCACATCCACTGCATCGGTGCCTTGCCTGAAAGGCGCGATGGGCAGGGTGGCAGGCCGCTCCTCTATGGGATCTACATGTCACTGCCACCCTGCCCATCCCTGGAGATGGCCACAGTCACTCACATGCTCCCCGCTTCCCAGGCCTGGCCCCACCCTGCCCTTCCCACAGGCGCTCCTGGGAACGTCCTTCCCACCTTGTCATTCCACAACACCCAAAGTGTTTCCTTCACAGTGCTTTCCACAATGTCAACGCACTTCCTATGTTTCAAAACATGGGAGGGTATTTGAGGGTCGGAGACGGTAAATGCATGGACACGGTGATGGGTGAAAATGGTTTCTCAGCTGCCACCCAGATCTGCAGGGGCACCCACGGGGATGGTGCCTGGCACATGTCACTGGACTGTGTCCTGCGCTGTGACACCGCAGCCCTCCACAGAAGAGTCCAGGCAGGGGGCAGGAGACACCGGCGCCCGCCCCCGCCAGGATGCTCAGCAGCGACAGAGCCCATCCAGGTGCTTGGAAAACACCTGTTTTAAAACTTGCTGACCAAAAACCCCAAAATGGATCATTTTTGAATACAAGGAGCACTAAAGATTTTCATTATGTGCGATAACATTCCTATCAGAACGGAACAAACTTGGGGGCTGCAGCAAATGAATTCCGGGGGGATTCGTGTCCGCTGATCACTATGCAGGCCCCGCCTCGTACCACAGCAGGCTTAATTGGCATTTCATCCCCACATTGTGTCTCAGAAACGAACAAGGTGCAATTATGGTAAAAAAGAGCGCTCCGACGGTTTCAGTTTAATTCATGTCATTCATCCGCGTCAGAATCAGCACAGATGTTCTACTGGAGGACAGAGAGGAAGATGAGTGGCTTTCAAATTATACTTTTTTAGTTTAAAACTTTATTTAAAATAAAAAGTTATTTAAGTGAAATTTACAACACAGTGTTTTTCTCTCTTTGTTTTACTTGCTATAGGGCATTAACTTTCAAAGGCTGGTTCTGCTTAATTTGATTTTTCATTTTCAAATGAACATCTGTGTTTAGGTCTAAAAAGCTCTTTGTTTAAACATACAGAGCGCCAGAAAGGGTCTGAACAAAGCCTTCCTCTGTAAACACTTGATTACCAGGAAGGCCTGCTTTTCACAGGCAGCCAGGGGTTGGCAGAGGAGGTTTTCACTCTGGCTTTCTCTCTAAGGTCGGTAGAAACTTTCTTCTCCTTTCAGAGTGGGAGAAACAAAGGCAGCAGCCCTGGGGTAACTGCTCAGCCTCAGAGCTCCTTCTGAGGTGGGGACGCCGGCAGCAGCAGCTGTCAGAAGCGGGTCCACATGGCCTCCAGGAGCCGGCTAGATCCACAGTCAGTCCCATCCCCTCTTCACTGGCGAGTCTCTGAGCCAGCTCCTGGGGAGAAGCAGGGCCCCCGGCGAGGGTTGGCAGGAAGAGCACGGGGCAGACCACACAGGCGCCACCGAGTACAGGTTCCAGATCCTCACTCTGCCATGCCGGACACATCTCTGTGCCCACACAGCCTCCCCGCACCCACTCTGCAGCTCAGAGCTGCTCACCCTCAGCTCTGGGTCCTCCGTACTCACTTCAGATTCCCACCAGAGGGCAGGCCCTGCCTGTGGGCCCATCACCTCGCATCTCCCCTAGACCGAAAACCTGAGCTCTATTCCTCCTGAAATGAGGCCAGCCCTCCAGTGTCAATTACATGCAACTTCCCTTGGCCTCAGCTGCTTCTTCAGGCCACATGGACAGTCCCTGCCCTAAGTGGCCCATGAGGGCACTGGAGGCGCACACAGAAGCAAGTGAGGAGAAGCGGCTGCAGCAGCGGCAGGGAACACGGCAACACTGGAGCCAAACCCCACCAACCCCAGGAGGACACTCGGGAGTGAGGCCCCAAGGACTCTGTAAACGGCAGAACTCCTAGCAGGGAGGTGTGCGGCCTCAGGATCCCAGCAACAGCCCCCAGCAGCCTCGACGATGCTCTGGCTTCAGCTTTAGGGACTACATCAGAAGACTTCTCCATAATCAAAGAGCGTCAAGAGCTGGTTAACATAGGAAGTTTAGCAAGAGCTCACTGCGGCTGTGTGGGTCTAAATAGGTTTAAACACTTCTGTGTTTTTATAGCATTATATTTAGAAACCTCTAAATAAAACTCATGGAGAGTGTTGCAATAATATACATTTTTTAAACTAATTGAATGTTGCCATTACAAGTGCTATTTTGGACAATCTGCTAAATATGTAATTTAGGAATTAAGATTCATATCTTACAGGATACGCTAATTATTCCTTTGAATCCGTTTGGGTACTTTCTGAACACACACAAGAAGTCTGAGAGTTGGCGACAACATCCACGCTTCTTCTCCATGGCGCAGAGGTCGGGCCACTAATAAGGGCACAAGCATGGGCTCAGCACCGTCGCGAGCGCGCAGACCCAGCTGTGCAGGCTGGAGGTGGCCACGAGGCCCACGTCTTTCCAGTCCAGCAGGCCCCGGCTCAAAGCAGCAGGAAGTTCTGTGTATTAAACCGCAGCCGATTTTCCTAAGGCTCCCCTCCGTTGATCTCACACACGTTATCAAAATGACATAGACGTCCAGATGGCAGCACCTCGAAGACTCCTGAAGCCTCCTTCTGTGGCTGGACTGTGCGCTGGCAGCCGTGCCGCCGCGTCCCACACCTTGGTACACAGCAGGCACAACTGAGCGGGCAGCTGCACAGCTGCTCCTGTTCCCTTCGGCGCCTCAGGAGCCACGCCCAAAGCGGAAACTAGACCCCACGGGGCTCTGTGACTCGCACAGCACACTGCCACCTCCTTTCCTGTGAAGCATCTACTTCTATTAATACAGTCTGAGACAGAGTTCACTTCTGAAGTCACAACCCAACAGCGATTCACTCTGACTCACACTGGCCGTGGAGAAGACTTGAGTGACTCAGACAGGCGGCAGATGAAGGCCTCCTTCCATCCTCAACACAGGCAGTAGTTTTGGGTCTCAAGTGTCTTCCTTTTGTCCCAACTCAAATTTTTCTTGCTGAAGAGCCATCACGTCAGACTATTAAGATGCTTTTGGATCTGTGACGGGCTTTATCAATCAATAAAAGCTACTTCTGTACCAAGACCGCTTGCCCCCAGTGCAGTCCAAGCAGGGAATTCCATGGTGCACGCCCATAAGAAACGCTTTCTGCATCTCACAGGACAACAGCCGTCTGCACTCAGACCCCACCATCTCCCTCAAATACAGTTTCCCAGCAGAGCCGAGGAAATGATGGTGCAGGCAAACCCTACGTCCCCGGCTTGCTCTGCTCTCACCCGTCCTTCCCTCGAGTCCCGTACACAAGTGAAGGGAAGAAGAATGGATCAGGAAGCAGCCGGGTACAAAGAGCAGAAGAGAGCTTCAGTGTCAAGTCCGCAGGGCACGCTGCAGCCAAGCCCTCCAAGGAAAAGTAAATTAAAAACAAGAGGCACAAAGAAGAAACGGAGAGAGGAGGAGCACACACACTGAGTGTCCACTGTGCCCGCCGCTCGCTCCCCCCACACCGTGCGGTCGGTGTGATCATCCCGCAGGCGAAGACTAGAGAAGCTCGGGAAGCCCACAGGTGCCCCCACACACCCCTCCACTTCCGCACGCCAGCTGCCCAGCCCCCAGTCCAAGGCGCCTCCACGTGCCCCTCCACCTCCACAAGCCGGCTGCCCAGCCCCGGTCCCAGGTGTGGAAGCCTCCCAGGTGGCAAGGAGCTTTTGAGACCACGGCTGCTCAGCCCTTGTTCTCTGCTCTAGTCACGGAGCGTGCTGCAGAATGAATGAGGTACAGTCTTTCCCTAGTCACTGGAGAACAGAGATCAATGAAAAAGAGCACTGAGGAAGGGAGGAAAGATAAAAAGAACACTGCAGAAGGGAGGAAAGACAAAAGACTTAAGAGAGGAAGCAAAACGAAACCAGCTTAGATTTGATCCTGGTACGTGGGAAATCAGGTGGAGAGAAAGGCTACAACTCATTGATGACCAGAAGTCCAGAGGGCTGGGCAGCCAACACGGCTGGGGGCTGCAGAAAGCACCAGAGCAACCGTCTGACGCCAGGTCGGGGCCGGCAGCCGCACACTGGAAAACCCAACATGCAGCCCACGCAGCCCTGTGGGGCAGCTAAGCCCAAAACCCTGGCGTGGCCCGGCATGAGCAGGGCTGTGCGGACTGGATGTGCACACACCGCGAACGCACACACCGGATGGTTCCCGCTGTGGAGACCCACGTGGCAATGTCTTCTGAAGTTAAAAGGATGCCAGGATCCAGCAGTCCCACTCCTAAGTAGGTGATCAAGGATAAGTAAGAGTTTAGATCATACAAAGTCAACGTTTCCAACAGCTTTACTCCACTTCACCAAACCCAGAAACAACAGAGATGTCCTTCAACCAGTGAACGAATAAACAAGACCTGGAGCAGCCGTGCCTGGAGCATCACTCAGCAACAAACAGCAGCGCTGCGATTCACACAGCCATGCGGTGAGTCCCAAATGCACCTTCATGAGCCAAAGATGCCACATTTGTATGACATTCTGTAAAAGGCAAAATCACGAGACAGAAAGCACGCCAGGGTGGCCAGGGAGGGGAGTCTGGGTGGTGGGGCTGTAAGTCAGCCCCAGGCATGAAAAAATGCACAGATGTACAGCAGAAGAGCAAGCGCGGCTGTACATACAGTTTTTTTAATCAACCAGAATGAAAAAGACTCAAAATGAAACACCACCCCTAAGCGGTAAACCTAAGGGAATCACAAACAAAGAACACGACGCCAGGTGATGGGAAACACGACGGCACCCACGGTGCTGAGAAAACGCCACGTCCACTGGGAACCGTAGGCTAAGGACAGAAAGGCCTGTGCACAAACACCACCCTCGCAAGTCAACCTCTCCTCACAGAGCTGTGGATTGGCAGTTCCAGAAAGACCTGGTGCACACGTGAGGACTGGATGGGTAAGAAAACACGGTGTGTGCTGATAGCTGGGCTTCTCAAGACCAAGACGACAGCACAGGAGGCGAGGACAGCCCAGGGGTGCTTGATGGAGCCAGTGTCAGGGTGTCCACCGAGGGGCCCCAGGGTCCTGATGCACCCAGAGCAGGGAGCACCCCACACCCACATCTCATTTCTAAGCAGCACTCCACAACGAGAGGAAACAGGGCTTGCTGGGAAAGTTGCAGACTCTGGGAAAAGGGCAGGAAAAATCTAAGTTTAGAGCATTTTGCCATGCCAGATAGTGGAAAAAAAAAAAATGCTTAAAAAAAAGATGAGGGCAAATCACAGGGCACAAGAGCCCAACTGTGAGAGTTCCCGGTGGCCAAGGCTGAAATAACGTGAATGACCCAAATCAGCAGAGCCCTGGGTCACGACCATGAAGTAAAACAGAGAAAGTAACTGACACAAATAACTGACTCAGCGAGGGGCAGAGCCTCCCTCAGCAGAGTCCCACTCGGGAAACGGGGACAAGGGGCAGAGCCTCCCTCAGCAGAGAGTCCCACTTAGGAAACACGGAAGAGACGGGCATACAGAAAACCGCCCTGTGGCCATGGTGACGAGCCCCGCAGCCGAGATGCACCACGGATGCTTGAACTAGGAGGAGAAGTTTGTGTAAGAAATAGGGGCCAGGCGCAGTGGCTCACAGCTGTAATCCCAGCGCTTTGGGAGGCCAAGGTGGGTGGATCCCCTGAGGTCAGGAGTTCAAGACCAGCCTGACCAACATGGTGAAACCCCGTCTCTACTAAAAATACAAAAGTTAGCCGGGCGTGGTGGCGGGTGCCTGTGGTCCCAGCTACTCAGGAGGCTGAGACAGGAGAATTGCTTGAACTCAGGAAGCAGAGCTTGCAGTGAGCCAAGATTATGCTACTGCACTCCAGCCTGGGCAACAGAGCGAGACTCTATCTAAAAAAAAAAAAGAAAAAGAAAAAAGAAATAGGATATTCGCATATTCTCAAAACATCTTCCCCAAGATACTTATTTATTACCAGAAGAAAAGCCGCAGCCATGCATTTAGGGAGACCTTCGCCAGGTGACCACTGTGACCACACCCACAACAGAACATGGTGACGTCGCACACCCTGACATCACACACCCAGAGAGACACGACATCCCCTTTACGGTTTTCTGTCCAAAAATGCATAGCTTCAATCTAATCATGTGTAACACCAGACTCACTGCCGTTGAGGAACATCCGCAAAACACCGGCTCGAGCTCGCGAAGAGGCAGGGTCACGGCGGCAGGAGGGACCGAGGAGCAGTCTTTCCTGTCCCAAAGTGTAGGGCGGGACGGGGCCGCCAACACCAGGGGGATCCCAGGCCAGATCCTGGCACAGGAAAAGGAGCTCAGTGGGAGAACCGGCAAGGTCTGAACGCAGTCAGGACCCGCGCCTGCTGCACCCAGGCCTTACAGCTTCTGATAACTGCACATGGGCTCGCAAGACTTACCCTCGGGAAAGCTGGTGGAGGGTGTGTGGAAACATTCTCCATGTCTTCTGCAACTTTTCTGTCAGTGTAACATTATGTCAAAATGAAAAGTTCCCAGAAGAACATGCCAGACACAGGAGAAAGACAAAAGGGCAAATGGCCGGAGGATAATGACTCATCCCAAAGACCATCTCAACACACTTGGGCAGGCGGGCGGGAGAGCCCTGAGCCAGCCCACAGTCTGAGCAGGGAACCTGCGGGTCTTCCCCACACAAAGCACAGCTCCCACCCTGCAGCACCGCCCGGCCGGGGCTAACACCGGTGGACACCATCCTCCTTAAGGTCACGAAGTGTACGGTCCTAGGCCACCTTCCCTGAAAGAGACAATTGTGAGAACTGAAAGCCTCGCTGCTGGGATCAATCTTGCGGGTCAGCTCCCTGCAGCAAGGCCCAAGCTGACGTCACGTGACAGAAGGATGCTTCATGAAGATGAGCACGGCTGTGACTTGAAAGGTGGTTTCTTAACAGGGTCCAACAAATACAGCCTGTGGCCAAATCCCAGCCACAGCTTATTTTTGTAAACAACTTTTTTTTTTTTAAACAAAGTTGTGTTGGAACACAGCCACCCAGAATCCAATACGAATCGTCACTGCCACTCTCACAGCGTGATGGCAGAGTTCAGCATCTTCGACAGAGACCACCTGCCGGCAAACCGTGACAAGTCCCTCCTGGCCCTTCACACAAGACACTCATCAGACCCATCTTTTGAGGCCCACAGATAGTTCTGGGCTCTCGGTAAGGATCTGCTTTGCAAACACAAGGGCCTCAAAGCCCCGCCTTCCGGTGAGCACCTCTGCACCAGCAGGGAGCCTTCCGGAAGAATCTGTTCCCAGGGTAGAAACGGCAACAGGGCCAGTGCAGCAGAAGAGAAGTAGAGCACCTGGGAGACCTGCACCAGAGCCCGAACAGCTGGAGGCACCAGTCAGGCTGTATCCCTGCCCCGTGACCCAGGGCTCCCCCAGAACCCGGGGCCCACCACTGGCACAGTGTGGAAGTACCCACACAGGCGGATGCAAGGCCGCATTCACACCGTGGGGTACTGGCTCAGCAATCCCTGCATGTTCCGGGGTCACAGGGTCAGAGGAGGTGCTGGATAGAGGCTCTGTGTGTCATGTCGACACTGGGACTGCGGGCACTCAGTCTGCATGGTTCCCGCATGGCCACATCCAGGGAAGCCACAGCCCTGCCGCCAAGGTCAGGACGAATCCTGGCCAACCAGAAGGACCTGCCACACGTGACCTGCATGGAGCGCTCAGAGCAGAGGGAACGCACTGAGGCGCAGCCATCAGGAGGGGGACAGTGGCGGGCCCTGCGGGGAGAAGCTCTCAGAGCAGAACGGGCTGTCCCACTTCCCATTGCTCCTGCCCCACGTCCACACCCTCTCCTGCCAGCACCCCACCACCTAAACACAGAACAGGGCTGCGCTGCGGGAGACGGTGGAGGGGGGATAAGGCTCAGTGGGAACGGGGCCCAGCCCCACTGCCCAGCACTTAACCACACCCCCTAACCCGAATATCCCTGTTTCCTCAACACTAAATAAGGGCCAACGCGACCACAGAAAAAGCTGAAGGGGGTGAGCAGGACCTCACTGTCCACACTGATGTGTCAGCTGCTGCTCCCGGCAGCCCCAGCTCCAGGCTCCTCTTGTGCCCCTTCCCAGCACAGCAGGGAACGAGAGCCAGGCCCAGGGAGCAGAGCGCGTGGGTGCAGCTGGAGGGCAGGCGGCTGCATATGCGCCGAGTGCTGGAGGACGAACAAGACTCAGGCCTGACTCATCTCATGTTCCAGAAGCACCTAAAGTGGGCTGCACACAGCAGGTGTTGAACAAACACTTCCTGAATGGGAGCGACAAGGAGCCTCTGTCCTCTGAGAGATGAGAGCCTCGCCAGGGAGGACTGCGGAGCCCCCAGAGAGCCAGCGCAGACGACGAACGCCAGGGCAGGGAACCCGAGGTGTCTCCAGCAAGACCCCAGGTGGGCAGGGCCTGGATGAGCCAGGTACCCACGTGTGGCAGGTCAGAGTGTTGGGGGTGAGGGGGTTCCCTGTGTGTACACAGGGCTGCGGGAGGTGGCAGTCAGTGGAAAAGCAGTAACAGGCCATGTGTCATACTGGTGCACGGGGTCCAGGTCCATCCGGCTAGAGCAGAAAAACCAGAGAAGAGGCCTGAGGAAGAGGCAGCACAGGCCACCAGACCCAACAGGGAGGAAGGCATCTGGATGTCCCAGAGTTAGTGAGAGGGCCTTAGCCGAGGAGGCAGGCACATCGCCAAGTATGAGGTGGTCTGCACCCTGCCTCTGCAGACCTGGGAACTGCTGCACAAAGTCCCAGGAGATCCTGAAGTGTGCCCTTGGCAAAGAGGACGGTGGAGACAAAGAAGTATTTGCAATGAACTAGTGAAGGCCCACAGCAAACACCCAGCATGGCACAGCACTGGGCACCACCTGAAGACAAGGAAACGCGACCTTGGGGAGCTCCCAGTGCAGCAGGAGCGGGATCCAGGCTCTAACGCTGGGAACACAGCCTGTTCTAGAGATCGGCCTGGCAGAGGCAGCCAGGCAGGCAGCCAAAGCGGGCAGGAAAGACCAGAAGCAGCTAAGAGTCTCCTGCAATATCCACATTCCCCAGGCCCCTCCTTCCTGAACAGTGTGGCAGGCCCTGGGAGTCACTGTCAGGGAGGAGCCAGGCTCTGCAGGGAAGCTGCACCCCATTCCCAAGGGCACCTTTCCAAGCCAAGGCAACCCCTCTGCAAACAAACAGGCAGCCCAGCTCCACAAGCACCGCTGGTGGGACGGCTCAGAGGCTGGGAGAGACACACACAGGCCACCCCCATGGTCGTGGTCTCAACAGACAGGCACTGCCCATTCCCAAGGAGGAGGGGTGATATGACATGGTTTGACTGTGTCCCCACCCAAATCTCATCTTCAACTGTAGTTTCCACAGTCCCCACACGTCATGGGAGGGACCTGGAGAGAGAGGTACCCCCACAGGGGCAGGTACCCCCACACTGCCGCGCTCGGGCTAGTGAGTGGGCTCTCGAGAGAGAGGTGACTGTTTTATAAGGGGCTTTTCTCCTTTTGCTCGGCACTTCTCCTTCCTGTCACCATGTGAAGAAGGACGTTCCACCATGATTGTCATTTTCCTGAGGCCTCCCCAGCCATGATAAACTGTGAGTTAATTAAACCTTTTTCGTTTATAAATCACCAAGTCTCGGGTACGTCTTCACTAGCAGCGTGAGAGGGAACTAACACAGGGGTAAGGGAAAAGAGAAGCCCTGCCAGGGAGAGGACAGCAGCAGGAGGCACCCACCATGAGGTGTGTGTGTCCACAGGGCCCCACTGGCCTTTGGGGCAAAAAACTCACTTGTGTCCACAAACACCCCAACAACCGCTGGACACTCGGCCCCGGCCCCAGCCCCTTGCATAGCAACAGCCCCTCAAGTACACCCCCAAATGTTCCCTAGTGTCCCTCAGCAGGGGGCAGGACAGGAAAGCATCAGACCACCCGACTGCCCTAGGAGGCTCCAGCCCATCAGGCCAGCTCAGTACCCCTTACCCGCCCTCGACCCTGTGCACCGACACTCATCCCAAGCCGCCAGCCGGCCACTCCTGACCACAATGCCGGACACTGTGCTGCCAGAGGTGCCACTCAGTCGCAGCCTGTCAGACCCTCTGCTGGAGTGGATGGGGCAGCATCCACGGCACAGTGCCAGCCCAGGTCTGGGGGCTCCTCTGCAGAACGCAGCCTGCACCTGACACACGCAGGGCGTGGTCGGCAGTCACAGATCTACATGGCACACTGTGCAGCGGAACCCTCCCTCCCGACCAGCAGGACCTCCCTCTGTGCTGCCACCAGGCTCCCAGAAGCAGGGTCAGCCCCGAGTGATGTGTGAGAGCCCCGGGAGCGCGGTGAGCACACAGGGGTCTGCCCAGCATCCGCAGCGCGCGGCATGAACGCGGCAAGATGCACACCACTCCACACACTGGGCCAGCATTTTCTCCCCAGCAAGCACTATCAAGGCTGTTGCTGGGACGCCCTCCTTGTCCAAGTTTCCTGGGGCAGGTGACCGGAAGTGAAGAAACAGGGCCGTCCCTCCCAGCCCCTGCCCACACACTGCCCCCATGGCAGGTTCATGCCTCCTCGGAGCAGGCTCAGCTCACAGTCTTCCTTCTGGATGAGCGGTTGCCGCCAGCTGAGCATGTCCCTCCAAAAGCCACATCGTATCTCACAGGCACTTCGCAGGTGACATGAGGCATGTACAGACAGGCCCCTAGCATTCCACAGCCATCTGGGTCACAGCCTGCTCTCAGGGGAGACGGCGCCCTGCAGTTGTGCCTCCTGTCTCTCTCCTTGACCTGCAGTTGAGACCTGGAGCTGAGACATCCTCCATCAAGGCCACAAGCTCCACATCCCCAGCTGCCTGGGCTCGCCCCAGCCTCTGGCCCCATGTGATGGTCTCTGCCTCCCAGACCCCTGCGCTGACAAGCAGGAGCGGCGGGCTTGAGCTCCAGGGCTGCAGGGTGACGGCTGCCCAGCGCTCTTGGCGAAGTGGTGTTTCCACAAGGCAAGGAGGTTCACGCCAGGCAGCCCGGACTCCTTCTGCTGTGTTTCATCTACTGTGAAATTTCTCCTGTCCTGGTGCCCTCCTCTCCCTCTCCATTCTCCCCCTAAAACAAGTGACCAAAGGAGCGCCCGTGTCTGGTTCACAGACATTAGAAGCTCCCAGGCTGTGGCTCTCCGCAGCACCTTCCCTATCATGTCTCATCACACACCCTTTCTGAGAGTGGCCCACATGGTTTAGGACAGAGGTGAGAGCGCTAGGCAGGAGCTGTCGTGGGGCACACACTCTCTGAAGCTGGGCAAAGCTGGACGACGCCACAGGAGCGGCTCTTTACATCCTCCTGGCCCTGTGCAGGTTGACCCCAGGCAGCTCTCAGGCCCCAACTGTGGGGACAGCACGTGCCTGAGCTCTGACCCACATGCAGACGTCAGAGGCCTCCAAGCCACTGACTTAGTGGCAAGTGGGCTACAGCTGCAGGAGAGAGGGCTAGAGATCTGGGGGGTAACCTGTGCTGAGTGACAATGCACCCCGAAACCCAGAGTGTGGCCAAGGAAGGAGAGCCTGCCAGTCCAGCAGGGAACCCCCCAGCACAGTCCTGGCCGCACCCATACAGCTCACATAGATGGCAGCCACATATGCCCCACAACTGTTCCAGACCCACACAGCTCACACAGACGGCAGTCACACACGTGCCCACGACAGCTGTTCCAGACCCACATGGCTCACACAGACAGCAGTTACACACGCCCATGACAGTTGTTCTAGACCCACACAGCTTACACAGACGGCAGCCACACACGCGCCCACGACAACTGTTCCAGACCCACACAGCTCAGACAGCAGCCACACACGTGCCCACGACAGCTGTTCCAGACCCACACAGCTCACATAGACAGCAGCCACACACACGCCCACGACAGCTGTTCCAGACCACACGGCTCACACAGACGGCAGCCACACATGCCCACGACAGCTGTTCCAGACCTCTACGCTCTTTCCCACTGGCTTCTCACTGGGGTCCATGACTCTGATCTCGGGTCTCCCTTCCTTCCAAGCATCCAACCAAGAGCTCCTTATTCCCTGAAAGCAGCCCTCAGCATCCTCCTCACTCCACCTCCTCCCAGGACTCGCCCAAGGCATCCCTAGCAATGACCTGGGTGGAGAAGGCCCAGTTCATGGTCTCCATCCTCAGATCAGGCCCTCCAGGCTCTCCCTGGGACCCCGTGGCGCCTTTTCACTCCTCCAAATGAAGCAGAGCCCCCTGCAGTCCCGCGTCCCACGATGGGTCTATGGTAAGGCCGACTCCCCCTCTCTTGGCCCTCTCCACCTGCTGGCTTTGCCCAATACAGTCTCCCTTCCCCAGCTGCCTGTCCTGACAGCCTGGCTGCGGCGTGTGCTCACCCCAACAGCCCCGCCTGTGTGTTACAGCAAATGGCACCTCCTAAAGTCTGACCCAGCTCAACGCCCGCCACCGCTTCCTCCCAACTGATAACGAAGGCCACGCTGTAGCAGCCTGCCTCCACAGCCAGCACCATCCTCTGAGAAAGCCTGGGACTGTGACCACCATACCCTGGAGAGCCTGGGGGTGCAGCCGTGGGGTCACCACCCTGCAATCTGCACGGCTTCCAGAGCCTGACGCAGGGAGGAGGCACTTGCAGTGCAGGAACCAAGCTGAAGGCCCAGGCCTGGGGCGCTGCCTTCTGCCAGACTTCCCCCGCCCCCACGGGTCTGACTCTTGCCCACCCCACCCAGAGGCTTCCTCAGAGCCAGAAACTGTGTCTTCTGTTGCTTTGTTTCCCCAACACCACAAAACCAAGGCTTTTCAGAAACATAATAATTATCTGAGAGCATCACTTTGAGAGAAACTTGTAAATGAGAGCATATGCCAAGCAAGGCGGGGGGTGCGGGACAGGAGGTGGGAGGCAGCCTGCAAGCCCCCATGGGAGGAACTCGGGGGACAGCAGGGCCTCAGGAGCTGTCTCGGTTTCCAAGGCTGCAGGCAGGGATCAGAAAAGGATCCCAATAGGCTGGTGTGGCCTCCAGGGCGGGGCAAGGAAGTTCTCCACCCCTTCCCCTGCTTCAGGGCAGGCACAGACTCCAGACTTGGGGAGGCCCAGCAAGGTAGACAAGCAGCTGCCATCGAAGCACAGGTGGACTCAAGGGGGCTGGGGGACTCCTGCAGAGGCACACTAGCCCCAGCCGCAAGGACGGTCCCAGCACAGGCTCCCAGGGCAGGGGCCCCACCACAGTATTCACCAGGACGAACTGGACCAGGCGGCTCTGGGGCCTTTCCCACCGGAGGCCTCATGATCTGAGTCCCCCACTCACTGGTTAGCCCGTTTCCATGTGCGGGGCAGGCACTGGGTGCTGCTAAGAGGACGAGCCCAGATGCAGCTCCTCCACCGAGGGCCCTCTCCTGACCTCTGCTCAGTGTCAGAGTGAGGCTCTGCACCTAGGCCCCCAGCACCTGCCAGGCACTGCGGGGACAGGCAGGCACGAGGGAGGCTGCAGATACACCACGCACACTCGGTCCAGCTGAAGCCTCCCGGGCAGCGGCAGGCACGACCTCACAGGCCCCACGGGAGGCTCGTGAACAGACTCACGGTGGCCAGAGGTGCACCGCCAGGCAGGTGCTCACCGACACTGTCCCCATGGGTCGGGCTTCATTAGAAACCACAGACCTCAGAATAACAGGCCTCTGGGCTCCCGGGAGAGACTGGGGCAGGACTATGCTGCAGATCAGGGCATCCTGGAACTGCTGCCAGCAGGAGGCCGCTCGGGCCCAGAGCCAAGCTGGCGGAACTCAGCCTCCAGCACTAGAGCCTGGGGGTCAGGAGTCCTCGAGGGTTGGGTGGGGAGGGAAAGGCCACACCTTTCCCTCATTTTCTACAACATCCCACCTCCCTCGCAGGCCTGTGTGCTCCAGACGGTGAGGCCTGTCTGCCTCGCTCTCCAGCACCAGACAGGGGCCGGCACAGCAGGAACACAGACCCGTGCAGCAGCAGATGTGGGGACGTGTGGACACCTGAGGGGACTGGCAAAGGCACACAGAAGGGCTAGGGAGTCAAGACGCACCAAGACACTGGGGAAAAGACCCGGGGTGTTAAAAGTGGCTTCTGGGGTGGGGAGGGGGAGACTGGTGGGACAGAGGAACTCTTGGGAAAAGACCTCGAGTTTTAAAACTCAAGGGAGTCTAGAGGGACAATCAGAACTGCCACTGTCTCACGTCAGCCACAGAAAAGCCAGCACCGAGAGAGGTCGGAGCAGTGGCCACCCCGCATGTGGCTGGTGGGCTGGGACGGAGGAAACCCGCGGGGGCTGGGGAAATGCTCAGACTGCCCGTGTCAGACCCGTCCACCTCGTGTGCCTCACCTAATCTCATACCTCAAAGTGTCTTAAAATATTCTCTAGCACGTTAATAACTGTTACCTAAAACAGCCAATCACCAGCTGGGTGCGGTGGTTCACGCCTGTAATCCTAACACTTTGGCAGGCCAAGGTGGGCAGATCACCTGAGAAGAGACCAGCCTGACCAACATGAAGAAACCCCACCACTAACACAAAATTAGCCGGACACGGTGGCGCATGCCTATAATCCCAGCTACTTGGGAGGCTGAGGCAGGAGAATCACTTGAACCCAGGAGGCGGAGGTTGCAGTGAGCCAAGATCGCGCCATTTCACTCCGGCCTGGGCGACGGAGCAAGACTCTGTCTCAAAAAAAAAAAAAAACCCAATCGCCGGGTCCCGGAACCACAAACCAGGGAGCTGACGCTGGCCTGCTCCTGGCAGGTGAGAGGCAGGAAGGACGCAGCCTTGATCCGAGCAGATGGCAAGTCAGCCCCAGTGCGAGAGCCACGACTGCCACCTGTGCCAGGTGCACAGGTAAAGGGGCTAAAGCTCACCCCCAGGCGCAGCGGGGAAGTCGAGGCGCAGGATTTGTCCAGAGCTGCACGTGTGCCAGCCACGGCATCGCTGTGAGTGGTGACGGCCGCCGTCCACCCAGCGCCCCTCCCAAGTGAGCTTCCCCGTCACCGTCTGCCCATCCTGCCCTGGTAGAGAAGCATATTATCAAAGCGACCGGTATTTCGCCTGCCTCCCTTCCACTGAGTCTGGCTTAAAGAACAGCAGGGGAGCCTGGCACAGTGGCTCACGCCTGTAATCCCAACACTTTGGGAGGCCAAGGCGGGCGATCTCGAGGTCAGGAGATTGAGACCATCCTGGCTAATGCAATGAAACCCCATCTCTACTAAAAATACAAAAAATTAGCCGGGTGTGGTGGCAGGCACCTGTAGTCTCAGCTGCTCGGGAGGCTGAGGCAGCAGAATGGCATGAACCTGGGAGGTGGAGCTTGGTAGAGCTTGCAGTGAGCCGAGATCGCGCCACCGCACTCCAGCCTGGGGCAGAGCGAGACTCCGTCTCAAAAAAAAGAGCAGCAGGGGAGCTCAGCCGGCTGAGGGACTGCGACGAAACTGCATGCCACAGCCCGGAGACACTGCGGGAGGGATCCCAGCAAGTGAAACTGGGCTGGGGTGTGGGCCAGAGAGAGGGTGCTGGTAAAGCCCTGGTCCTGTGTGTGAGCGCAGCTGACACCCAGTGGGCTCTGTTTGTGCTTGAGCTGGTGACAGTAGGGTTTCCTTCCTTGTCAAGCAGGAGAGCACCCCAGTCCACCCAAGGAGCACCCAGGAGGAGCCAGCCCTGCCAAGAGAACACATGGGAGGCGTCAACCCCCCGGAGCGCAGCAGCCCTCAAGCGAGGACGCACGGGGACACGCGACACCAGGAAGCGAGTCGGAGGCAATTAAGCCTGTTTCAGAGTGGGCTTGGCAGGCAGCGCTGGATCGATAGATCCTCCGGCAGCGCGGTGTTGCAGGTGAGGAATCAATCAGGTAAATGTCTCCCAATCTGTTCCCGCTGTGCAAAGAATCAGCACTGTTTACCACTCAAGTCAGAAATAAATAAATAAAGCTGCCAATTAGCCAGCGCCCTTCTTCTCTCTGGCAAGGGCTTTTTAGCTTCTCCAAATACACCACAGCCCTGCAAGGCTGCACAAAAGGAACGGCAGCCCAGGCAGCGAGGAGCGGGGACTCAGGCCCCAGGGCAAGAACTCAGCTTCCAGGGAAGCCCCCTGCAGCCAGGTCAGGCTCCTCCTCTAGGCATGGAAGCTAGGCACACACCTTCAGGAGCAAGGCGAAGGCCCCCTGTACCCCCAGTACAGATGCGGCCGAGAGCCCCCAGCTCTCCACAGGTCAGAGGCCACACCGTGCCCCTGCTCACCCCGCAGAGCAGCAAGGCAGGGGGGGCAGGCCATTTGGCGATGGCGTAGGACCTGCGAGGGTCAAGATGTGGAGAGGAGGCAGGCCCACCCAGACAGGCCCCTTCCAAGACTCCAGGGGCACAGAGGCTCCAAAGACCCTCGCCCAGGAGCAAAACACACAAACACGGGGGCGTGGAACTACCACGGGGCATGGAACCGATTTGGGAAGAGCCCAACATGCCAAAAGGAAGAGCAGGCTCCTCCAGGACAGAGAGTAAGAAGACCTGCCTGCCACCAGGGCTAGTGAGGAAGGAGCTGCACCCACGGCCTACAGGGACAGCTGGCCTGCTCGTGGCCCACCCCAGCCAAAAGAGGCAGACTGCCCAGGGGCACAGTGGGGGCAGGATGGCTAGGACTCCTCTGGCAGAGAGGAGGGCATGAAGCTCCCCGACTCTGTGCTCGGCAAGGAGCGTATGGGGCTCCACGCCTCCCCAGGGGCAGACCTGCTGGGTTCTCACACACCCTGGGAGGGCCAGGCCCACCCTGCCCCACTCTCCTCTGGGTCAGGAGACAGCCATTCCACCTGGGTGCCCAGCGCTTGTGGGAGAAACTCTGAATTCAGGAGCCTTCCTCAGTGCCAAGCACGGTGACACCACATACAACAGAGGCACCTCCGGGTGAGGAAGGACGTCTGGGCTCAGCCAGGGATGCCAGCAGGCCTCCCTGGGGCTTGAGGAGGGCACAGGAGCTGCAGGTGGCCCTCCAGCCCCAGGGCAGGAGACACCAGCGAGCACGGAGGACACACATAGGCATGGCTGAGGGCGCGGGGATGCAGGTGGTTCCTGCTCTGCATCCCGGGCCCCTCCCCTGCTGGGCTCCCAGCCCACACTAAAGATCCGGTCCTCACAGAGACTCCAGGAAGTCTCTGCTCTCAGGGCTGCACTTTACAGACACAGGACCTGCCACAGAAAGGTCGTGTCACACCCCTGGTCATGCGGCCCACCGGTGGCATAGCAGCGGCAGGGCAAGTCACCACTACAGTTGCCAGGTGCGCTCCAGCAGGTCCTGGACCCGACGGTGGGGACGGTACCATGAGGCAGGTGCTGACACGGTGGGTGGGGGTGGTGCCCCTCCAATGACCCCGATGACGGGACAGATGCCCAGGTGGGGACAAAGAGGACACAAACAGCAGCCCTGAGCTGAGCTGCCCACGTATCCCTCCTCCTCATACTGGCCCCATGTGTCCCCGGGCGACAGCTCAGAACAGCGCACAGTGATGCCTCCGCAGCCTGGTGAGCAAGCTCCACCGTACGCTCAGGACAAGACCGCAACACAGCGTCTGAAAAACCCTCTGAATATTCACGAGTTCTCATCTGCCCAGGTGAGCGAGGGCCTGCTGTGGCAAACCCATTCTAGCTACAACCCCCACCAGATGAGGCACTATGTTTCCGATGACTCCAAACAGGGCGGTGCGCCACTGGCCCTCTCACCCAGAGGCAGGCGCCCGGACGCCAAGCAGCGCAAGTCTCCAGAAACTGCAGCTCAGACTGAGCTCCCACCTCCAGCTAAGGGCTTCCTGAGGCCATTTACTGCAGCTCTGAAAAATAAACTGAGGAAGAGAGACTCCTGACATTTGTCCCGCTTTAAAATCAGAACGGACTACCTGAAAGTCAGCTTAAGCGTCTTTTTAAGCGCGAGCCAGCACTGGTGTCTGAGGAAGCAGCCAATTGGCCCCTGGGCCGCCTCACGTTTACCATACAGGTGAGAAAGCGAGTGGGGCCAGGCGGGCTCCTGGCGAGAGCCCATCTTCCATGGGCTGCTTTCCACAGGCGGGGCTGCAGCCCGGGGCGCTGGAGCAGTGGACTCAGGGACAGACCCAGGCTTCGGTCCTCACTGCCACTTCCTGCTGGGCGGCCCTCCTATGAAGTGAGGGACGGCATCCCTGCCGCGTGGCCCAGGTTCCTGCAAAGACTGGGCAGGAGGATGAAGGACAGCGTCTCGGGAGCCGAGAACAGACACAAGCAAGGTTCAGAGCGCGGCCCATGGACTGGAGAGGCCCACAGGTGCAACCCTCGGAGGGCCCCAGGTTGAAGACTCCACCTAGAAGAGGATGGTAATTAGGGCAGCTTCGAATTCCACTTTCAATAAACACACAGGCACTCGGGCACGCACGCAAAGGTGCCTGTAAAGGGGCAGAACCCCAGGGGAGCAGATGTGGACCAGACCACTGGAGGCCCCCGGCCCGCACTGGGGAGCCTGGAGGTCCCGTGCACAGCTGCGGAGCTGTCTCCCCTCTCAGGCCTGGGGGGCAGCGGGGACACCGACCTGACAGCCCAGGCCAGGCACAGTGAGTGTGCACCAAATGGCCACTAAGAACTGACACAGGCTGACGCCGCTGGCCTTTTGGGGGACCAAGCACAACCCCAGCCCAGCCCAGCTCTGAAAGAGCGTGAGGAGGCCCAGGAGCGTCTCTGGGGACCGGCCTCTTCCGCCACTCAGTGTTTAAACGTGCAGTTTAGTAGGTTTCTTCTGCAAGGAAGCAGAGTGACCGCCAGGCAGCTTCACACCTGTCGTCAGCCCCGCAGTGAGCCACGCGCCTCCGCCAGGCGGGTGCTCACCAACACTGTCCCCGTGGTTTGGGGCTTCATTAGAAACCACAGACCTCAGAATAAATAACCCCCCCGACACTGCCGGCAAATCAGCTGTCAGTGATGCTGCTGTGTATCCAGTAGGGCATTTCAAACAACGGCAGATTACAACTGAGAACCTGGCATAAAGCCAGCAGGCCGAGTCAGGTGTGAGTTCAGTCGTGAAGCATACCCGAGGCCTCGTTCCCAGGGAAGAACAGAGCAGACCCGGGTGGGATGAGGACATCTGAACGCCCTCGTGGAGGGGCCTCTCAGCGACCCCACTTTGGGGACAGTCTTGCACAGTGCTGGCCTGACCCGCTCGTTCCAGGAGAGAGGTGCTCAGGGCTGGCAGGAGCCCGCGGGCCTTTGCTAGTCATGGGAGTGCCATGGAGAAGACGTTCCCGCCCTCCCCTGCTTATGACAAGGGGGAGACGGATGCAAATCTGAAGTGATCACAGGGCACAAAGGAGTGGCAACTCACCCAGTCCCAGCAAGACACAGGAGGCTACAGAGTGGGGCCCCCGAAGGAGCACCCAAGGGGCAGGGGAGAGGGCAGCAGGGACAGCCCGGCACGCTTGCTCCAGAGGAGATTCTCCTGAGGGCGATGGACACAGCATCTCGGAAAGCTGCCTCGTGCTGTGCCACAGAGGAGCAGCTGCACACGGGGGAGCAGGCCCCGGGTCACACGGATCGGCAGGTAGGACCAAGGTCCAGATGTCAGAAACCTGGCGTAGGTGGGCAATGAGGGAGAGAGCAGAAACGACCCGGGGTCTAGGCTGGGGAAAAAAGGCAGCACCTCCCCGGAGAGGAGGAGACCCACAGGAACCCACCCACGGAGAGGAGGAGACCCACAGGAGCCCACCCGCGGAGAGTAGGAGACCCACAGGAACCCACCCGCGGAGAGGAGGAGACCCACAGGAACCCACCCGCGGAGAGGAGGAGACCCACAGGAACCCACCCGCGGAGAGGAGGAGACCCACAGGAACCCACCCGCGGAGAGGAGGAGACCCACAGGAACCCACCCGCGGAGAGGAGGAGACCCACAGGAACCCACCCGCGGAGAGGAGGAGACCCACAGGAACCCACCCGCGGAGAGGAGGAGACCCACAGGAACCCACCCGCGGAGAGGAGGAGACCCACAGGAACCCACCCGCGGAGAGGAGGAGACCCACAGGAACCCACCTGCAATTACAACCTCACACCCACCAAAGACCCCTGCACTCAGGGAAACGCACGCGAGCAGCCGGCACTGCGGGCATCGGGAGCAGAGGCCTGCTAGGAAGGAGAAAGCCTAGGGTGGAGGTGCTGGGGCCTCAGAACCCCACTACCCACATGGGCATGCAGCTGGCAATGGCCCCAGAGCCAGTCTGAACTGGCTCTGACCAGCGGCTGTGACCTCAAGCAAGAGACTTCTGCTCGCACCTGAGAGATCAAGATAGTGTCGCCCTCTCAGAACTTTATGATGAGAACAAATGGATGAAAGGCCCCGGCACTGAGAGGTATTCGATAAATAAAATGCTCTTTAAATCACAGTCATCAGTGACGAGGAGGTGAGGAGGCTGCTTCAACTCATAACTGGGGCTCTGGTCCGGCCTTCATCCCCTGTTGAGGAGCTGACACCCTCCCAGATTATTTCTAAATCAACGTGGTTCTCATGAAGCCAGACAACTGTCCCGGTCTGCATATATTCTTTAGAGTTCTCTGGTCCCAGACTAAATATTCTGCATTTTCTGTCACTGATTCGCATTTGTCATCAGCAGCTCAGCCACCTCTCATCTCCCAAATGGCACTACTGAAACGTGGCAGGGCCATCCTAGAGTCCCCAAAACGGAGCCCTGGTGCCAGAGAGAGAGGGCGGAGGAGGCTGGACCACCATGAAAGACCCAGGCAGTTCAGAGCTCATGAAACACTCACTCATCAGCACAGGAGTCACAAAAAGCACAGAACACGAACAGGAAGGCCACGTCCAGAAGATGGCCGTTCAGGAGAGGCCAGGTGACCTGCCCTGCCTGAGGGAAGGCCCTGACGGGAGTCCCTGCACCCAGAGGCCTCACCAACGGCACAGGCAACCCACCAGAGGCTGTGTAACATGGAGGGATGAGCGGAAAAGCAGAAAACATGATGGGCTGAAGGCTCAGTTGGGGCCTTGGCCGTTGCAGGGATCCTGGCAGGGACACTGGGCGGGGCTGAAACCGGCTCCCTCTCTCTGCCCTTCTCACTCTGGGGACAGGACACGTGGCTGCTGGGACCTGCCCTCAGAAGGTTCATTCGGCCACCCTCGAGCCCGCCAGGCCACACCGTGCCTCCCCAGGGGCACAAGGCCCCATCTTCGGCTCACGCTGCATTCTCTCTGCTCCTACACCTTCAGGCTTCCCACGCAGCAGTCAAGACACACGGACCACAGGGAGGAGGAGAAAAGCCAGAGGGGGACACAGGCCCTCCCCAGGCTTCAGGGCGTCTGATCTTGAGGAGACGGAGAGTGCTGCCAGTGCCGACCAACTGGGCAGAGTGGAGGTGGTGCACGACCCCACCCCGAGGACAAAACTGGGTTTGTGGGCAGGCAGCTCTATGATCTCCCCGTCCCAGAGCTGGAAGGAGCAGGGACTGGACAGGCGCATTCCATGAGGGGACTGCAGGATCCTGGGGGAGCTGGGGCCGCCAAGGCTAACCCACCGCCAGGCAGCTCACATGTGCAGTGGGCCGACACCAGGCGGACACTGGTCAGGGGGCAGGGAGAGAGTGAAAGAACAAGACGCCTGGAAGAGGGAAAGCCCAGGTTTCTGCCTGTGGACATCTGAATGTGCTGTGGCAGGTATGGAAGAGTAAAAGGTCTGTCTCCACAGGACCGTGGATTTGGACAGGCACAAGCAGGCCAAGCCATCCAGCAGGCTCACTGCGGCTCCCGTCCACACGGCTCCTACTGGGCAGTGCCCCCGCTGCCGTGGGTCTGAGTCTGTTACCTGCCAGCAATGAGGACGCAAGGGACACGCGCTTCTCAGAGTCCAATCACACATGAAGCAACAGGACAGGAACCCCAAGTGCCTCCAGTCGTGAGGGGAGAGCACACACACGATCCCATCCCTCTGGAGGCCACCTGTCTAACAAAGATGGTCTCCCTGACAAGAGCAAGGTGGCGAGACACACAGCTGGACGCGCGGGCTCGAGCTTCTGCCCACAGATCAGAAAAACAAATGCAGTTATTTTTACACACACGTCAGAGGCAGTCCAAGGAGTGCTCTCTGCACCCCAGGCTCGAGCCAACGGCCTCCCCCAGGAACCTGTGTGCACATAAGGAAGGTGCACAACACAACCACCACCATCGGAGGGGCAGACAGGCGGGCAGCTGGATCAGCAGGCACAGTGGGACTCATGGCTCCCATGGGCCAAGACACCCCCAACCAGTCCAAAAAGCTGTCCTTCTGGGGCCCAGCAGAAGGGTGAAGAAAACACTACGCAACAGAGGGGCAGGCAGACAGCTCTGGCACCAAGTGGGTGCAGGAAATGCCACCTGCGCATCAAAAGCACCTCCACGTGTCGGAAGCCGAACACCCTCCTCTTGGATTTCTCTGCCCAGCCCTCGGCCTGCAGCAGGTGCCTGGCTGGGCGCAGCCATGGAGCTCACCTAAGAGATCCACGGAGCTGTGCCAGCAGCATTCGGGTGCCTCCCCACTGAGGTATTTCAGTCGCCACATCCTGGGGCTGCAGAAAAGCTGGCCTGGACACACAGCACCTCAAGGCCAAGTCCCTGAGACCAGAGCTTTCTCCACGCCATGACAGTCCCCACCCCCCAGGACCTCCCCAGGGGCATGCCAGATGAACAGGCCGAGGAATCTGGAATAAGGAAGCAATTGAGAGGCCAGAGCTTAACTCTCTACGTCGTCTGCTGCAGGTGTGGGAAAGGAGGCCAGCCTCCCACAAAGTCTTGGGCCTCTCTCTCTCTCTCTGGGACCCCAGCGATTCCAAACATAAACTCAACTCCAAAGGTGTGTCCTATCACTCTTGTAAAAGAAAATAAAATGTCAGGACCCACACTTTATTATGCCAAGTGGAAAAAGCCCCGGAGGCCGAGGCGGGGAGTGTGTCCGAGGTGGGGAGCGTGTCCGAGGTGGGGAGCGTGTCTGAGGCGGGGAGCTTGTCCGTGACTCTCTCTTCCTCTTTCTTCTTGTCCAGTAAATGACTAGGAGAGACCACACACCACACCTCTCCCATTTCCAGTCACCAATCTTTGTGATGGATTCACTGCCTCTTTCACTGTCCTGCATCTACAGACCAGACGGCACAAGATGCCTGCTACATCTTCAGTGTGAATGCCAAATCAACCTTCCCTGAAAGATAAAGGCCACCGCATCGAATCCGATCTTTCTCACGATGCGTTAAGCCTCTCACAGAAGGATGCTGAGATCTGCTAAGTGTCCCTAAACTTGTCTGTATAAATGATCCCGAACTTCCATGCTTTGGAACACCGACTTCCATTCTTCGGAATCTGTACTTCCCTGGTGGCCATCCTCAAGGAACCTTGCAGGTGAATAAACTCTTTAAACTAGATTCAGACCCTTTGGAGTACTTCAGGTTGACATACTACACTAGGAGCTCCTGCAAGAGATGGATGAGCAGGGGGTCAGCCTTCTTTGGGCCCCAGAGTGGACCCTGCACACAGCACACGCTCATCCCAGGCACCTCAGGACTCTGCAAAGGCAGTCTTGGCCCAAATGCTTGAAAACAGGAAGGACACATGTTCTATGGTCTGGGGAGGCACAATTCCCCTCACTTCTCCACCTTGTGATGAGAGGCTACGTTAAAAATGGCTTAAGCATCATAAAATCAGTTCTATTCATGGTGAGGAAATACGGAAAAGCAGTAAAATTGGCAGAGCATGGAGATGAGAGGACACTAACCTCCCTGGCTCTCTAAGGGAAACAGGGAGCAGCTGAGACTGTGAGAGGAAAAGGAATTTAACCAATTTAAAATTCAAAGCGCTGCTTCTGCTTCCCCAACGAGCTTGTCAGTCCCAGGGGACCTCCGCGCAGGCACCGATGGCGTCCTTGCTCAAGTCCTCCCGGCTCATCCTCACAAATGTGCTGGAACATTCGTGCCTGCATCAGCTGGGCCCCCAGGTTCTGATCCAGACAACAGCAACGGGGACAGCTCAGGTGTGTCCCCCAGGCCCATGCACCTCCCACGGGGTGACCTGTGCCCTTCAGCCCCCATCAGCCCTTGTGCCCACCCCGGCCCCAGCTGGCTCAGGCTGGGAAGGGCAGCAGGATGTGACAGCCATCGCACCTGGGGTCTCTCTGGTCATGACACAGGACCTGCTTCCATCTTTTGGCAACTGGCAGTCACACAAGTCCTGTGAGCCCCCCACGAGGGCCTGACCACACACATGCGAATGCTGCCCCGGGGCTGCTCAGGTGTCTCTAATGGAGAGGCTGGGGAAGGATGTGCCTCGTGGACCTGCCGCGGCACTGCCTCCTGACACTCAGCCTGCTCTCTCTCTTCTCCAAGCAGCCAGGGAAGCTGACTCAGGAGGAAGCCGGCCCCAGTTGCATTTTGTCTCAACAATCTGACCCCTGGGACGGCTCTCTCTAGCCTCATCTTACTTGCTAATTTTTGTTTTAAATTTGCAGACATTCTTTCTTCAAGCAATTTTAGGTTTACAGGAAAACTGAGCAGAAATGAGAGTTCTCATCTGCCCTTCTGCCCCCAGGCAGATTCCCCTGCACCGTGCACGACTGCAGTCTATTCGTTACAACTGATAAACCAAAGTCCACAGCGGACACCCGGGCTCACTTGCCTTACATTCTCGGGTTTAGAGGAACGCATGCTTGCAGGCCCTGTGTGACTGTGTGTCCACCATCACAGTCGCGTGCAGAGTCGGTTCACTCCTGCGTGAGACTGTGTGTCCACCATCACGGCTGCATGCAGAGATGGTTCACTGCTGCGTGTAACTGCGTGTCCACCATCACGGCCATGTGCAGAGTCGGTTCACCGCTGCGTGTGACTGCATGTCCACCATCACAGCTATGTGCAGAGCAGAGTCTCCTGCATGTGACTGCATGTCCCCCATCACGGCCACGTGCAGAGTCGGTTCACTCCTACGTGCGACTGCATGTCCACCATCACAGCTATGTGCAGAGCAGAGTATCCTGCATGCGACTGTGTGTCCCCCATCACGGCCACGTGCAGAGCAGAGTCTCCTGCGTGTGACTGGGTGTCCACCATCATGGCCACATGCAGAGTAGGTTCACTGCCCAAAAACCCTCTGGGTCCACCTGTGCATCCCTCCCGTCCATCCCTGGCAACCACTGATCTTTTCACTGTGTCCACAGTTCTGCTTTTTCCAGTATATCGCGGAAGAGAAATCCCACAGTACACAGCCTTTACAGACTGTCCTCTTTCACTCTGCAATACACATTTCAGACTCTTCCATGTCTTTTCAGGGCTTGGTAGCTCATTTCTTTTTAGCTCAGAATAGGAATCCAGCGAATGGACATGCCACCGTTTATCCACTCACCTACAGAAGGACACTGTTAGCGTATGGTCCTGACCCCTCCAAATCTTAGGTTGTCATCTGATCTCCAGGATTGGAAGCAGGGCCTGGGAGCAGGGGTTTGGGCCATGGGGGTGGGTCGCTCATGACAGCTCATGCTAAAGAGCAGTCCTCACTTCATCAGTTACCAGGAGAGCTGATTTCACTTCATCAGTTACCAGGAGAGCTGATTGCTACAGGCAGCCTGGCGTCTCCACACTCTCCCCCTCCCTCGCCACGTGGTGCCAGCCGCCTCAGCGCCCACCACGAATGGAAGCTGCCTGGGGCCCTCACCAAAAGCCAGGTGCCGGCGCCATGCTTCCTGCAGGACCGTGAGCCCAACAAGCCTCTTATTTAGAAATTACCCAGCCTCACATATTCCTTTATAATAACACAAACCCAGACTGAGACAGACATGTCGGTCACTTCCACGTTTTGGTGATTCTGAATAAACCTACTATAAACACTTGTGTGCAGGTTTCTGTGTGAACATAAGTTTTCGACTCATTTGGACAACTTCCAAGAGGCAGAGCTGGACTGTACAGAATGTTTCCTTTTCTAAGCAGCTGCCAAAATGCCTTCCAAGTGGCTACAGCACTGTTCTGCGTCCCCACAGCAATGGCGAGAGTTCCTGTTGCTCCACGTCCTCGCCAGCGTTCGGTGCTGACGATGTTCTAAGCAGGTGCAGTGAGGTCTGGGTGCGTTCACGTGCTGCTCCCTAACGATGCAATGCTGAGCATCTCCTCACGTGCTTCTCCATCACCCATACCTCTGCTTTGGTGAGATGCCTGTTCAGCTCATCCATTTTTTTAATTGGGTGGTCTGTTTCCTTACCACTGAGTTTGAAGAGTTCTTTGTATAATTGTATAACAGTCCTTATCAGATATGTCTTGTGCATGACAATGAAAAATATTTTCTCCATTTGTGGCTTCTCTTTTTATTCTCGACAGTTTCCTTCGCAGAGCAGCAATTTCTAACTTTAATGAGGTCCATCTCATCAATTCTTTCACAGATTGTGCCTTTGGTGTTGTATATTAAAAGTCACTGCCGAATTGAAGGTCAGCTAGATATTTCTCTGTTATCTTCCAGGAGTTTTAAAGTTTTGTGCTTTACACTCAGGTGAGTGATTCATTCTGAGTTGATTTCTGAGGAAGGAGTAATGTCTGTGTCTAGATTTTTCCCCTGTGGCTGTTCCGCTGTTCCAGCACCATTAGCTGAAAAGACCATTCTCCTCTGAGTTGCCTTTGCTCTGCTGTCCACGATGATCCGAGTATATCTGTGTGGGTCTATTTCGAGGCTCTCCGACCTGTTCCACAGACCTGTTTGTCCATTCTTCCATCAACATCGCGCCACCTTGATCACTGGGATTTTACACTAAGTCTTGAAGTCAGGGAGTGTCAGTTTTCCAGTGCTGTTCATCGGTGTTGTGCTGGCCTGCACCACCTTGATCACTGTGGTTTACTGGCCTGCGCCACCTTGATCACTGTGGTTTTACACTAAGTCTTGAGGTCGGGGACTGTCAGTTTTCTGGTGTTGTTCACCGGTGTTGTGCTGGCCTGCACCATCTTGATCACCGTGGTTTTACACTAGGTCTTGAGGTCGGGGACTGTTGGTTTTCCGGTGTTGTTCATCGGTGATGTGCTGGCCCGTGCCACCTTGGTCACTGTGGTTTTATGCTGTCTTGAGGTCGGGGAGTGTCAGTCTTCCAGCTTTGTTCACCGGTGTTGTGCTGGCCATTGCCATCTTTTGCCTTCCCATATAAACTTTAGAATCTGTTGATATCCACAAAAATAACTTGCTGGGATTCTGACTGGGACTGCATAGACCCTCTGGAGAGAACTGATAATGCTGAGTCCTCCTATCCATGAACGCAGACCCTCTGGAGAGAACTGATAATACAGAACCCTCCTATCCATGAACATAGACCCTCTGGAGAGAACTGATAATACTGAATCCTCCTATCCATGAACGTAGACCCTCTGGAGAGAACTGATAATGCTGAGTCCTCCTATCCATGAACGTAGACCCTCTGGAGAGAACTGATAATGCTGAGTCCTCCTATCCATGAACGCAGACCCTCTGGAGAGAACTGATAATACAGAACCCTCCTATCCATGAACACAGACCCTCTGGAGAGAATTGATAATACTGAGTCCTCCTATCCAGGAACACAGACCCTCTGGAGAGAACTGATAATACTGAGTCCTCCTATCCATGAACATAGAATGCCGCATTGATTTACAGCTTTGATTTCTTTCATCAGGTCTGGTGATTTCCTCACGCATACCCTGTACAGGTCTCTGGTCTAAGCTGTTTTTTGGTACTAATGTAAACAGTACTGGGTGTTGATTTCAAATTCCCTCTGCTTGTTGCTGGTACACAGGAAAGCAGCTGACGGTGTGTATGGCCCATACCCTGCTCTCTCTCACCACTCATTATTCTTCAAGTTCTTTTGTTAGTTCTCAGAATTTTCTACATAGACGATCATGTCATCTGCAAACAAAGACATTTTTATTTCTTCCTTCCTTCATTCCCTCTTCTTGTCTTATTGCACTGTAGCTAGTACTTCCAGTATGACAGTGAATAGAGTGGTGAGTGGGACTCCTTGCCTCGTGCCTGATCTTAACAAGACAGCTTCTAGTTTCTTACTTAGTTTTAAGATGGAAATAGTTGACAAGTAATAAGAAATTAGCTGCTCTATGATAACAAAAAGAAAAATCTGCCCGTTTGAACAGGACTGGTCACCAGAGCCCACGTGTGTCCAGCAGCTGCACACGTCTCCGGGGAGGCCAGCCTCTCTTCTTATGGACTAGTCTTGGATTCATGGGGGTTCTCAGAGAGCAACCTGTGGCTGCCCAAGTTCTTGGCTCCACTAGAAATCAGGTGGGCACAATCTCCAGGCCCCAGGGCCACCCCTGCTGCTCATTCAGGGTAGGAACACCTGAAGGAAGTCAGCTCTGCTGCTTACGGGCTGAGCCATCCTCCTTCAACTGTCCGGAATGCCGCCAAGTGGGCCTTTTCTAGGATACACGAGTCACCTTTTCCAGAAAAACCAGAACTGAGGAAACCTTCCCAGACATTCAGTGACTGATGTTCATGTTCAACAAACACAAAACACCCCCTACACTCAAATCAGAATTTTGAGCAAACACTACACAGAAAGGTGAGACTAGCCATGAAAGGTGTGAAGGAACAGTAAGCGCTCCTGCCTTCGGCCCTCACCCACCCAGCAGGCACGGCTGAGCGCTCCTGCCTGCGGCCCTCACCCACCCAGCAGGCAAGGCTGAGCTGAGCCTGTGTGTGAGGCCCTCAGGCCAGCAGGCCCTCCTTCTTCCAACAGCACACCCGTGCGGGGCCAGACTTATTCCACAGACTCCAAAAGAAGAGACCACGGCAGATGGACACATACGCAAACACGAGATGCCCCCATCTTCTACTTCACCAGACACTGAAAAGATTTGTAGAAAGTAAAAACAATGCCATTCCTCTCACTGTCTTGTTTTGTGTTAGAAAATGCATTTTTCATAAATATATTTTGTTAAGTGATAATGAATTGTTTTTAATGAGATTATAAATATAATTATAAATAATAATTTAATTTTAATTTCCAAAGATGGTGAATACTGATAGATATGATTCCCCACAAATAAAAACTCTTTGTTTTCGGTAATTGTTTGTCATTAAAGGGGCCTGGACCAACAAGTGAGGACGATGCTGGTGCAGAGGAAGGCTCAGGAGGTGGGCAACGTCCGGGACTCTTGCCCCCCAGCTCTCACGACGACGCTCAGGACAATTACCCACCAGCTCTGGCCGCCTCTCATGGCCACGTGTGGGAGTCTTGCGGCCACCTCTCATGGTGACGTGTGTGCATGTGTCCCAGGCCCAAGGGAAAAGTATACTCATGAAGGGAGCAATGGCCTCAGCAAAGAGCCCTGAATCTAAGCCTTTGGAGGTGAGTCCAGGGATCTCCATTTTCAGACTCTTTTCGCCATATAACTCATAAGCAGCCAGGCATTTGGGAAGCGTGGCCATGATCAGGACTGCGCAGCCCAACACTCTCCAGTCCTCTAAGGGATTCGCTGCTGGCTTCTTTTCTCAAGCAGAGGGAAAGCTCCTTCGGGGCAGTGGTCACAGCCTTCCCTCTCCTAGAGCCCCTACGTCCACTCCAAGCACAAGAAGACAGAACCAGGAAGCCGCACTTGCCCCATGCTGACCAACACTGTCTGTCACAGCCACGTCAATGCTGTTCCGCAGACTCTGCGCAACTGTGTTTCTCAGCCACGGTATTAAAAAAGGGTCAGCATCAGAAGCCTCATGCCCTGAGGGAGCAATCTGTGATATCCGAGCTTGAAAAAGCATCGCCCTGATGAGAGGCAACATGGTGAGAGGGCAAAGGCTTAGGAGACAGTCAGCCCTGAGCTCACAAGCAGACTCCAGGCTGAGCAGCTCCACAACCTTGGGGAAACCGGGGCAAAGTGAGAGGCTCCCCACCAGTGTGCAGGGTCGATGCCAGAGCAGGGGACACATATGGAGTGCCTGGTACCCACAGGGGCCTAGCAGTGGATGTTTCTTTGTTCCAACTCTCTTACCCAGTTTCCTAACAGGATCGAGAGACCCTCCCAGGTCCATGGCACCAACTCGAGCTCAGGATGCTGGCAACGCCAACACCCTCCCTCAGACCAAGTGCACTCACCTGCCCAAAGCCTGCCCCTTCCAGAGGCCCCTGTTCTCTACAGGCAGACCCTGAGCCAGCAGCGCTCCTCGGTGGGGGCCCCGGCATCTGCCGGCATCTCCTCGGGGCTGAGCAGCGGAGGCCATGGTGAGAGGGCCTGAGACTGATTTTATGCTCTGCCAAACAAGGAAGGACAGGGTACTTCAACTGCCTGTGACATCGGAGCTGCTCTCCACACCTGCACACCAAGAATCCCAACTTGGGCATGGAAAGGAGCTGGCAGCGGCCAGCTTCAAGGCTAAGAAGGAAGCTCTTGGCTCAGAGCTTACAAAGTTCACGGAATATTACAGGGAAACTCAAGAAAAGTGTTCATAAGAGGATGCTCCCAAGTCCACTGATGATGCCCTGGGCTCGGCAGTGCCAGGCATGAGAAAGGAGGCCTCGAGGACCCTACCTCAGTCTCCCCAGACAGCAGCTCCTGGCAGCCCTGGCCCTGCTCCAGGCTCCACTGTGGGGTGTGGGCTGCTCTCCTCAAAACCAGCAAGGCAACAGAAGTTCATCAAAAGACTGAGGGACCAACCCCAGCCAGGGCCCTTCTCCCATCTCCCTATTCTCTTCCTGAAGCAACAACGAACCACGTTCAAATCGTATTCATTTCCGTTTTTTCTCCAAATGTTTGAGAAATCTATAGACTCTACCACCACCTTTTGGGGGCCAAGAAAGACGTTTGCTTTCAAAGGACAGGACTGACCCAGTCACCGTCTTCTCAAACGCGTATGGCTTCCAGATGCCGTTTTCTGATTTGGGGAGCTGAAATCAGGCATCTTCTGCTCTCTAACAGAAACGCCGCAGAGCGGCAGGTATGTTACTGGTCTGCTTGGCCCATGCAAGTGAGGGGCCCACATTGTCTCCTCCTTCCCTTCTGCAGCTTGCACACGCCACCTCTAGCCCCAGATGCACACAGGCTTGTGCCATGGCAGTGCCTGAAAACCTCAGCCAGGAAACAGGGAGCTTTCCCGGTGGTGCCGGGTCACCTCAAAGATGCCACCTCAGGCTCCCACACGGGCCAGATCCACAACCAGAACAGGAACTTCTCCAGAAAAGGTCTCCTGACCAGCAGTTTCTGAACTGTGCTCCTCTGGCCCTGGAGGCTCCAAAGAGGGGGAGCCAAGCAGGAGGCAGAAGTATGGGGTAACTACGTGATGACCACACGACACTGGCCAGACAACACTGGCCATGACGGCAGCTGCCGTCCACAGAGTGTTTCTATGCTGACAGCGCAGGCCAGCCCACGATCCGAGCGCAGAGCCGTGAGTCTCAGGCCCTTCACCAGGGCTGCACCCACGCTGCGCTCTCACCACCACCGGGCAGCCCCTGAGACCACGGGCTGAGACTGCTGTTACAAAGGGTTTCATGGGAGTGGGAGGAAACGCCAGCTTCTTTATAACTTGCTAAAGAGGGTGAGAGAATGCAGGTGTGCGTACAGGGTCCAAAGGGAAGGAGAAAGGAAGAGGACGTATCTGCTGCCCCAGGGGACGCGCTCCCCAGCCACCGTCCTGGCTGCGGCAGTGCTCAGCAGGCTGGCAGCGGGGCTGTCACCTCTGCAGGTGCACTTAGTCCAGAGCCACTCAGCCTAATGAAGTGAGGCGTCCTCAGAACCACAGCAAGGCAGGCGCCAGACCAAGTGGCCTGGGGAGATAAGCACTTCAGCATGGAGAGGTTGAAAACAGATCCTATTGACAAAACAGAAGGAAAACCACATCAAGAGGTGGGGACTGGGGGCATGAAAGCCAGAGGCACACTTTCGGCTTGTTAGAAGTCAGCCCAAGGGGAGGCAGTAGATGGGGCCTCCCCCGCTCTCAAGACCACGCCACCGCCATCGCCTGCAGCCCCTCACTCTGAGAACCCCACACCCAGGGGCTGAGCAAGCACTGAGAGGAAGGCCAGCACTCCTCTGCCCACCCCCAGGCGGGCTGCATGTACCCTTCGAAGACACCCATTGAGGGTAGAACTGACCCCAATACAAACAAGAAAGGCTCAGGGGTCAAGGGAGCAGGACCCAGAGACAGGGACCACAGACCCCACTCCTGTGAACAACGCCGCCATTCCTGAGCACCTGCTTGATGTCAGAACTTCCAAAATCTTCAATTCTCCGCTCCTCTTGTAAAGCAAGAGTCCTGGGCCCGATTTTCCAGATGAAATGCAGGAGAGACAAAGAGAACACCTCTCAGCTGGGGTCAACATGCATGGGAGAGGCCCAAGGTCCCCGCAGGACAGGCGGTCCTCCTCCTCAGCAGACGCCCCGGCACCGAGCCCAGAGGCAAGGAGGATGAGCAGACTAGGCTGCCTCAGCCTCACCCTCCTACGTGGCCAGCCCACCCAGACAAGGCAAGGACTGTGAGGAGGGCCCAACCCCAGGAAGTGCCCCACACCAAGGCCACAGCCTGAGCCCTGGCCGCCACAGGGAGCACATGGCCCAACCCCGAGCCAGCGGTGTACTCACAGCCAACCCATGGGACCACCCTCCCCGCACCCCCACCCCACCCTAGCTCACAGGACCACCCTCCCTCACAGGCTGCAGTCCAGGGCTTGCCAAGGTGGGGGAGCTGCCAGACCCAGGCTGCACCCTGAGATGCCCCCCACCCTCAGCAGTGAGGGTGACTCTCCCTGCCATGCCCCCAGGGCCACAGCCCTGAGCTCTGTGTCCTGCCTCTGGTCTTAGGAGGAACCAGGCACTACCCATGACCCGGCACGCTGAGAGTATGGAAAATACAACACCCATGCTGGGAGAAGCTGCCAGGGGCTGGGGCCAAAGGCAGACTGCGGAGAACTCCACGGCCACAGGGGATACCCGCCGCCCTCCTTCAAGGCTATGGGGGGAGGAAGCCAGGCCCTGGGAGACCCCGGTCCAGATGGCTCCAGCAGGAGCCAGTGTGAGGGGCTCTGCATCAAGAGGCCAGCTGCAGCTCGAACCGCACTTCCCCGACCCTCGAGGCTAAGGTTTTGTGGGCGATTTAGGTCTGAGATGATAAAAAATAATTTTATGCCTACAAATATTAAAAAGTAAGTAACAATAGAGATCAGAAAAATCTGTGCTCTAGGCTCACTCCATCAGAGTGAAGTCTCTTCCCCCCACGGGCCTCAGTTTCCCTGTTTTATGGTCTATTATCTGGACCCCCACAGTCCCTGCCCTGCTCCCCTGCAGCAGAGCACGCCACGCGCCAGGTGGCCAGGCTTCCAAAGCCCTCAACCACTCCCCAGCAGGACGTGCATCCTTCGGTGACCTGTGCTTGGCTCGAGATCACCCACAGCCTCCAAGCCCAGAGGGCCCCTGCAGACACCTCTCCCAGGGCCTCCCACTCTTGTCAAGCCTTGGTGGCTTCCTCTGGGCCTTCCCCAGGCCAGTGTCCCAGAGGCAAAGGCTCAGCCACATTCGTCAGTACCTGAATGTAAAACAGTGACTCCAGCACCCCTCCAGCAGCCCCCATCCGCCCCACACACGTTCTTACACAGGACCCTCAAAGGACCCTGAAGCTGAAGGGGGCTGGTGCCACCCGGCACCCCTCAGAATTGGACAGTGCACCAGGGCGGACTGGCCCTCTGAGGCCCTAGCTGCAGCCGCAGAGCCAGGAGCAAGAGGTCGACCAGGGCAGGGACACCGAGTGACGGGGAGAAGGGAGAAAAGGAGCCTTAGCCACTTCCAAGATGAAGAGCCTCGTCTGCCTTAGACATTTCCTCCAGAAGAAGAGCCACGGGTGTGGGTGGGAGCTGGCCCTGCATCCCAGCACGAGGCCAGGCCCCCGCCAAGAAACCCCAAGGAGCAACCAGGCCTCTGTGCCCAACCTCGGGTGGAAAACACCACTGCATGCCAGAAAGGGCGGCTCCATGGCCCTGGGACCCACCAGCTTCCAGAACAATCTCCTATGGCAACTGCCACAGAACTAAGCACTCAGGGAGTGATTGCATTTGGGATGAAATTTTTTTCTAGTGCTTGAATAAAAGGGGGAGTTTCACATTTCATCCACTTCCACATCCCTTAACAATAAAAACTTATTTAAAAATCCATGAATATGTAAATGCCATTTTAAATATGGAAATGCAAAACATGCAGGGAAACAGTCTGGGTGTGAAATATTAATGGCAGCTCATCTTGCTGAAAGAGGCAACACAAGCTGGCTGAAGCAGCAGGCGGAGGCGCCCCGGACAGACCCCAGAGCCCAGTGGCAGCGCACGATGGACCCGGCCCAGTCATGGAGGAGCGTGTGCTCGCCTTGAGGGCTCTGCCTGGGGAGGGAACAGGGTCAGACACCCACCTAGAGCAGGGCCAGCCTTGCCAAAGCCTGCCTGCATCCTACAGGGCCAGCCAGTGACCCCCGCGGGGGGCCCTCCAAGCCAGGCAACCACCGCATGCTGGGAGGCACAGCCAGGACACCTGACCATGCCTGCTGATGACCCAGGCTTTCCCCTGGAGCCAGGATGGGCTGGACCCCCTCTCAGGAGAGATGGGGCTTGATCTCAGGCCCAGCAGTCAGCTGCACCCTGAAACATGATGGTGCCTCAGACACGTCCCCAGACCACACTGGGGGGCCACAGAGAACCTGGCATTGGCAGGATGGGCACCCGGGGTCTACATCCCCCAACCCGGGACTTCACTAGCCCTGATCAGGAAAGGACTGGAGGAACAAGAAGGCACCGCATGAGGCAGGGAGGCCCCGAGACAGACACCCGCTCACCCAGACATCTCCATGCCATGCCCCTCTTCTCTCTCTCCCTCTAATTGGCCACAAAATGTACAGGCCTAGTACCCACCCACCCCCGCTGAGGAGGCCCCACAAGGAGGTTCAAAGCTGAGCACAGAGGAGCGGGCGGCTGCACATGCCGCAAGCACCATCTCACGTCCAAGTCTGGGCACTGCAGGCAGGTGCCACAAAGACAGCCTGGGGAAGGCCCAGCCCCTCCACACGGCCTGGCTCCGGGGACAGGTGCCGCCAAGTCCTCTTTTCCTGCTAAAGTCCCAGTGGAGAAGAGAGGGGGACTGAGAACCAAAAGGACAGGCAGAGGCCACCAACCAGGCCAGGGTCGCCGGGGCAGCCATCACCGGCCTGCAGGTGGACCGCACAGCTGTGAGCACAGAATGGGCCTGCTCCCGTCACCTTGGGCAGCGCGCTTTGGGGCACCTGACTCACTGAGGGGCCCATGTTCAAGTGTGTGGTGCCTGACCCCAGGTGCAGGGATGTCCCTGACATTCCCCCAAAAACCTCCTCACTGGGCCTACCCTACAGACGGAAAACTGACTCACGAGACAGACGGCTTTCCAAAGGGCCCGCGCTGACCAAACTAACCCGAGCAGCCTTCGCCGAAGAACAAGGCAGGCACGTGCCAGCGTCTACACCGAAACCACCACAGGGAAGCACATGCCATCAAGGGTCCCATTCCAGATACAGACCAGGAGCCTCAAAGGCTGTCCCCTGGTGCAGGGCTGGGTCGGGGGCTGAGGCCTCTATGGTGCAGGTGCACTGCGTCCCAGGCGTGGTCCGGGGCTGCAGGAGACACTCTTGGGACCAGCCGCAGGTGGGAGGCATGAGGGGCCGAGGGACAGGAGCAGGATACAGACAGATCACGCAGTTTCTCTGCTGCTAGCCGGAGCACGCCTAGCTGCCACGGAGCCCATGGTAAAGGGCACAGTGCCACCCAGAGCTCCCGGCGCGTGCCCCACCACAGCCCTGGACCAGACAGGCATGGCGGGCTGCCACCGTGGAACACGTGGAGACAGCCCGTTAGACTCAGGCTGATTCCACACCTCCTGCCAAAGCCCATTTACATCGAGTGGCATCAAAGCTGAACGGACGCAACAAGACCTCTGCCCGTATCACCCGCAACCCCAGGGGTCCCCTTGTACTGAGAGCAGGCGGTCAGGATGAGCATGAGACTTGCTGGGAACACATGGCTGAGGCCATGGTCAGTTCAAGGGCAGGCCAGAACCAGCCGTCCCGATGCACTCTCTCAGCCACACCAATCCATGGCAAATTCCATCACCTTGACCTCCCAGACGCTGCCACCGCCTAACCCGTTCGATCATCACCACTGGCCACGCACAGGAGACATCCTGCCCCACGGAGCCCCCTGGAAAACTTACCCCTGCTATGCCCTAGGCTCCCAGAAATTGTACTTCCCCGTTACCTCAAAAAGTGACAGCAGGACACGGTGCCAGCGATGACAAGGACTAGCTAAAAACCCGCACCCTGAGCCAGCACTGTCCACAGGCTCCACACAGGCGACTGCACTGAGCCTCAAAACCCCTCACAGGAGTCACCATCACCAGAAAGACTCGCTCGGAGAGCCACCCCGGGCAGAGCCAAATGCAAATACAGGCCCGGAGCCTGGACCAGCGGTGGCTTCTCCAGCGGGAGGCCCCTCAGGTGCAAGGGGGGAACAGCCCAGCCACCGTGGATCTCATGTACCTTGCTGGTCTCTGGATGGCTCAAGTGCACCATAATTCAAACGCCAAGTGACAAGGTGATAAGGCCTTGTTACGTCCTTGAGAGGACGGCCTCGCCTGGGACCAACAGCAGGAAAGACTCATAACTAGTAAACTGATCTTCACTCACTCTTGGGAGGTGACAGAAACCTGAGGCAGGAAGAGGCTCAGAAAAGTACCGTCTGTGACAGAAAACACGGTGATACCCACTCATCACACCCAATGCCTCTCGAGTCCCTTCTGCTTGACAAGGGCCTGCCTCCTCCTGACGCTGCCCAGGCCCAATGGCAGGAGCAGATGAAACAGGGCAGGCCCAGGCACCCGGAAGCACCACGCGGCCAGGTGCTCCAGGACATGCCAGCCTGGTGGTTTCAGGCCAAGGGTTCTTTTGCCTGGAGGCAGCAAAGTGGGATCTTCAAAAGAAACTGCAGCGACCAGAGCCCGGGCTGGAGTGCACTGCTGGGAAAGCTGATGTTCGCAGGGTGCTGGCAGGGGAGGCCGGCGCAGACCCCAATACGAAGAGCTCCATCTGCATCCACGCCCCTCAGGGCTCCCCTCTGTGCACCTCTCAGCCGGCTCTAACTTAAGTCAGCATCGAGGATACCTGAGGCTTCAAACAGGCAAAACAGCACCAGGCAGGATCCACGGCCCAGGGTCTCTGCTGAGGCAGAGAAGCAAGGCCAAAGGCCGAGGCGGCAGCCTCACGACGCGTCCCGCAGGGACCCAGGATCCACCTGCAAACATCCCCCAGAGTTCTGGAGACCCACGGGCCTGGACGCACGTCCTGCTTTCACCACCTCCCAGCTGTTTAACCCAGGACTCAAGTTCCTCCCCTGTAAAAGAGGGAATCATGAGAGCTTCTGGCTGGGAGCGCCTGTGAGGCTCAAGTGAGACGCTGCACATGAAGCACAGCACAGCGCATGGTGAGGGCAGATGTGGGATAAACACTGACTGCTCTCATCATCCCCATTGTCATTCATCATCATGATTACAGATGAGAAACCTGAACTCTGGAGCCCTCACAGGGTCCTGAGAGGCCCCGCTCCCGCCACCAGCCCTCTCCAAAGCATGGCCTTATTTCCGGCACAGCAAAGAAACTGCCAAGAGCGCGGCCCCACGCCAGAGCTTCCCGGTCCTGTTCTTCAAGAGCCCTCAGAGCACGTCGGCCTGTTCCACTCCAGATCTGAAAAACGACAGCATGGTCACGGGCTGGGCCACAAAGGACTACAGCCTCCTGTCCCGGCTCTACCCACAGCAGAGCTGGGGACGGCAGAGCTGGGGACGCCAGGTAGCAGGGTGCCTGGGTCCCTAAAGGCCAAGAAGACTAAGAGGGCCTGGAAAGGGAAGGGAGGCTACAAGACGGCCCCGGGGCACCCTGTGTGAAGCGTGAGCAGAGGGCATACCAGACCCACCCACGGATTCTGAACTGCATGCCCTGTCCTCAGTCCCACAACGAGGAGGTGCATTCTCAGATTCAAAGAGCTAAAACTGAGGCTCCAGTGCAAACCAGGCCAGGCTCCCCCGTACTGCCTTGAAACTCCTGCCCCAAGGTAAAGAGGACCAGGAGCTCTGACAGGCTCTGTTCACACCAGTGACCGATGACGCCCCATCTGTCCATGGCTAAAGGAAGGGAAAAACACACAGGAGGCAGAGTTTGGTGGTTCTGACCCAACTCCCAGGCCTAAATGCACTCAGGTACCCTGCCCTCCTAGAGCGCCTTATGGCCAGTGCCCTGTAAGCTGCCCCGCTGTCCACTGACAGCCCTGCCTGCCCCGGCTCCAAAGCCAGCCCTGGACCCTTCGCCACAGCACCACGTCCCGGGGACTGCCGAGAGCTGCTGCACCAGGCGCGTTATCAACATCATCCCGCTGAACCCTCAAGCGGCCCCACAGACACTCTCTGTTGTGAGACAGGAATTTCAGCGCAGCACCTGAGCACACCCGCATAAAGCTAACAAGCAGACTCCTCGCAACCCTGGAAACCAAAGTCCTGCACTGAGAGTTCCAGAAGCTTCTTGCCTCTACAAACTCCAGTCCCAAGACTAGGATGCAGCACAAGTGCCACCGCAGGGCTTCCAGCCTCCAGTCCTAAGAGTGCAGAAACATTCAGAAAGAAATTTCCGTCCCGCTCACAGCAGCGTTTGGAACTGTGCTTCACCAGTAAAAGGGGCCAACACCGTAGCTCGATGCTGGGAAAATTCCTTCTGGCTCCAGGCTGGTTGGTGGCCCAGTAGCTAACTCCGAGATACGGTGTCATTCTATCTTCCTCAAACGAGGCAGGGGATGGCTTCCGACTCGGCATCTGCTCACTGCCAGATGATCTGTTTCCTGCACCGGCTTTCACCACAAGTTCCCATCAGACCCTCCCTTGGCTGCCTTCCCTGCATCGGAACTCTTCTGGGTGGGAGAGTCCGGGCTCCTCCCTGAAACAGGCTGGAATGCTACTGCAGTAACTATGGAGAGAAACTGATGCAAACTTAAACAAAGGCAGCAACGGCAGGAACTCCGCAGAGAAGCCCGACCCACAGGACCTGCCGAGGTACCTGCTGGCTTCTGGCTTCACGGACGTGGACATGTGTCACACTGGTGAAAGGAACACCGAGTCACCAAGACAGCGACTGCGGGAAGGGCGCTCTGTTCCGCACATCAGATCAGCAGAGGAGGAGGTTACACAACGCCCGGGAAGTGAGACAAGACTGCGCGATGCAGGCCGCTCACAGGCACGCTACGCTGGCTGATAGGCAACATTCATCTTCTAAAAGCCAAGCTCGTGAAAACAGGCACACGACTGACCCAGCCGTCACTTCAGAAGCTCGGCCTGAGGCACCAGCATTCCGAGATGCTGCCACACGAGCCACGCCAGCGGCACCGTCACAGCAGCACTGCCCCAGAGAGGGAGCACCGGGCACTGGGCAGCGAGGAACAGGGCACTGCCCCGGACGGGAGCACCAGGCACCGGGCTAGCGAGGAACAGGGCACTGCCCTGGAGAGGGAGCACCGAGCCCTGGGCAGCAAGGAACAGGGCACTGCCCCAGAGAGGGAGCACTGGGCACCGGGCTAGCGAGGAACAGGGCACTGCCCCGGAGAGGCAGCACCGGGCACTGGGCAGCGAGGAACGGGGCACTGCCCCGGAGAGGCAGCACCGGGCACCGGGCTAGCGAGGAACAGGGCACTGCCCCGGAGAGGCAGCACCGGGCACCGGGCTAGTGAGGAACAGGGCACTGCCCCGGAGAGGGAGCACCGGGCTAGCGAGGAACAGGGCACTGCCCCGGAGAGGCAGCACCGGGCACTGGGCAGCGAGGAACAGGGCACTGCCCTGAAGAGGCAGCACCGGGCACTGGGCAGCGAGGAACAGGGCACTGCCCCGGAGAGGGAGCACCGGGCACCAGGCTAGCAAGGAACAGGGCACTGCTCCGGGAGAGGAAGCACCGGGCACTGGGTGAGGAAGAGAGCACTGCCCCGGAGAGGGAGCATCGGGCACTGGGCTAGTCAGGAACAGGGCACTGCCCTGGAGAGGGAGCACCGGGCACTGGACGAGGAACAGGGCACTGCCCCGGAGAGGGAGCACAGGGCACCAGGCTAGCAAGGAACAGGGCACTGCCCCGGGAGAGGAAGCACCAGGCACTGGGCAGCGAGGAACAGGGCACTGCCCCGGAGAGGGAGCACCGGGCACTGGGCGAGGAACAGAGCACTGCCCCGGAGAGGGAGCACCAGGCACTGGGCAGTGAGGAACAGCGCACTGCCCCGGGAGAAGGAGCACCGTGCACTGGGCTAGCGAGGAACAGGGCAGCAGAGCCGCACCCTGAGAAGCTCCTCAGATGGCAAAAACAGCGTTCACTACCAAGGAGAGATGGACACGGCCAACTTGGTACAAACCGCAGAGGAGAGCACGCGTCGCCACGAGCACATGCCCACCGGTCTGTAGAGACAAGGGAAAATGCCCGGAAGCTGCCCTCATGACCCGTGACCTCAGCTGGACCAGGGCTCTTTCTTCAGTGACTACAAGCTACATTCAATGAGAAACAAACAAAAGCGACTTTAAACTGAGGCCCGCCTGGCAAAGCCCTCGGGGATCTGGGCCACCGTGGCCTCACATCTTCTGCATGCCGTCTCCTTCACGCTCACCGTGGCCTCACATCTTCTGCATGCCGTCTCCTTCACGCTCATCTGAATTTCTGTCCAACTGCCTGTAAGAGACTTGTAGAAATGTGCTCAGCTGTTCAACCGTGCAAGGCTCCCTGACCCCGCCATGGCAGGCCACGACGAACACAGTGTCCCGCCACCTAAGAGAGCAGCAGCCCAGGGAACAGGCCAGAACTCAAGCGCCGAGGCCACAACTGGACTCATCCACACCTCAGTGGCCACCGCCAGCACCGCCTGTCCTAGGGTATGCCTCCTTCCTGGGCCTGGAAGTGCACAAAAGGGCCAGGCACTCAGTGTCACCAGGCCCCAGAAAGCCTTGGTCGGGAAGTGTCCACCCACCAGCAAGCAGCAACACTGAGACCCGGGGACGGTTAGTGCCCAGGCATGGCTCAGGAGGCTCAGACCTGACAGCAACCCAGTCGTTACTGCCAGTACCTTTCGGTTCACAGAGATGAAGAGAGGACCAGGTGCCTGCCCAAGTCACATGACCAGCAAGGAGCAGACCAGCCGCCCCCCAGGCCCTGCAGGCAAGAGGGACCGGGAACTCCAGCCTCACGCCCAGAGGCCTCCCGCGCCTCTCCACTGCCCCATCTCAGGGAAGCGTCTCCAGCGCTCCTGGCAGTGGGTGGCAGGGGTGTGACCAGCCCCATCTGAAGCCTGCACCCTGGCTGAAGAAGCCCACACAGGGCAGTAAGCCACAGGTGGGACGGAAGCCAGCACACCGACACACACATGAAACCCAGCTGGGAAACACCTGTGAGAACCCAGGATTTCAGGGCAGCTTCTCCCTTTGGCCTCCCAGACCGGAGCAGTACTAAGGACCTCGTCTCAACCCCAAGATCCCATTTCACAGAAGAGGACGGAGCACCAAGCACTTCCATGGGGGTGCCCCAAGACTCATCCTTCCCCAGGGCAGGCGCTCCAGCTCTAAGAGGGAGCCCACAGGTCCTGAGAGGCCAGCCACGGCTGGGATTGTGAGGACCACCTGCCCACTGTAGAGGCTGCTCCCTGAGGCAGAGACCCCACTCCCAAACCAATTCCCCCATGGGCTCAATCCACATCTGTGACCACGGCGAAGGCAGCACAGACAGCCAGCAGATGGGAACGTTCCCTTCCGTGTGGCACTGGACACAGAGACGGGCCTGCTGCTGCTCTTAAGACAAATAATTTCAGGAAGCACCTCCCTCTTTGGTGGGAGAAAAGTATAGCCAAGTTTCCTTTCCTTTAATAGTTCATTCTGTTTCATTTCCAAAGTAAAATGATGAGGATCGCCTGGTAAAATGTGAAAGCTTTAACTTCAAATCACTTTTAATGCCTGTTTCATCTGACAGTGGCTTTGAAAGCAAAAGGCAATCTTTATCATTTGAGGTTTTTCAGTAAATTGATATGATTATGTCCAACACACCCAGATGCTTCGAAAAGCCAATTTTCAAAGTGACATCAGCCCCCAAAATAAGAAACCTCCTTCTGCCTATTAATAAATTATTAAAACACTCTCTCCACAGGAGGACGAGGCTGAGCTTGATCATCAACGGCAAACAGGTGGGCTTCAGGCCCTCCACACAGACCCACGGCCTGGTGAGCTGTGCAGGGCACAGAGCTCCCCTGCGGCCCCGTTGCACAGCCCTTCCCTCCGCCCCACTGCCCACCAGGCCCATGGGTTCCACCGGACGGGGCTCAGTCCCCCATGGTAACTCCATCTTCTGGTCAGGGGAAGGCATAAGATCCCTTTTTAGCCAAGGAGGCATAAGGGGCACTTGCTGGCAGTGGGGGTCCTAGGAAAGGCTTCCTTGTGCAGAAAGATCCAAGAAAGAGGCTTCTCCTTTTTGCCTGTGTGTGTGATGTCAGAGGTATGGCCCCTCACAGCCACGAGTGAAACCAGAGAAGAGCCGGGGTGTGGGATAAGAAGAAACACATGTCTGATTGTCATCCCAGGTTCCCTGAAGCCCTTGGGATTTCCTGAGTGACGGGCATGTCTCTTGCTATTCATAGTTAGCCGCTTCCAATCACACCTGCATTCACACTGACATGAAGACTCAGGGTGGGCCCGCTAGTGATGGATGGGCTGGTTCCCAAGACCACATGAGGCCCCACCCTGCTGGGAAGACGAGAACCCTCCTGATCCAAGGAGGGACCCCACAACAGGAGGCCAACCCCCAGACCCCATGGCAGTTTAGCACATTGTCAGAATGACAGACAGTGGTGCCTCAGCTGAGGCTCACAGCACATGGTGGAAACATGGGGCAAACCCTTCCCTCAAATCCCTGCTGCCTCTTCCCATCCCAGACCAGGGCCACCCACACGGTGAAGCACCGCCGTGCCCCGAGAGCCAGGGGGCACACACTCTCACTCGCCCCAGCTCTCCAAAGCAAACACATCCCACAAGCGCCCTGGGCGGCCGGGTCTACCTGCTGGTGACAGCGCTGTTCTTGTCCTTCAAGGCAAGCTCCCTCTGCTGCAGCTCAACCACGAATCTGGAAAGGTCTTCTGGAGTCCTGCAGGATAAAGAAGGCACACTCAGTTCCAGCTGTCCCCCAGAGTAAACCTGATTCTGCACACCAAACACGGCCAAAAGGAACCTCTGTAGCTGCTGCTCTGGAACCCAGGACGTGCAGACTCTGCGGACCCGGGTCCAGGGCAGCACGCACTCACTACGACGGGTCAGCCACAGCCCCCACCCTATGCAATGTCGGGGAGACGGCCTTAGTAAGCCCCGATTTTATTTCACCTGTAGAAACAGAGACACTACCTAACAGTGTCGCTCTTCAGAGGAAATGAAATCATGTTTAAAAAGCACCCACCAGGCACCTGGCACAGAGGAGGTGCTCAGCGAGTTTTAGAGTTTTAGGTTCCTTTCCTCACCTCTCCAGAAGACCCACACATAACAACAAGAGGAAAATCAGAGATCCCAGGTGTAGCGCTTCCTACTTTCCAGAACGATTGCAGATTGTCTCAGCGAATGCCTGAGGAACCCTGTTGTTCACCGTTTCCATTTTTTAAATGAGGAAACTCAGACTCCAACGTGAAACAGCCACTTCAAAGTTCAACGTGCACCGCAATGATGAGCAGCAGCCTGAGCCATGTCTTCTAACTCAGCGCTGGGACTCCGGAGCACGCAGCAAGGATCTGAGCCGGGCATGCAGTTACACCAGTGGTGTGTGAGCGTTCCCAGCCTCACAACCTGGGGCACAAAGCCAAGGCTCCCTGGCTAGACTGAGCAAGTGGCATGTGAGCCCGGGCCCAAGGCCCCATCCTCGTTCTTCTCTTCACCTGTCATGGACCAAGCGTAGGTCCACACAGAAAGCAGGTGCCGGGCAATGCTGTGACAGCCCCGCCCAGCCCCACTCAAGGAGCTGGTACTGCACCACTGAATGAGCAACAGGGACCCCAACATTGGCCAACGAGGCTACCTGCACCCCTGGAAGGAGAGGTCCCAGTCACTCTGTCAGCCAGGCCCCCAGAGCAGCCTCAGGTGGATCCTGGGCACACCCTCCCAGCAGCTTGCCAGGGAACTCCTCTCTGCGAGTCAGCCAGAGCCACGCAGAGGCACACTGCAACCACGGACCCCTAACAGAAGCCATCCTATTGACTAAAACGCGCACGCTGCAAACCTCACGCGCTGGGCCCGGCCCTCTGCCCTGAGACAGCCACTGACGTTTCCTGTCACTTAGCACCCTGCCCATGGGGCCCCGAAACCCTGCATCAGCTCATCCAGTGCTCACACAGCCCCTCCCCTGGGCTTCCAGCGCCCAGCTCCTCCTCCAAACACAGAGAAAGAGCCACTTCCCTATAAAGCCTCTGGCCACCCCCGCGCCCCTCACCATCCCATGCCTGTTTTGCAGGACATGGAGGACAACTGGAGCCCGCCTTGCTCAGCATTAGTTTTGAGTTTCTGGGGCATCTTCCATCTCTGGAACGAAGCTACCAAGAGCCTGTGAGCAGATGTCCTGCAGCCTGGCCCAGGCCCTGAGCCCTCACACACACCCAAGGTCAGTCCTAAGCCCTCCCTCTGACCACAGCCTCTTCACACAGAGTACACCATGGCCTTCTCTCTTCCAGGTCCCCTCAGAGAGGTCTCCTCTGCCCACCCAAGGAACGGGCCCCTTGCTGGGCGTCTAGTGGGGATAGCGATGGGTGCAGACGGAGTAGCTGGCACCAGGGAGACCCCATCTGTCCTCCCACACACAGGTAAACCGGGGTTAGAAAGCAGCTCCGTGGAAAAACCATTTATGACTGAAAGGTCTTGGAAGAGAAACTGAACTCTATGAGGGAGATGAAAGGTGGAGCTGGCCTTGAACGCCGTTACCATTCTCTCCAGAGTTTCCCAAAGCTTCCAACCTCGGGGAGTTAAAAATATCAGTACAAAAGTAAGGAAACCAGGCTGGGCGCGGTGGCTCAAGCCTGTAATCCCAGCACTCTGGGAGGCCGAGATGGGCGGATCACGAGGTCAGGAGATCGAGACCATCGTGGCTAACACGGTGAAACCCCATCTCTACTAAAAATACAAAAAACTAGGCCGGGCGCGGTGGCTCACGCCTGTAATCCCAGCACTTTGGGAGGCCGAGACGGGTGGATCACAAGGTCAGGAGATCGAGACCATCCTGCCTAACACGGTGAAACCCCGTCTCTACTAAAAATACAAAAAATTAGCCGGGCGAGGTGGCGGCGCCTGTAGTCCCAGCTACTTGGGAGGCTGAGGCAGGAAAATGGCGGGAACCTGGGAGGCGGAGCTTGCAGTGAGCTGAGATCCTGCCATCACTCCAGCCTGGGCGACAGAGCGAGACTCTGTCTCAAAAAAAAAAAAATACAAAAAACTAGCCGGGCGAGGTGGCGTGCATCTGTAGTCCCAGCTACTCGGGAGGCTGAGGCAGGAGAATGGTGTAAACCCGGGAGGCGGAGCTTGCAGTGAGCCGAGATCCGGTCACTGGGCTCCAACCTGGGTGACAGAGCGAGACTCTGTCTCAAAAAAAAAAAAAAAAAAAAAAAAGTAAGGAAACCTTTCCAAGCCAAGAGATATTTTTTCTGAAACATTTGAATGAGATATTTAAGTTGTTTTGCATTAGTCAAAGGGCCTGTAAATTTTCACTAACTCGGTGGGAAGAATTTATTTACAAATAAATAAAAATCGCGTATGTCCACATCTGCAGTGGCGCCCCCCAGCCCCTGTGCCCAGAACCAGCAGCAGGTAGGGTGGTCACAGGCGGCAGGCTACAGGCTCCGCCTACACAGCCAAGACCACCCACCTCACACCTCTCAGGGCCCCATCACTGGACCTGAAACAGCAGGAGGCCAGTGGAGAGGCATCTGTCAGGCAGGACCAGGCCCCAGGGTTCTCCCAGCTGGGATGGCTCTCTCTCACCAGAGGGCACACTGCCTGCTATCTCCCTCTGTGGGGAAGCCTCCCTGCAGCCTACAGAGCAGGAGGCAGAGTCGGGAGCATCCGACACCGATTTAGAAACAAGCTTCTTGCCCCAAAGCACGAACCCACTCAGCAAAGCTGGGAGCTGGGTAAGATCTCGGAGGGCCAGGCTCTGCTAACCACGCTCTGCAATTCCCAGTGACGCCAAGACCATGATAAATACAACCATTTAGCAATGAGGGAGAAATGGGACGGGTTCAAACAAACTGGAAAGTGAGAGTGACACAGCCCTCTTCTGAAGTGCTGGGCTCCCACAGACGACACCCAGGAAGGCCTCTGTCTCATGTCATTGGGGTCAACGCCTCATTCTGGCATGGATGGGCCACATCAGAAACCTGAGTACTCTGAAGCCTGGGGGCATCCATCTCAACCACCCAGGGAGCAGGCTGGCTCCACATTCCCACAGACTCCGCAGGAGGCTGCTTCCGGGTGGCTCCTCCTGCCTGAGGGGGTGTGTCCTGGGGCTGGTCCTGCCCCAGGCAGGAACAGAGAGCTCGGCTCGTCCTGAGGAAGAAGGCTGGCGCCTCCGGCGGATGGCCCCACACAGACCCCAGCCCTCAAGAGCACTGACACGTGATGGGCTCTCAGCCTGGATACTCGCTGGCCACATCCCTAGGCCCCCAGATCCCTGGTTGCCGCCTCTCAGTCCCCATGCGACCAGGCCTCTATCACAGGGAGGACTGAAGCTGCAGGGCTTGCTATTCCAGAGCCCTCCAACCACAGGGGTGGTGTGCCCAACACCTCCCATGGGCAGAAGCCACTGGAGGGCACAGGGGCACCAGGAGGAATTCCTCCCTTCACAGCCTCTTGCACTGAAAAACCCGCAGTCACTACTTTGGCTAAACCAAGCCTCGTGAGCACTGTCTGGCCATTCTTGCTCATGACCAGGGTTCAGCTTCCACTCAAAAGCACAAGCACAGTGAGCTCGATGACAGCGTTCAAGAACGTCACATGGGACCAGTCTACTCTACTTGAAGAGACAGAGGGAAGGCCAGGAAATCCTTAAAGGAAAAGGAGATGGACCCGCGGGAGAAAACCTGGGTCTCAGCCCCAGCCCTGACCCCTCCAGGCTGAACCCTCTACCTGCTTCGCTGGGCTTCCTAAGGCTCATTTCCAAAACCCCAGGGCACAGGCATAGTGCACTGTTACCTGACAACCCCTGCACTGTTAACTTGATGGACGTGGAAGGGACAGGGAGGATGTTTTAAGGGTGTGCAATCCAAGCCCATTTTCACACTGGCATTGCGAGGCCAGGAGAGGACATGCACCCTGGAGGCGGTGTCTGGATGTCGCCGTGGACATGAGGAGAACACGCTTCAAGTACAATCATCAACCAACATGTTAAAAGTATACCCTTGGTTCGGCAGTGTCATCAAAAGAAAATGTGCTCCCCATATACAAACACCAACTGGAGATCGATTACAGGCTAAAACCTCAGACCCGAAAATATAAAATTACTAAAGAAAACAAGGAAAACACTCATTGGTCTAAGCAAAGTTTTTATAGCTAAGACCTCAAAAGCACAGGCAACAAAAACAAAAATAGACAAACAGGACTATATCAAAGTAATAAGCTTCTGCCCATCCAAGAAAACAAGAGACTGAAGAGACAGCCTCCTGAATGCGGGAAAATATCTGTCAACTGTTCGGCCAGTAAGGGACTAACATCCAAAATACAACTCAAAAAGAACTCAAATAACAACAATTGAAAAACGTAAATAGTCCCATGAAAAAGTAGGCAAAGGACACATTTCTCAAAGGACGACATGCAAATGGCCAACAGGTGTATGAAAAAATGCTCAACATCACTAATCATCGGGGAAATGTAAATCAAAACCACCTTACCCCAGCTTCAAATGGCTATGAAAAAGACCAAACACACACACAGATGCTGGTGAGGATGCAGAGGAACGGCAACTCTCAGCTGCTGTTGGAGGGAATGTAAATTAGTACCACCACTATGGAACCCAGAATGGAGATTTCTCAAAAAGCTGAAAACAGAACGACACTCTATGATCCAGCAATCCCACAACGGGGTATTTACTCAAAGGAAATCACTGTATCAAAAAGATACCTGCACTCCCATATTTATCGCAGCAAAGACGGCAACGCTGCGGAATTAACCTGTGTCCAGTGACAGAGGAATGGATAAAGAAATGCGGATGTGCACACAATGGAATGCCATCCGACCAAAAGAAACAACAAGAGCTATGGGCGCGGTGGCTCACGCCTGTAATCCCAGCACTCTGGGAGGCCGAGGAGGGTGGATCACCTGAGGTCAGGAGTTCAAGACCAGCCTGGCCAACATGGTGAAACCCCATCTCTACTAAAAATACAAAAATTACCTGGGCATGGTGGCACATGCCTGTAATCCCAGTTACTCAGGAGGCTGAGGCAGGAGAATTGCTTGAACCAGAGAGTCAGAGATTGCAGTGAGCCAAGATCACACCACTGCACTCCAACCTAGCAACAAAGCAAGACAAGCAAGCAAGAGAGAGAGAGAAAGAGAGAGAGAGAGAGAGAGAGAGAGAAAGAGAGAAAAAGAAAGAGAGAAAGAGAGAAAGAGAGAGAGAAAGAAAGAAAGAAAGAAAGAAAGAAAGAAAAGAAAAGAAAAGAAAAGAAAAGAAAAGAAAAGAAAAGAAAAAAAAAAAGAAAAAAAGGAAGGAAGGAAGGAAGGAAGGAAGGAAGGAAGGAAGGAAGGAAGGAAGGAAAGAAAGAAAGAAAGAAAAGGGAGGGAGGGAGGGAGGGAGGCTGTAATTTGTAACAACGTAGCTGGAATGGGAAGTCACCACATCAGGTGAAATCCCCAGGAACAGAAAGAAACTCTACATGTCTTCACTCATGGGAGCTGTGGAAATTCCCCTCCCAAAGGCAGAGAGTAGAATGAGAGGTATAGTGGACGGGCAGGGCTGGGTGAGTGGAAGGCCAGATGGAGAGAGGTGAGTTAACGGGTGCGAACGTACAGTGCGATGAAAGGCATAGATTCAGTTGCTCCACAGAAGAGTGGGGTGACTAGAGCTAACAATGTCTTGTACAATTCAAAGTAGCTAGAAGAAAAGCAGAACTTCTCCCAATACATGGAAATGACAAATACTCAAAGTGATGGTCACCCCAAATACCCTGCACTTGCCCGCTCCACATTCTATGCGTGTAAGAAAATATCACAGGTACCCCGTAAATATGTAAAATATTATGTATAAAATACATAAACGGTAAATAAATAAAAGAAAATGTGCTCTCTGGGGATGAAGTGTAAGCTTTAGTTAGTGAAACAGAAGGGGTTTAAGGCAATGGTTTCAGAGCGCTCCATATGAGAAAAAGAAAAGACGAGGTGGTTTTGCCAACACGTGGACATTTCTGAGGCCACGAGGGAGGTCCCGTCAAGAATAAGGTGGAATCTGATCAAACCGGGCAGGAGGTCACCTCCTGAACTGTACAGGAAGCATCCCGGCGCCCTCTTCTCACATTAACAGCAGTCCATGGAGAAGGACGGAGGCCATCATCTGGAGTAAAGGACATACCCTTGAACCAGCTGGGGTGGGGAGGAGGAGCCCAGGAGGCTCTGGGCACGTGGAAGAGGCCACAGGGGTGGACTGCGAGCTCTCAGAGAGGCTTGCGCGGAGAAGTAGCCTGGGAGCCGGAGAGCCGCTCCTCTAGCGTGGGGCTTCTGTGACCTGGCAAAAAGCTTTGCTACCTCAGGAACACCAGACCTTCCAAAAGGATGAGGCTAAGAGAGCAAGCAAAGGGGGGTCCTCAGCCCCGACCTGCCATGCTCTTCCAAGAGGGTATCCCGAGGAAACCCAAGACAGGGACCACGCCTGGCCAAGGTGGCATCATCCTGCCACCATGTAAGGATGTTTTTAATTGTGCTAAAATACACTTAACATAAAATATACCATCTTAACCATTTTTAAGTCCCCAGTTATGTCGTGTTAAGCATATTCCCATTATTGGGCAACCAGCACCACATCCATCCCCAGAACTCTTAATTTGGCAAAACCGAAACCTTGTCCCATTAAACAGGAACTCCTGTAGTCCCTCTGCTCCCAGCCCCGGCCACCTCCATGCTACCTTCCGTCTCTAAGAATGCGATCACTCCAGCCACACGGGTGGAGCCGCCGCACAGCATTTCTCTGTGACGGGCTTATTCTACTTGGCATTATGTCCTCAAGGCTCATCCACGTTACAGCATGTGGCAGACTCTCCTTCCTTTTGAAGGCTGAGTAATACTCCATTGCGTGGCTTCACACGTATCCATTCGCCTGTCGGTGGACACCCGGGCTGCTTTCACCTTTTGGCTATTGTGAATAAAGCTGCTACTAACATGGGTGTGCCAATGTCTGTTCAAAACGCTGCTTTTAATCATCTCGGGTGGATACACAGAAGTGGCACTGATGGAGCATTCCATTTTTGGCTTTTCTGAGAACCACCACAGACTGTTTTCCACAGTGGCTGAACCAACTAACTTTCTCCATCTCATAGTTTTTAATTTATAAAAAAGCTCAACAATAAAAAAAAAAAAATCAGCAAGTCCTCATAGCCATAACACGGAGCACGGAACACCCATTAAAGCTGATGCTGGGCAAAAAGGTGGTCAGGCAGTTGCCGCAGACAGCAAAAAGCACAGGACACACAAGGATGTGCTCGGCTCTAGCCAGGACAGCGGGAGCATGGTTTCACGGCGTGTGTGTGTGTGTGTGTGTGTGTGTGAGGGGAGTGGGCACATGGTTTCACTGCGTGTGTGTGTGTGTGTGTGTGGTGAGGGGAGTGGGCACATGGTTTCACTGCGTGTGTGTGTGTGTGGTGAGGGGAGTGGGCACATGGTTTCACTGCGTGTGTGTGTGTGTGTGTGTGTGTGTGGTGAGGGGAGTGGGCGCATGGTTTCATGGCGAGTGTGTGTGTGTGTGTGGTGAGGGGAGTGGGGGCGCATGGTTTCACGGCGAGTGTGTGTGTGTGTGGTGAGGGGAGTGGGCGCATGGTTTCACGGCGAGTGTGTGTGTGTGTGTGTGGTGAGGGGAGTGGGCGCATGGTTTCACGGCGAGTGTGTGTGTGTGTGGTGAGGGGAGTGGGTGCATGGTTTCACGGCGAGTGTGTGTGTGTGTGTGGTGAGGAGGGGAGTGGGCACATGGTTTCACGGCGAGAGTGTGTGTGTGTGTGTGTGGTGAGGGGAGTGGGCGCATGGTTTCACGGCGAGAGTGTGTGTGTGTGTGTGTGTGGTGAGGGGAGTGGGCGCATGGTTTCACGGCGAGTGTGTGTGTGTGTGTGTGTGTGTGTGTGTGGTGAGGGGAGTGGGCGCATGGTTTCACGGCGAGTGTGTGTGTGTGTGTGTGTGTGTGGTGAGGGGAGTGGGCGCATGGTTTCACGGCGAGTGTGTGTGTGCGTGTGTGTGTGTGTGTGTGTGGTGAGGGGAGTGGGCGCATGGTTTCACGGCGAGTGTGTGTGTGTGTGTGGTGAGGGGAGTGGGCGCATGGTTTCACGGTGAGTGTGTGTGTGTGTGTGTGTGTGTGGTGAGGGGAGTGGGCACATGGTTTCATGGCGAGTGTGTGTGTGTGTGTGGTGAGGGGAGTGGGCGCATGGTTTCACGGCGTGTGTGTGTGTGTGGTGAGGGGAGTGGGCGCATGTTTTCACGGCGTGTGTGTGTGTGTGGTGAGGGGAGTGGGCGCATGGTTTCACGGCGTGTGTGTGTGTGTGGTGAGGGGAGTGGGCGCATGGTTTCACTGCGTGTGTGTGTGTGTGTGGTGAGGGGAGTGGGCGCATGGTTTCACTGCGTGTGTGTGTGTGTGTGTGTGTGTGGTGAGGGGAGTGGGCGCATGGTTTCACGGCGTGTGTGTGTGTGGTGAGGGGAGTGGGCACATGGTTTCACGGCGTGTGTGTGTGTGTGTGTGTGTGTGTGGTGAGGGGAGTGGGCACATGGTTTCACGGCGAGTGTGTGTGTGTGTGGTGAGGGGAGTGGGCACATGGTTTCACTGCGTGTGTGTGTGTGTGTGTGTGTGTGTGTGTGGTGAGGGGAGTGGGCGCATGGTTTCACGGCGAGTGTGTGTGTGTGTGGTGAGGGGAGTGGGCACATGGTTTCACTGCGTGTGTGTGTGTGTGTGTGTGTGGTGAGGGGAGTGGGCACATGGTTTCACGGCGAGTGTGTGTGTGTGTGTGTGGTGAGGGGAGTGGGCACATGGTTTCACAGCGAGTGTGTGTGTGTGTGTGTGTGTGTGTGGTGAGGGGAGTGGGCACATGGTTTCACGGCGAGTGTGTGTGTGCGGTGAGGGGAGTAGGCGCATGGTTTCACGGCGAGTGTGTGTGTGTGTGTGGTGAGGGGAGTGGGCGCATGGTTTCATGGCGAGTGTGTGTGTGTGTGTGGTGAGGGGAGTGGGCGCATGGTTTCACGGCGAGTGTGTGTGTGTGTGTGGTGAGGGGAGTGGGCACATGGTTTCACGGCGAGTGTGTGTGTGTGTGTGTGTGGTGGGGGAGTGGGGGCGCATGGTTTCACGGCGAGTGTGTGTGTGTGTGTGTGTGTGTGTGTGTGGGGAGTGGGGGCGCATGGTTTCACGGCGTGTGTGTGTGTGTGTGTGTGTGTGTGGTGAGGGGAGTGGGCACATGGTTTCACGGCGAGTGTGTGTGTGTGTGTGTGTGGTGAGGGGAGTGGGCGCATGGTTTCACGGCGAGTGTGTGTGTGTGTGTGTGTGTGTGTGTGTGTGTGTGTGGGTGAGGGGAATGGGCGCATGGTTTCACGGCGAGTGTGTGTGTGTGTGTGTGGTGAGGGGAGTGGGCGCATGGTTTCACGGCGAGTGTGTGTGTGTGAGTGTGGGGTGAGGGGAGTGGGCGCATGGTTTCACAGCGAGTGTGTGTGTGTGTGTGTGTGTGTGTGTGTGGTGAGGGGAGTGGGCGCATGGTTTCACGGCGTGTGTTGCAAGGATCATGGACGCATGGTTTCACAGTGTGTGGCGTCATGAGGTCGGCCTAACGGCATGGACCACCTGCACAAGAGTCATCTGCGGCAAGTCCAGCCTGCACCACCCCGCCCCACCCCACCCCATCCCACCCCACTGAATCAAGACCCCTGAAAGCGGGGCTCAGGGGCTGCACACAAGTTCCCTGGTGATTCTTACACACAACTACTTCTGGAACTACCGACCATCTGCATAGAGAGCGGAGGCCGGGCGCGGCGGTTCACGCCTATAATGCCAGCACTTTGGGAGGCTGTGCCAGGCAGTTCACCTGAGGTCAGGAGTTCGAGACCAGCCTGGCCAACATGGTGAAATCCTGTCTCTACTAAAAACACATAAAATTAGCCGGGTGTGGTGGCAGGTTCCTGTAATCCCACCTACTCAGGAGGCTGAGGCAGGAGAATTGCTTGAACCCAGGAGGCGGAGGTTGCAGTGAGCTGAGAGCACGCTATTGCACTCTGGCCTGCGCGACAAGAGCAAGACTCCATCTCAAAAAAGAAAAGAAAAGAAAAGAAAAAAGAAAAGAAAAGAAAAGAAATCGGGGAAAATCTAAGTGGAAAATAACCCTACAGCCTTCCGGGCAAGTTACCAAAGGCAATGCTTTATGCCACCAGGATGCCACCCACCACACCCGTGACGGAGAAAACACTGCCTGCTGCTCTCTGTCAATCTGAAGGACAAATATTGGGTTACAGAATTTGGTCCAAGTCTAAAAGAAGAATCCTACAAATGTCATCACAAGAATTCTGGAAACTCAAACACCTGAAACTGCCTAAGTGGCTTTGGCTACTGTGTAAGACAAGGCTATGGACTTTTGATAATTTGATATATACTGGAACATCTTCCAAACAGTACTAATACAATATTTTAAAAATAGAAGTCAGTAATAACAAGGCAATGGGAACACGGCTGTGGGCAGGCCTGCTCCACTCACCACTCCGGGAGTGCAGGTCACCGTGGCCGCTCCGGCAGTGCAGGTCACCGTGGTCGCTCCCGGAGTACAGGTCACCGTGATCAGGAAGGGGCGATGACAGAACAAATCACAGCACTTAGAGGGCTCTTCCCCTTCATGTTATGATTTGAGTTCCCCACCGTGAGTCCACGCCTCACATGCGTAAGAACCCGCAAAAACTGAGAGACGGAGAAGTGAAAAGCAGCACAGCAAGCTCCCGACACGGAAGGCGCTGCCCATCTGGGAGAAGTGGGGAGCCGGTCCCCTGCAGTCTCTCCTCAGCACAGCACAGCACAGGCCCAGGGCCCCGGGACACAGGGCAGAGGGTGTCTGGAAGAGGAGGGCAGACACCTCTCGAGAAGCCCTGGGACTCAGGAACAGGGCTTGCGCCTGTGGGAAGAGAGGGCCGGAGCTCCACCACCACTGCCTGTCATGAGCTCCTACAAGAACAGGGGAAAGTTCTTGAAGAGCTGTTGAATCACGAAGGCTTAGTAAACAATTGCAGCCTTCGCCACATATCAAATCCAAGACCAGAGCCCCAACACCTCCAACTGGCAGGAAGAGTGTTTATTTTCCAGAAGCCTCCTGACCTGTGTGTGGTTAAAGCTACTCAGAGATGTTTACCGAGGGTGCTCTGGGGATTAGCTAAGTGCTCGTAACCAGGAGGAGCCGTGCCAAGTATCATTATGGCCTAAGAACAACTCCCGACAGTCCATTCTGAAACCCGCGCTTCGCCGACTACAAAGTGGAAGGCATTCAGAGGCCTCAGGAGCCTCAGCTCGGCAATGACAGGGCAGTGACAGCTCCAACTGCAGTGGAGCCTGTGACATCTGCTGCTGCAAACGCGAGCTTCAGCTGTGAAACCTTTTTAATTCTAACTGGTGGGTTTTCAAGGGGAAGAAAGTCTTTGTTTTTTCTGCAGCTGAATTTTGACTCAAGCCCAGCTGCACGCAGAGCGGCAGAGGGCTGTGGGGAGTCCGGCCCACTGCTTTCTTTCCGAGGCGAGAGCAGCTCCAGCCCAAGCCACGGCTATTTTGGGGCTAACGGCAGATAGTGCCAGTTTCACTGAGTCTGAAAAACTGGAGATCCAGAGGACTCCGAGGTGGAAAATGAATGAAACGGCAACAGCCATCAAACTAATTAACAAACAAGACACCTCAAGCTTCCAAAGAATAGAAATCCACAGGGCCTGGGAGCACAGTCCAAAACTGCTGAGGCTGGGGCTCCAGCCAGAGCCCTGTGGCAGGCGGGGAACACAACCCAAGCGACACAGGCTGTCTCTACAGGGCTTGTTTTGCGAATAGAATGCAGAAATAGGAATAAAAATACATTAGACAGCAAAACCTCAGTGCTACAAACCAAAGGACAATCGGCATTCACAACTGCAAAGTCACAAGGGCAAGAGGGCGTCATATCAGCCAGATTTTTCTGGCTGACGCAACGTAATTGTGTGGAAAGGTGGGGCCGCGAGGTTGGGAGGGATGCATGTCCCCAGAACACGGGAGGAGCAGCTGGTGTTTTCCTAAAGACAGGGGACTAATGCCATGCTGTGTCGCACCTGGCCCTGGGTCAGGTTCCGCAGGAGCCACCTGCCCGAGGCTGTACCTGCTGCACCCAGCCTGAGGCCACTGAGCTGGAGCTCAGGCTCTCTGGTCCCAAGACCAGAGTAAGCCCAGGTCAGAGGACTCACACAGGGCACCAGTCCCTCTCACCAAGAGACTGGGCCGCTCCATGACACCTTGGCCACATGGCAGACGATGCCACTCACACTCTTCCAAGCAGAAGGAAGGTCACTCTTACCCCACGGAAAGGGACCCAGGAATGGTGTGGTCTCAGGCCTGGCTGCTCCACCACTTCTCTCCAGCCCCATCCGAAAGCCCAAAGGCCCACGCAGCAGCAAACCCTCGTCACACTGTGATGCCCCCCCACAGACAGCAACCACCTTCCTACGGGCACGTGGGTCCCAGACACTGCCTGGGCAGGACAGGGGTGCAGGAGGCATCTGTTTCTCCACATCACTGCCTCAAAACCTCCCACGACGGGAGCCACACTCCCACCTCAGGGCCTCTGCACAGCCCTCTTCAAGAACACCGCACCCCTAGATGCCCACGTGGCCTGCCCCCTTTTCATTTGTTCGAGTCTTCACTGGAATGTCACCTGAGCCCTGGCTCCCGGCCGCTCCTCCTGGTGCTCTCCTCCTCCACAGACCACCACCAGCTGAGATCCTGCATCTTTCTACCAGCTTCTCTAGTGTCTTTTCCCCTCCACTGGAATGCAGGCTCCAGAAAGGCACACGACTGTTTTCTACTTTGTTCTGTTTTTTCCACTGGCCCAATAATATGTTTTCAATAAATATTAGGAGAAAGAACAAAAAAAAATAATATCATTCCAGAACAGTAACCATCCAACTAAATGCTACGCAAGTCATTCTACTGAACTCAGACCACTGGATTAAAAGTTCGGTATAACAGGTTAAATGTTACAGTCTATCCATACAATGGAGCCTGTGTAAGACGGAAAAAACACATCGTTTCCTATATTAACATAAAAGATCACCAAAAAGGCATTGCCGAAGAGAGATACAAGAGGCGTATTATAAGTATGCTATGCCACCATGTGCAGAAAAGTCAAAACCTGCATGGCTGCGTTAATTCATTTTTGCACAAAAGAAGTCTGGCCGGCTGCCGTGGCTCACGCCTGGAATCCCAGCACTTTGGGAGGCAAAGGCGGGTGGATTGCTTGAGCCCAGGAATTTGAGACCAGCCTGGGCAACATGGTAAAACCCCGTCTCTGCAAAAAAAAATACAAAAATTTTCCAGGCGTGGTGGGGTGTGCTATAGTCCCAGCTACTAAGGAGGCTGAGGCAGGAGGATCACTTGAGCCTGGGAGGCAGAGGCTACAGTGAGCTATGATCGCGCACTGCACTCTAGCCTGGGTGACGGAATGATACCCTGTCTCAAAAAACTACATACATATAAAAGATAAACAAGAAAATAACAATGGCCTTATGCTGGAGAAGAACAAGAACATGGCAGAGGCTTGCCACTGAATACTTTTTTTTTTTTTTTTTTTTTTTTGAGATAGAGGCTCGCTGTGTCACCCAGGCTGGAGTGCAGTGACATGACCTCAGCTCACTGTAATCTCCACCCCCCAGGTTCGAGCACTTCTCCTGCCTCAGCCTCCAGAGTAGCTGGGATTACAGGTACCCACTACCATGCGAGCTAGCCACTGGATACTTTTTGAATGTTTTCAATATTTTGTACCAAGAAAATATAATAGCTGTTCAACACATAATTTTCTTTTTTTTTTTTTTTTTTTTGAGACGGAGTCTGGCTCTGTCGTCCAGGCTGGAGTGCAGTGGCCAGATCTCAGCTCACTGCAAGCTCCGCCTCCCGGGTTTACGCCATTCTCCTGCCTCAGCCTCCCCAGTAGCTGGGACTACAGGCGCCCGCCACCTCGCCTGGCTAGTTTTTTGTATTTTTTAGTAGAGACGGGGTTTCACCGTGTTAGCCAGGATGGTCTCCCTCTCCTGACCTCGTGATCCACCTGTCTCGGCCTCCCAAAGTGCTGGGATTACAGGCTTGAGCCACCGCGCCCGGCCTCAACACTTAATTTTCAAAGCCTAGTATTGCAACCTTACGTTGCAGAATCAGGTACTACATAAAAATTTTATAAAAAGAAAAATAATTCCCAAAACAAATTAATGCAGAGAAATCTAATTATAACCATTTGTAACAAAACAATTCTATCATTCCTAAGTGACGCTCAGCTATGCATAACAATGCAAATAATTTGCATTATAAACGGGGCAGCAATCTATCAGTGCAAAGTTTCCTATCCAGAATCAAGACGGTAATGGATCCCAGAAGGTGGCTCAGTGAGGAATCAAATGATGCGTGTATCTCAAACATTTCAACTTAAAACATAAAAACACACAATTATTTTCCAAGCTGCAAACTTTTTCTTCAAACATGAATCCATTATTTGGAGTTTCATCTTTTTTTTTTTTTTTTTTTTTTTGCATGAACCACGTCCACGACACATGACAGTCGTGTTTGTGAGCTGCTGAGTGTCAGCTCCTGATTGTTAGTTGTTCCTCTAAACTGGATCCCTGTAATCTTCCTAGACCTTACAACTGTTCCTCGTCATCTTTCACGATTTGCTTTATTCAATGGCAATCTTTCAGCAATTTTCCTTCGGGACTTTGCAAAGCATTCAGCTTTGTCTTCACAGGAACATTGCTCTACACATAATTATTTTTCATCAGCTTCCATATTTAATTAAATTATGTAATTACGATGACATGCAACAGGCACAGACCGGCACATTAAGGACGGGCGGCCAAGGCCTCCAGGGAGCAGGACTGAGTGAGCGCCCACAGTGTTTACAAAACTCGGGAGTGATCACAGAACCCAGGGGCTTGCTCTGGGGGTGTGGGAACTGGGAAGGTCCCCACGTTTTCAAAGAAACTTTCCTTTTTCTTGAGAATGGGCACACAGACGACAGTACGCATTCCTTGTTTTTTGTTTTTGTTTTTGTTTTATGAGACGGAGTCTCACTCCTTTGCCCAGGCTAGAGTGCAGTAGCATGATCTCGGCTCACTGTAACCTCCACCCGCTGGGTTCAAGCAATTCTCCTGCCTCAGCCTCCTGAGTAGATGGGATTACAGGCACACGCCACCACGCCTGGCTAATTTTTTGTATCTTTAGTAGAGACAGGGTTTCACCATGTTGGCCAGGCTGGTCTCGAACTCCTGACCTCGTGATCCGCCCGACTTGGCCTCCCAAAGTGCTAAGGTTACAGGCGTGAGCCACAGAAGCACACTCTTCTATGTATAACGCATTTTAAACTTTAAAAACAAATGGAGAAGAGCATGCTGGTCATGAGAGCTGCCGTGCAGCAGGAATCAGCACTCTTCTGGGCAAGCCTGGGGAGCACTGGTCGCCCTGGAGGCAGCCTGGGCCTGGCTCCTCTCAGAGTTACCCCCTCCTCACCATGCGAAATCTGACACAAAGCATCACCCTTATCCATGCCAAGAACTACTGGGAACAGAAACGTGCACATAGTCTTGTTTTCAAAAAGCAGGTTCTGCAAACCATCCAAAGCACAAAAGAGGCAGCAGAGTGAACACCTTAGGTCTGAGTCTCAGTCAAGCACTCAACTCTAAGTCCATTCATTGCAAATCTGTGACCCTGACCAACCAGTCAACTTCTCCAAACCTCAACCCCTCCTCAGGAAAATGGGAACAGTTACAGTCTCCGTTCCAGCATGGACTCACTGAGAACCGGATGTATGCAAATGCCTACGTCCTCTTCTCAATAGGTTACTTGTACAACGAACTGCTGTATAAACAGAGACTATATGATTAGAAATAAACACTTTTCTATCCACTGGCCTCATTCCAGAGGAGACGTAAGTTGATTCTAACATCCTCAGGCACTGTTCCAAAGAGTGCCGACTGATGCAAAGGAATGGGAGAGGCAAGAGAACAGTCAGGCACAGCAGAAAGCCCGCACTCTGGAGGCAGCCAGGTGAAGGGCCCAGGTGAGACTGTTTTCTGGTCTATGAAATGGGCAATTCGACCCTCCTGCAGGGACTCTGCACTGAGGGCACCCAGCAATCAGTTGGAAACCCTGGACCCCTGTGACGGTTCCTGGTGCCCACGCCCATCACCCGAGCAGGGGCAGACGGCATGCCTATCAGTTTTTAGATCACATTGAACGGAGACACCAAATGTGTTAAGTGACAGAGCCACACTGAGAAGCAGAAAAAATGAGGGGGGAGGGGGGTGGTATAGGAAAAATAAATGTTTTGACAGTTGCACCAAAAAAATCAATTGTAGAAACATATGGTGGAAGCGTGCACCTGATCCGTCAGCACAACCTATGAAGACGCCTGCAGAATCTGCATCCAGAGAACAAACCTAACTGAGCATTTCCTGTGTGCCCAGCAAGGACACTGCACGGACAAACAGGAGGAGTCCTTTGCGGCCAGAGCTGAGTGGCTCGCTGAGGTGGCCAGCTATGATGACAAGAGTGGGCAGGCGACATCCCCGAGGCCCAGAGGAGGTGACAGTGGCATGATCCAGTGACCGGATCCGGAGGAGAGTGGAAAGCCTGAGGCTGAGGGAAGGGGGTACGGTCACCTGGGAGGGCCAGGAAAGGGCGCTCGGGAAAGGTGATATCTGAGCACAGATTCAATGAAATAAGAAGTGGGCGATACAAATATGGCTGGGCGCAGTGGCTCATGCCTATAATCCCAGCTATTCAGGAGGCTGAGGCAGGAGAATCGCTTGAACCTGGGAGGCGGAGGTTGCAGTAAGCCGAGATCATCACATCATTGCACTCCAGCCTGGGTGACAAAGCGAGACTCCACCTCAAAAAAAAAAAATAGCAAGGGAAGAATTTATAGGAAGTTCTATAACAAGCAAGGCTAAGCTACAGCTGCCAGGGGATGAAGGGCTGGACTGGGGGAACCCAGGGAACTCTGGAGTGATAAAAGTGTGTTATCTGAACAAACACGTGTGTTCCACTTGTCACAACTCGTCCAGCGACACACCTCAATCTGCACACTTCAGTGTCCAGGCTCAGGGGACGCCTGAGCCATCAGCACGAACCCACAGTCACACTCTGGGACGCAAATTACCCACAGGAGGATGCTGCTGCCTGCTGCGCTCCAGCCACCAGGACCACCCTCTGCAGAGCGGGAGGAAGCAGCCATGCACAGCAGGGAGCCATGGGGAAACGTGGTCCAGGGGAGAGGGGACTCTGCGCCGCGTTTCACTGTAAACCAAGGAGGTGTCCACAGCACGAAACGACCAAAACACATGTCTCAGCTCAACAGAATGGAAGGGGTGGGAAAAATGGGTGCTTTGGTAGGTGGCAGACTCCCCATCCCCCAGAGGTGCAGGGACAGACTGATGGGCAAGGTGGCTGGAGGCTCAGGGTGAGACAGAGTGCCCCTGAGGACCGGGGGGGCCCACAGCAACACGTGGCTCGCAGCTTGCCACGGCTGGGTGGCCACCCCATGCTGCCACAGCCCCACTGACAAGGCGGGTCTGTGTACGTGGCATGACCAGCCCCCAGGGTGCGCCTGTGCCCGGAACTCCAGTGTGGTAACTGTGGGTCCACACGCTCTGCAGAAGAGGAAGTAAGTCCTGGGGTCCATACTGATGAACTATCAGGGTCACTCATTAAGTGATTCAGTAAAACCACACGTTCTCCCACATGCAAACTTCCCACAAGAACAGGCCACCAGCAGCCAAGTCCACACCACCACGACCGTGACATGGTCCATCCAGACCTCGCCTGCCAGGAGGGGATCCTGCTACAGCCCTGGAACCAGGCCATGTTTCACGGCTCTTTTGCCAGGAACTGACCTCCCGCCTCCAAGCTAATAGGAGTCCAGCTCTCTCTCAGCTGCCCACAAGTCAGCAACTTGGCTCATCTGCTGCAGGGAAATGAGTTACAAGGCTCCACAGACACATGTAAATAAAATGAGGAAACTTCAACTTTACAGTTGCTGCCTTCACATTCTTTCTCCCAGCTCAGGAAGGATTAAAAGGACTTCAAAGCAGCCTGGGTTCCAATTAAGCCAGTGTGACCACCCCAGGGATGCTAGAATATTCCTGATTAACATGAGGCGCTGTTTGAACTGTTCAAGCTAAAAAAAGCCCTCAGAACCTTTCAAACAAATGCCATAATTTTCTCTCCCTGTTTCCTCACTCTTTGGAAAAGCTGATCTTTTGAATGCTTCAAACATTCAAAAAGAAAGCTAGATAATGGCCCCCAACACAACTTCGGCAAAAAGCTCAGAATAGGGGCAGTGAGCGGAGAGCTTGGGATGCAATCACACACAAGCAGGGCTGCTTCCGGGAGGCGCGGCCTGGCCGGCTGAGTCTGTGACAGCACGTGTCCACCATCCACACAAGGCACAGCAGCTGGGCCGGGAGAATGACCCGGGCGGAACCACACCTGGCAGGGAGCTGCAGGGCCTCCATCATCATGCCAGGTGACCCCAGTGACAAGGGCCTCCAACAGAAGAGGCCCAGGGAAGGGCCTGAGAACCACCACTGCGCACCTGGACAGCGCACTCCATTCACAAAGCACTCTTTCAGGAATGGCCACGGGCTGCTGGAGACTGAACTGGAATCACTGGAATCAGCGGAACTGATGGAACCCCCTTTTACAAAGACGCTCCCGTAGCTCCACGGGGCTGGAACCCAGGAAGGCCCCAGGTGAGCTCAGAACCCAAAAGCGACCCCACTGTAGACTGTGGACAGTGGCATCCGCGGATGGGAGAGGGCCGGTGAAACAGTAAGGCCAGGGCAGCACGCTTCACTGGGCAACGGATGTACTGCTGCAAGTGGGCGCAGTAGCAAGCAGGTCAAGGTCAAGGAAAACCAAGGGACTGTGACTTCAGAGATAACAGGTGTCATTCCTGACTGTTCTACATTTAGTCATGACTTTTAATGTTTAAGAATTAAAATTAGCAGGTTGGGCACAGTGGCTCACGCCTGTAATCCCAGCACTTTGGGAGGCCAAGGTGGTCGGATCACGAGGTCAGGAGATCGAGACCATCCTGGCTAACACGGTGAAACCCAGTCTCTACTAAAAATACAAAAAAAAATTAGCTGGGCACGGTGGTGGGTGCCTGTAGTCCCAGCTACTTGGGAGGCTGAATCAGGAGAATGGCATGAATCTGGGAGGCGGAGGTTGCAGTGAGCCGAGATCGCACCACTGCACTCCAGCCTGGGCAACAGAGCGAAATTCCATCTCAAAAATAATAATAATAATAATTAAAATTAACCTTGTGTGGTGGTGGGCATCTGTAAACCAGCTACTCAGGAGGCTGAGGTGGGAGGATCACTTGAGCCTGGGAATTTGAGGCAGCAGTGAGCTATGATCACACTCCAACCTGGGCAACCTCATCTCTTAAAAAATTAAAAAAAAAAAAAATACAATATTTTAGGCCAGGCATGATGGTGCATGCCTGTAATCCCAGCACTTTGGGAGGCCAAGGCAGGAGGATCATGTAAGCCCAGGAGTTTGAGACCAGCCAGGACAACATAGCAAGACTCTACCTCTTAAAATAAAAAAAATTTTAAGTAGTAAAATAATCATTCTGTAATAAATTTCACACTCCCCACTGCACCTATGTTACCTACAAAGATTTATTTTGGCAAAGAGGCAGCAGACTGCAGAGTAAAGAACAGTAAATTGGCCAGGCATGGTGGCTTTCACGCCTGTAATCCCAGTACTCTGGGAGGCCGAGGCGGGTGGATCGCTTGAGGTCAGGAGTTCAAGAACAGCCTGGCCAACACGGCAAAACCCTGTCTCTACTAAAAATACAAAAATTAGTTGGGCATGGTGGTGAGTGCCTGTAGTCCCAGCTACACGGGAGGCTGAGGCAGGAGAATCGCTTGAACCCCGGAGGCAGAGGTTGCAGTGAGCCGAGATCGTGCCACTGCACTCCAGCCTGGGTGACAGAGCAAGACTATCTAAAAAAAGAAAAAAAGAACAGTGAATTGAAAATCAAGTAAATCTGGCTTCTAGAGAAACAATCAAAGGCAATGTGGGAACAAAGGCCTTTAACGAACAGAAACTCAGAAAAAGGTGCATCGTTAGCGAGATGTTCTTTGAACTTGCTGAGCAATAAAGGGAGAGAAAAGGCCTCAGAACCCTAGAAAGGCAACAGCCACGCAACTGCAGACCTGGGCTATGGCCCCAGCTGGTCCCCAGCCTGCTGTGTGGCCTGGGCTGTGGCCCCAGTTGGTCCCTGGCCTGCTGTGTGGCCTGGGCTTTCCTGAACTTCGGTTATCTGTCCTTAAAAGGGAGGAAGGGACCAGGAGACCTCATCCTGATCTGTGATTCTCCTTCAGCAAACAAAAATCACCTGAGAATCTCTTCCTTCCAATGATGTGGCTGGTGTCAGGGAACCAGCCGGGAGAAGGTACAGGACAAGACTCCTGGGTGGAGGGCACCGCAAGGGCAAGGTCCTGAGGCCGGAACACCAAGGAGCTCTGGGAAGGTGGAGGAAGACCGCAAGCCCAGAGTAGGGGGCAGACACACGGGGCGTGGGGCCCAGAGGCCACCAGAAGGACTCGGGTTTTATTCCGAGTGTGTAAGGAGCCAGGGATTGTGTCTGAAGCGGGAGGAACACGCGCTCGGACTCGCTGGTGGGTTCTTACATGGGCTTTCCCCCAGCTGAAGGATGAGTTATTAAATGTGTTTTAAAATGTGTTTTAAAATGCGTTTTAAAATGCGACGTGTACCCGGTGCTTGTTCTGGCGCTGTTCGTAACAGGAAGAACCGGAAGCATATCACAGGAGGCAAACGATCCGTGGTAGGACACGTGTGGGATGGCCTCCTCTGTGGCAGAAAGGACATTTGTGACCTATGATGCAAACTCAGGTGGCTACACATTCGCCTGCAGGACTGCACCTTTTAAAGTCTGTATGTAGACAATGAAGAGCTACAAAGGTAAAAAGGAATCTCCTAAGAGCAGGTAGGGATGCGACTGGTGGGATTACAGGGGATTGGCAGTCTCCTTTTTATGTATCTGTATCTCTCCACTTTGTAAAGAACATGACTTGTGCAGTAAAATTAAGAAAAAAAGTTCTATAGTCACGTTGCTCAACTTCCTCATGCCAAGGAAAAAAAGCATTTAGGAACAGAAATTGTTCTTTACCTGGAAAAAAAAAAATCTCTGCTCCAATCCAATAAGGCGAAGGAAAAAAGGCTTACAGAGCTGTGCACATTAGCAAAGGTGCCCTCTTGCACTGAGCAGTGGCAGGCGTGTCTACACTGCAGGTGCCAGGCTCGGCGCTGTGTGCAATTAACACGTCAGGAGAGTTTAAGGAGAGCGGAACAAGCAGTAGGTCAAGGCGCCAGGACTGAGAGCACAAAGGCCCACCGGGGGCACTTGGAGCAGGGGCTGGACCACAGTCTGGGTGGAGGGTCGCGGGCACTCGGAGCAGGGGCTGGACCACAGTCTGGGTGGAGGGTCGCGGATAAACCCTAAATGGTGAATGCACATAAAGGGGCCGCGCCTCCAGGACTCACGCCCTCAGGTGGCCCCTTCCACAAAGACCCAGGCCAGGCTCCGACCACAGCTACTGCAGCCACGACCAACAGGCTTAGGGCACCTGCATGCCAGGGCTTGTCCCCACGGGCTCTGGCCACCACGTGAAGCAGCTCGTCTGCCCTAGCCAGAGAGAGCCCCTGAGGAAAGAAGGCAGCCCTGCCTCCCGGCCACTGACAAGGCAGCATACATGCACATAAAGCCATCCCGATGTCCCATCCCCAACTGCCACCAGGTTGGCCCCAGGCAACCTGCAGAATCCTGAAAAATTACCAAGCACTGTTCAAAGCCACTAAGTGTTCAGGGTTGGAGTGGGCCATAACACGGAAAGGGAAGGGCATGTGGGAGGGCCGAGAGAGTGGGGGAAAGCACAGAACTCATGTTTGGTGCGGTTGGCGCAGAGGCTGAGGCGGGGATGACAGAGAAGCTGGAGAGCCAGGCAATGGCAGGAGGCCTCTGGTCAGCCACATCGAGACACGAGGACTTCATCGTGACATCAGCAGGGACAGGCGAACAGCTTTGAGCAGGGTCTCGTGATCACTGCTTCATCTCAGACAGATCCCTCCAAGTGCCAGAGTGAAGAATAGTTGCAAGACGCAGAAGTGAAGCCAGGGACAGTAAGGCGGCCGCTGCACGAGAAAGCGTTTCTAAGTGGCGTGGCGGCAGTGGGGATGGGCTGGAACTAGCAGGATCCCAGGAAAGCAAGGAGAGGAAATCATGGGAAAGGCAACACAGGCTGAGAAGAGAAAGACGGGGTGTCAGAGATGAGAACCAGGTGCCTGCCGTGGGCGCTGAGTGGACAGGCCTGCCTCTTCCAAGGATGAGAACCGGAGGAGCCCCAAGCTCCCTGTGGCTAGTGAAACACAGGTGGGGCTCGCGGTAACAGGCGATCGAACGCAGAACAATTTCCCACCTTCGACAATTCAAAGATCACAGTTGGAACATAGATGATTTAGCAAGACAGGCAGAATTTAATAGTGCTTCAAAAGGGCCCAATTTTCCCTGCTGCTACACCACTGGTGGCTGCCATTAATGAATGGGGTAGAAAATAGAACTGCGGAGAACTTTCGGAGAATCCTAATAATCTGCGGAAGAGAAGCAACGTTTCCTGCGTATCGTGCCAGCAGAGGGAAGGGCACTCTCATTCTCCCCAATTTAAAGATAAAAACGTGGGTGCAGTTCCACAACCTGCCTGAGCCCACACAGCCAAAGGAGGCAGCAGGCCTCCACCCAGACTCTGACCCAGCAGGCTCACAGGACTGTCGGCACTGTGGTGCTGGAGCCAGAGCGCGCACACACAGGCGCATGCGCCCCAGAAAGATTCCTCAACGTTACCCCCGACAGTGCCTAGCAGTTTACAGAAGGCCACGCATGGGCCACCTCCGCCGTGCAAAGGACAGCAGAGAAGCCCAGCAGCCGGAGGGTGGAGATGCTACGTTCCTGAGGCCTCACCGTGCCCAGTAAGAGAGCACCACGCAAGCTGCCAAAGGGGCCACGAGACCACACAGCCCAATACCAGACCCGTAAGAGATGCCAGAAATCAGCCGCATCTGGAGAGCCCTGGGACAGACACACAAGTTCATCACCACGAGGCCTGAGTCTGATGGGAAGAGCACACAGCAATGCAACACTGAGATGTGAGGGTTCAGATCCGGCCGCTCACCAGCTTAAGTCCTCTGGATAGCTGCTAACCTCTTTTGCCCGCGCTTCCTCACTCATAAAACGAGTGTGACAACAGTGCCCCCACCTCAAAGGGTGGCAGGGAGGACTGCTGGAGTGAAGGCCCAGGAAGTGCTTGGAGCAGCACCTGGAAAGGGCCCGGCGGGCGTTCTCCGTCATCATTCCTCACCACGCAGCCTTCATTCTTCACAGCCCTGCGAGACACCACGGCCGCTCCCATTTGACAGACAAGCACACGAGGCTCAGGCAGGACGTGTCTGGCCCAAGATCGCACCTCTGGGAAGCTGCAGAATCCCACGTGAACCCCAGACTCCAACTCTCGCCTGTCTCTTGCCCATGCAGACCTCAACTCCGCAGAGCCCAGGGCCCAGCCGCAGTAAGTCATGGTGCTGGTGCGAAAGGTCCCAGGTCTCCAGAGTACATCCACGCCTCCTCAGGACAAAGGGCTCCTCTGGGAAAAGGCACAAACACTGCCAGCACCGTATGCTTCCCAGAACAGAAAATAGGAGGGCACCACCGCCAGGACGGGGCAGCCCAGGCACAGCCGCTCGCCAACCTTGGCCGGCTCAACTTCCCAGAAGTGTCCAGCAAAGCTGTCAGTAGCCCTCATGGTGCCACCTCTGGGGACGGGCAGGACTCAGCTCCAGTGCCTGATGAGCCCTCGCACAGGTGTCCGTGGAACAGAAATAAGGGACAGAGGACCGAGGCCCTAAACAGCTGAGAACCCACGTGGTTGGCCGCAATCCCATCTCAGCCCTGCTGGCTGCCAGGACGAGGCTGGAGCCTCACATGGGCTCCCAGGGTGAAGTCGGAAGTCAGAGGTGCTTGAGGCTGCTCCATCAGATGGCTCCTGGGAGCGTGCACACCGTGGTCTGTGTGCACAGAAGACCCCAGACGGTGCCAGGCACCCTGCACACACCCCTCTGGCTGAGACTCCAGCACCTGCTAGCATGCCCCTGGCATTCCCAGTCGAATCTCCTTTTCTCCCATTTATACATATTCCTCTCCAAGTTACATAAACAAAGTGTACATAGTCAAACTACAAGGTTTGTTATGGCAAGCAGCCGCCCCCAACTCCACTCTGCATCTCCTGGCCCAGTTCCCAGCCTCAGAAGCACTCTAAGTTATTTGAGTCAATTATGTTGAAACAGACCTCCCTTCCTGAAACGACAGGCTTTTGTTGCCACTTCCTAATTCTTCAGTTCGGGGCATTACCTATGACTTCCGGGATGGAAGAGGAGGCCATGGCTCCTTGCTCCCACCAGCCCTCTGCCGCCCCACAGGTACTACCACCACCACCACAGCTCCAGCTGCCCGCGTCTGGCTGAGCACACAACTGGACCAGCGCCACTCACGCCGAGGCCACACGGGAAGGTGTGGTGACTTCCACCTCCTTCCGACTTTGGGTTTCCCCTCAAGCTAATAGGAGAAAGGGTTTTTCACTTGCTTAGCTGTCTGTTTATCGCTCATTCCACCCTGGCTCTTTAAACTGTTCAAATCTCCTCTGGAGATGTGCGGGCGCACCCGGCATCAGGCTGCCTGGCAATCTTGTCTTTGGGGAGGCTCTCAGTGCCACTTCCTGCTCTGAGAACTGAGCCCCGTCTGCCCGGGCACAGGCATTGTCTCCAGCTGCTGCTCCCCAGTGATGGATACCCTGCTCCCTGTGTCCCAACCCTTCCTCAGTCATCAGTCTCTCTCTCTCTCTCTCTCTTCCTTAGTACCATGCACCCTCCAGAAGCTTTCTGGAAAGAGATTTGAGGGAGATAACTTGTTTTTAAGACAGGATCTCACTCTACCACCCAGGCCGGGGTGCAGTGGTGTGGTCATAGCTCACTGTGGCCTCAACCCTGTGGACTCATGTGATCCTCCTGCCTCAGCCCTCCACACCCGGAGTACCTAGGACTACAAGCAGGCCAGCACACCCAGCTGTTGCTGTTGTTGCTGTTGTTGTTGTTGATGATGAGATGGAGTCTTGCTCTCCTATACCATTACCCACAATGGTCTCCAACTTCTAGGCTCAGGTGATCCTCCCACCTCAGCCTCTGAAAGTGCTGAGATTACAGGTATGAAGCACCGTGCCTGCCCAGTAAGACCGACTTTTTTAAAGACTTTGCCTTTGGGCCTTTAGTCTGCTCTCTCATGTGTCTGTTAGTTTCATTGGGTATGGAATCAAAGGCTGAAAATTATTTTCCTGCAACTCTAGACCACACTGCTTTACTCTACGCTAAATTCCAATGCTGCCGTTTAGAAGCACAAAGCCATCCTGATTCCCGCTTTGTATGTAACCTATTCTCATCCTTCTGAAAGTGTGTAGGATCATGTCTTTACCCTAATATTTGGGGTCACAGCAACATGCCATGGCAATGGTCTTTGATCACAGACGTTCGTCCACTGGACTGGGTACCTGGTGGCTCCTTCAGTCTAGAAGATGCTTAGGCTCTAAGAAAGTGTTTTTGAATTGTTTCATCATGCTGTTCTCCCCGCCATTTCTTTGCTGGACTTGTTGAATATGGTTCACAGAACCCAGTCCTCGGAGTCTATTCCATTTCTCTCGTTTGATCTTTTTTTTCTTTCTGGATTTCCTTAACTTTTCGAACACTTACACTGATTTTTTTTTTCCCCATATCTGTTCACAGTTTTAATTTCCTGGAACTCTTCTTGTTCACCGAATATTCTTCTTCCAGAGAACATTTTTCTTGTTTCATTATCTTCTCTTGTTAAAATAACTACTTTTATCTCACTGAGCATGCTTATGAGAGGTTTCTTCCTGGAACTTTTATCTTTGCATAATTTCCATTTCCTCTATGCCACTTTTCTGTTTGCTTGGTCTATACCTTTTACACCAGAGACTCCTTCAGATGTCTAGGAGGCTCTGAATGAGATTGTGACGGCGCCTGTTAAGTTTCACGGCAAGAGAGAGTTGTGAGGTGGCAATTTCAGTGCCTTTCTGTCCCCCCTCTGGATAGTCTGTGGCCCCACAGGAGGCTCTTCTACTCTCTTGCTTAGTGGACAATGCTCCACCAGCCCCGACTCAATGCTTAGCGGGGACAAAGCTGGTCATCTCGGCGGTCACACCGAGTTCACTTACCGTGGTCCATAAGGCACCCCATCCCGAAAAGCGCCAAGTGCACGACCATCAGCTTTACTGCCTGCTCAGCACACCTAATGCCTGCCCCGGCTGGGCTGGGCTGAGCAGGGACCAGGGCCTCCGAGCAGCCGACTCACAACACACTCTTCCGTCCTTGTGTGGCCATTCAGGAAGTAACCCTGTCACAGCTCCCAAGCCTGGTCACAACACACTCTTCCGTCCTTGTGTGGCCACTCGGGAAGTAACCCTGTCACAGCTCCCAAGCCTGGTCACAACACACTCTTCCGTCCTTGTGTGGCCGCTCTGGAAGTAACCTGTCACAGCTCCCAAGCCTGGTCACAACATACTCTTCCGTCCTTGTGTGGCCACTCAGGAAGTAATCTATCACAGCTCCCAAGCCTGGTCAAACCTCTGCTGTACAGATCAAGCTAACTCTTGGCCTTCCCCACTCCCAAATTAGCATTCGGTTTTCTCAAGTCAGCTAAGTCCGTCACCAACTCTCCAATACATATTCCAGCTTCTGAAATAGGAATGCTATGACTTCACTTTCTCCTTATTCACATGACCCTTTGCTTAAAAAAAAAAAAAAAAAAAAAAAAAAAGAACCACCACTCTTTTCACTGCAGTATTAGGTTTCAGAAAGAAAAAGGTAGGTATATGTACTCAATCTACCATCCTCTCCATCCCCTAAACTGGTCCTAGAAAAACTCTGGCAACACACTTTTCTATGTTACCAGTAAGCCACATTCCTCAGGCTTGTTGAAGGACTGCCCAAGTAGGAGCCAAGTACAGCCCGACAGACCTCAAGAATTCCCACCACAGAAGGGGTGGGAATCCTCCTCCTGAAGCCCTGGTCCCTTCCGTCCAGGCCATCCCACGCAATCACCCAGGAAGTTTCGTAAGCATGTAAAATAAACCCACTGACAGGAAATAAAGATTAAAAACAGATGGAAAAAAATACAATAGTGAGAAATCAACCAAGTCAAAAATCAGTTACTTTAAAAGGCTAATAAAGTTGGCAGACATCTGAAGATATTAAGAGAGAAGAGAAAAGGCACAGAAAACCAAAATCAGGCAGGAAAAAAGGACTATCATCAGCCATCCTGTCTGCATTGTACATTTTTTAAATTAAACACAAGTCTGAGGATGAGTCTGGGTGCGGCGGTTACACCTGTAATCTCAGCACTTTGGGAGGCCAAGGCGAGCAGATCACTTGAGGCTGGGAGTTCGAGACCAGCCTGGCCAACATGCCAAAACCTCATCTCTACTAAAAATACAAAAATTAGCTGGGCATGGTGGCACACGCCTGTAATCCCAGCTACTCGGGAGGCCGAGGCAGGAAAATCACTGGAACCTGGGAGGTGGAGGTTTCAGTGAGTCGAGATTCCGCCACTGCACTCCAGCCTGGGTGAAGAATGAGACTCCATCTCTGGGAAAAAAAAAAAGAGTGAAATATTGAACATTTTCCCCCAGATCAAAACTAAGAACAAGCTGTCTGCTATCACCACTGCTATTTCACATTGTACCGGAGGTACCCGCCAATGTAATAATGTGATAAAAAGAAACAAAAGCTCAAAAGGAAGAAGTAAAACTGTCTTTACTTGCAAATAGCACTATTTTTACACAAAAAAAGTCTCAGGAATCTTAAAGAAAAAAAACTTACTGCACTAAGAGTGAATTCAGCAAAGTTACCGGACAATGTCAAAACACTAAAACTATACTGTCTGTATACACGAGAATTCAGCAAAGTCACCGGACACTGTCAACATACTAAACTATAATGTGTCTATACAATAACAGCAAATATTGGAAAAGTGACATTCTTCAAAATTCTACTCAAATTATCGTCAACAATACAAAATTCTTAGGATTACATTTATCAAAAGATAGGCAAGATCTCCTTTAAAAAACCTACGCTAGTAATAACTGGTTGCTTGGTGAACTGTGTGACCAGAGCTGTGAAATCAGAAGAGACACCAGCCTTCTCCAGGTGAACTGTGAATCACTAATAGGTTATTAAAAAATGTATTTCAGAAACGGTGCGCTTCAGTGGAGACTCCTGGAGATCTGTCAATGCCTTCGCATTCCATAATATGTTTTAATGTCAGGAGAAACACACATGAAAATGCTTGTGAAAGAGTCTGGTCAAGTTTTTCTGTATCTGAGTCCTACAAGTGCTCTCCCTGGTATCAGGCAGTAACAACATAGTGTAATAGCCACAATTTCAATGACCTAAAATGATTAGCCACATTACCTCTTTAACTTGAATCTAGCACTTTCTAGGCCACTGGTTCTCAAGTGGCCTAGTGCTATGCATTCATGTATAGCAGATGTATTCACGAGGTTTTATGAAATTAAAAATGGTTCACTCTATCTCAGATTTACCCAATCTCTCCACTGATATGCTTTGATATATTCCAGGAATATTTTGTCTCAACATTATACATCTCAAGACTGTTTTCTTCATAAAAATTATGTTCACCCATTTCAATGAATCAGATGTTAACATTCACTGACTTCTTTGAAACAGGCTTACTCATTATCCTTGGTAATATTTTGTCTAATTTTTTATTTGCCTTTTTATCTTTGTTTTGGATGCCACAGAAACAACCCAATTTCCTCATTAGCTGCATTATTCTTATTACAACCACATCAGACATTTCAGGTTAGAAAATTACATAAAACCTCATCAGGCATTTCACGCTTAAAAATTATCAGTAAGAAATTAACTGTTACCATTAAGTCTTTTCTGTTCGACTCTGAAAACACCTGCCTGAAAGCTCAGGATAAACTCATAGGCCAGAGCTTGCATCTTCAACAAGAAGGGCGGTCTCAGCGGCTCTGGAGAAGGACTGCAGCCGACATCTCCACTACTGAGACCTACGGGGACAGGCTCCAGCGGCAACAGCAACACTTACACCACTTTCAAACACACCAGGAGGGTGAGTCCACATTTCCAAATTCACGTGAGGTTATAAACCCTAGACCTAAGAGGATAAGAATTAATTACACAAAACTAAATGAACTGAAGAGGGAAGCGTTATTGAGGTTATTTGTGGATGTTGGTTTTATGTTCTATTTTCTGGATATGAAGGGAAGTGATTGCACTTCCTTCTTAAGCTATTTAACCTACAACAATTTGTTGAACTCAGCTTTGATAAAAATGAAATATTTTCAAATGATCTGTGCCCTTCACTGGTATCCCAGAGTTCAGAAACTCTGAGTCTCCTTAATTTTCATAGCAGTAGGTTCAATAAGAACCTTTCCTCCTTTTTAACGTGATAGAATTGGACAAATCGTACAACCAATGCCTGACCTGAGAGTCATCTGAGAACAACGCTCTTTCAATAAAGCGTGACAAACTGCTCTGAGAGGTCAAGGATGGCTGTGCACATGCAGCCAACAGCAACAAAACTCCCCCATCTTCCAGACGGTAAGGCCACTTACCGGAAAAGTCAGGAACCTCAGGATACTGGGAGGACCTCAAGAGGGGAATTCACCCAAATGTTCAGGAAGAAAACATAAAATAAATTTGCAATCATGAAACAACAGTTCTTAAAGCACAGAAATTAGGCTGGGCACGATGGCTCATGCCTGTAATCCCAGGACTCTGGGATGCCAAGGCTAGTGGATCACCTTAGGTCAGAAGTTCGAGACCAGCCTGGCCAACGTGGTGAAACCCTGTCTCTACTGAAAATATAAAAATTAGCCAGGCATGGTGGCGGGCGCCTGTAATCCCAGCTACTCAGGAGGCTGAGGCAGGAGAATCACTTGAACCCAAGAGACGGAGGTTGCAGTGAGCCGAGATCACGTCACTGTACTTCAGCCTGGGCAACAGAGAGAGACTGTCGCAAAAAAAAAAAAAAAGAAAAAAGAAAAACTACTATCACGAAAGAAAAAATTGATGAATTGGATTTCATCAAAATCAAAAATTTTTACTCATCCAAAACACCATTAAGATCTCAGTAAAGGCCGGGCACGGGGGCTCACGCCTATAATCCCAGCACTTTGGGAGGCCAAGGCGGGCGGATCATGAGGTCAGGAGATCCAGACCATCCTGGCGAACACGGTAAAACCCGTCTCTACTAAAAATACAAAAAAATTAGCCGGGCATGGTGGCGGGCGCCTCTAGTCCCAGCTTCTAGGGAGGTTGAGGCAGGAGAATGGCGTGAACCCAGGAGGCGGCGGAGCTTGCAGTGAGCAGGGATCACGCCACTGCACTCCAGCCTGGGTGACAGAGCAAGACTCCATCTCAAAACAAAAAAAAGATCTCAGGAAAAAATGTCAGAATAAGAGCCTGTGGAAGTTCACTTCACCATAAAAGCAACAGAAGAGTGACTAAAATGGTCAGAATCAGCTTTTTGAACTCTGAAAATTAATCAAAGGCTTACAGCAATCCGGTAATATTTGGTCAAGAAAATCAGGTGGTTCTCAAGGAGAGTGTGCCGGGGGCATTTTAACTCACCCTGGTCCCAGCCCCCACACCCCAACTCCATGGTAGCCTTGAAAAATCACAGTCTAGGCCGGGCACAGTGGCTCATGCCTGTAATCCCAGCACTTTGGGAGGTCGAGGCAGGTGGACCATGAGGTCAGGAGTTTGAGACCGGTCTGACCAACATGGTAAAACCCCGTCTCTACCAAAAATACAAAAATTAGCTGGGCGTGTGGTGCACGGCTGTAATCCCAGCCACTAGGGAGGCTGAGGCAGGAGAATCACTTGAATCCGGGAGGCAGAGGTTACAGTGAGCCGAGATCGCGCCATTGCACTCCAGCGACAACAGCGAGACTCTGTCTCAAAAAAAAAAAAGAAAGAAAAATCACAGCCTACATTCCCAGGGCAGAGGGAGCAGAATGGGGCTGGCATCTCTCGAAATATCATTCCCAAAGAAGAGTTATTAGTTGACCCATCTGGGTCACTTACTACCTTAAGATCCCGATTGAAAGTCCTGTCTTAGGCCGGGCATGGTGGCTCACGCCTGTAATCCCAGCACTTTGGGAGGCCGAGGCGGGTGGATCACCTGAGGTCAGGAGTTTGAGACCAGCCTGGCCAACATGGTGAAACCTCATCCCTACTAAAAATACAAAAAATTAGCTGGGCGTGGTGGCAGACGCCTGTAATCCCAGCTACTCGGGAGGCAGAGGCAGGAGAATCGCTTGAAGCCGGGAGGCAGAGGTCGCAGTGAGCCAAGATCGTGCCACTGCACTCCAGCCTGGGCAACAAGAGCAAAACTCCATCTCAAAAAAAAAAAAGAAAGTCCTGTCTTGATTTGACCTCCCCTAACCTCTCCCAGGGCAAAAACTTGGTGGGGGGATGAGTCTGTCAACCACTTTGACCTCACGAACGCCTGAGGTGACAGCAGTGACAAACAAAAGACTCGCCAAAACGCTGACACAGAAAAGCTAAGAAATGAGCTGTGCGTGGGGACTGAGATTCTAAGGGACCATGTCCGAGCATCTTGCGCACAGGCTCAGAAAGGCCTGTGAAGGCCCTGGGTTCTCCCTCCTGCTCACCTTGAAGCTCTGAGCAAGCAGGAAATGAGGGCAAAGGCAGAGTGGTCACCACCAGGCCCGGCGTGCACTGGAGCCACTCATCAAAGACTCACCAGTTCCAGGTATCTCAGGAAATCTCTGGCTAATATTCATTCTGAGACTGGCCTTTGCTGTAGATAGAGACTCTAGCCTAAAGCATGCCGACCTTCAAGACAAGAATTAGAGGCAAACAAAAACTGTCCACAGATCACAGAGACTTCATAGCCATGGTTAATTTATGACTAAGAGTTTCCAAATGTGAAATGTCTAGTGAGGTTTTATAATAAAAATAGTGCAACTGTCAAGGAAACTGGGTTTGTTTCTGTAGCATCTGAAACAAAGTAAAATGCCAGTGAGAAAATTAAACAAAATATCTCTGGGGATAATAACTGTTATTGGATTGCTCACTGCTAACGTATAGAAATAGAACTAATTTTTGGCCGGGCGCGGTGGCTCAAGCCTGTAATCCCAGCACTTTGGGAGGCCGAGACGGGCGGATCACGAGGTCAGGAGTTCGAGACCATCCTGGCTAACACGGTGAAACCCCGTCTCTACTAAAAAATACGAAAAACTAGCCGGGCGAGGTGGCGGGCGCCTGTAGTCCCAGCTACTTGGGAGGCTGAGGCAGGAGAATGGCGTAAAAACCCGTGAGGCGGAGCTTGCAGTGCGCTGAGATCCGGCCACTGCACTCCAGCCTGGGCGACACAGCGAGACTCCGTCTCAAAAAAAAAAAAAAAAAAAAAAGAAATAGAACTGATTTTTAAATAATGATCTTGTATCCTGCAACTTTGTTGAACTTATTTACTAGCTCTAATAATTTTGTAAATTATTTGTATTTGTATTCTTTCAATTTTTTTCATCTATAAAATCATGTCTTCTGCAAATAGAGACAGTTTTCTTCTTCCTTTCCAATCTGGATGTCTTCTATTTCTTCTCCTTACATAAATGTCCCAGGCAGAGCCTCCGGCACGATGCTGAAGAGAAGTGGAGAAAGCACCTATCCTGTCTTCACTTTTCTTCTCTCTCTGCTTCATTCCCCATACCAGACCATCTTGACGGACCTGTCTTCAGGTTTGCTGATTCTTTCTTCTGCTGCTCAAATATGCTGGTAAGCTTATCTAGTGAATTTTCATTTCAGATGCTGTACTTTTCATCTGTAGAATTTCTACGTGGTTGCCCTTTATAATTTCTTTTTATTGATATTCTGCTTCTACTGATTGCTTTTTCCACCATGTATGAATTAGACTTTCTTGCTTCTTTGCATGTCTTCTGATTTTTGTGGCAACTCTGGAAATCAGATTCTTTGCCCTCACCAGGGCTGGCTGCTGGTGCTGCTAGCTGTAGTTGTTTTTTACTTATTTCATGACTTCTTAACTAATTCTGTAATGTTTGTGTCTCTGTTCTGTACGGCCACTGACGTTTCTACTCAGTTTCACATGAGAAACTTAGCCATGAGAAATACAAATTAAAAAGTACGTCAGATTTTTTAAAACGCTAAATATCACTAAGTATCAGGGAAATGCAAATCAAAACCACAATGAGATACCACCTTACTCCTGCAAGAATGGCCACAATTTAAAAATCAAAAAATAACAGATGTTGGCTTGGATGTGGTGAAAAGGGAACTCTTTCACATTGCTCATGGGAATGTAAACTAGTACAATCACTCTGCAAAACAGTGTAGAGATTCCTTCAAGAACCGAAAGTAGAGCTGCCATTTGATATGGGAATCCTCCAGAGGAAAAGAATTCACTCTGTGAAAAAGACACTTGCGCACACGTGTTCACAGCAGCATAATTCACAACTGCAAACATATGGAACCAGCCTAAAGGCCCATCAAGCGGATAAAGAAAATGTGAGAGAGATATATACATATAATATATATGTTTTTTATATATAATATATATAATAGAATACTACTCAGCCATAAAAAGGAATGAAATAATGGCATTTGCAGCAACTTGGATGGAGCTGGAGACCATTATTCTAAGTGAAGTAAACTCAGGAATGGAAAACCAAACATCTCATGTTCTCACTTGTTAAGTGGGAGTTAAGCTATGAGGACACAAAAGTGTAAGAGTGATTTAATGGACTCTGGGGACTCAGGGGAAAGGGGTGGATAAAAGACTACACACTGGGTACAGTATACACTGCTCAGGTGACAGGTGCACCAAAATCTCAGAAATCACAACTACAGAACTTTTCCATGCAATCAAACACCATATGTTCCCCAAAAACTATTGAAATAAAAAATAAAATCTCATTAAAAAAATAAAATCCTACTGATATAAACAATAAAGATTATAAAATGTAATTGGAAACAATTTTTTGTCCCACAGTAAGTCATTGTTTAAATTATGGTATATCCATCCAATGAAAAATCATGCGGTCATTTAAAAAAAAAAAAACCAGTTAAGATACCACTCCATACCCACGAGGATGACCATAAGAAAAAAGACATCATAATAAGGGTTGAGAATTCAGAGAAACTGGAATCTTCATATACTGCTGGTGGGAATGTAAAACGGTAGAGCTACTATGGAACATAGTTTGGCAATTCCTAAAACAGTTAAATAAAGAGCTATCATGTAACCCAGTGTTTCCACTCCTGGGTATGTACTCAAGAGAAGGGGAAAAAAAAAGTCTCATACAAACATCTATACTTGAATGTTCGTAATCGCCAGAAAGTGAAAACAAGCCAAATGTCTACAGATGATGAATGGGTCACTGAAATGCGTTCTGGCGACACAATGGGGTATCATCAAGCGTCATGTGGTGGAAGGGGGCGCTGACCCGTGCCAGTGTGGACGCCCCTTGAGAACATGCTGAGAGTGGGCGCCAGCACAGAGGCCACCTACGGTGGGATTCCACTGATACACAATATCCAGAACATGCCAACCCAGAGACAAAGAACAGAGGAGTGGCTGCCAGGGGCTGGGGGAAAGGAGAACAGGGAATTTCTGCCAACTGGCCTTCCTTTGGGGACCAGGACAATGTTCCGGAATTAGACAGTGGGTATAAGTGTACAACCTTAAAAATATACTAAAAGCCACCAAATTAAACACTTTAAAACAGACGATCGGCAGGGCATGGTGGCTCATGCTTATAATCCCAGCCCTTTGAGAGGCCAATGAGGGAGAACCGCTTGAGTCCACAAGTTCAAGTCCACCCTGGGCAACAGTGCGAGATCCTATCTCTACAAAAAAGAAAACCATAGCCAGGTGTGGTGGTTCACACTTGTATTCCCAGCTATTCAGGAAGCTGGAGCACTCGAGCCCAGGAGTTAGAGGCTGCAGGGAGCTATGACTGCGCCACTGCATCCTGGCCTGGGTGACAGTGTGAGACTCTGCCTCAAAAAAACAGAACAACAACAGTCAATCTTACAGTGACAGTCATGTATATTTTAATAATTTAAAAAATAAAGAAAATGAAAAGGCAAGCCACAGACAGGGCGAAAATATTGACAAGACATACACTGGATGAAAAACTTGTATCCAGAATAAATAACTTGGAAAAATCAGTAACAGAAAACAAACCAACACAGTTTCCCAAAAGACAAGAACAGACACTTCCTAAGGAACAGATAAAAGCCATTAAGCGTAAGAACGAGCTCGACATATTCACTGACGAGGGAACTGGTCATCAGGAGAACGTGAGGTAAAGCCAAAAGTCGGTAACGCCACACACCCACTGGAATAATTAAAGGATTTTTTAAAAATAAACAGCCACACCAAATATTGGTGAAAATATAAGGCAAATGGAATCTCATACATTCTAGGTAGGAGCATAAAATCACACCAGCACCTTGGAAGACAGTTTGACAATTTCTTATGAAGCTATACATGCACTTCTTAAACGGTCCAGCAGTTTGACTTCTGGGTGCTCCCGGCAGAGAATGAAAATGTAGGTGCACATGAGATGTGGCTGTGAATTAACTGCAGCGACGCTCATCACAGCCAGCTACGGGCAAACAACCCACATGTCCTCAGACAGGAAACGGAGAAACAAACAAGTAGATGGACACAAGTTAAAAATGAACCACTTGGCCGGGCGCGGTGGCTCACGCCTATAATTCCAGCACTTTGGGAGGCTGAGGCAGGCGGATCACCTGAGGTCAGAAGCTCGAGACCAGCCTGACCAACATGGTGAAACCCCATCTCTACTAAAAATACAAAAATTAGCCGGGCGTGGTGGTGCGCGCCTGTAATCCCAGCTACTCAGGAGGCTGAGACAGGAGAATCATTTGAACCCGGGGAGCAGAGGTTTCAGTGAGCCGAGATCACACCATACCACTCCAGCCTGGGCAACGAGTGAAACTCCATCTCAAAAAATAAATAAATAATAAAAACAAATTAAAACGTACCACTCATCTCCCCAAAACAGGGCTGAACCTCAAAAGCACTCTGTTGTCCAAAAGCAGGGCCAGGACGAGGGTGAAGCAAGAGAGATGCTGGCGTACAAACTTTCAGAAAGAGACGGCTCTGAGAATCTCACTCCTGGGGTGTGCCGCGCAGATGCCACACTCTCTCACCTCCCCCTAGTCCCAGCTCTGGGCAAAAGATGACAGCAATTTAAGAATAAACACAGTAGGATTCCATTTATTTACAATTCAAGAACACACAAAACTAATTTATGGTAATAGAAATCAGAACAGTGCTTGTCTCCCAGGGGTAGGAACTGACTGAAGGGACGAGAAGGAACTTCCAGAGGTCATGGAAACTTTCTGCAGCCTGACGGAGGCAGTGATTACACAGGTGGTACGTTTTCAATACTCACTCAATTATATACACAAGATCTGTCCATTTCACTGTATGTCATTATTATCTCCAAAAAATGTTAAAGGAATAGATAGTTTCTTTTTTTAAAAGACCACATTGAATGCCACTGGCAAAGCAAGGGAACTGCATCTGGCAACACAAAGGCATTTTCTAAGCCACGTGCATGTTTCTAGATTTTGGTTTTTTTTTCTTCTTCTTCTTCTTTTAATGCTTCTAGATTTCTAAACAGGTCTCATGAGAGAGAGACCATTTTAATCCTGGGAAGCTAGTGTGACTGGGGATTGACGCTGGAAAAGGCGAGAATGTGACAGTCAGGGTGAGGAGGAAAAAAAAATCAAAATAACAGGTGAGAATGTATCCTCTACCTCCATTTGTCAGCTAAGCCACCGGATTCACCCCCACCCCGAGCCTACCTGTTCAGGAGGCTCTTGGGCCAGGGTGGGCAGCATTTTCAGAGCCCTTGACCCCAGTCGGTCCATTAGGGAGGGGTGCCTGAGAGCCTGAAAGCTACCAGGGCAGCCAGATGTGCCTGAGGGCAGGAAGCACTGTGATCTGAAACATCTGTCACAGAAAGCACTGTGCTAGGAATACAGCAGCTGACTTTAAGTAAAGGGCAAAAATTAGAAACACTGACAACATCAATGAATGTTATCAGAAAAATGGGCAATCTTAAGCACTGTCAATAGAAGTATAATTTTGGAAAGTAATTTGGCAAAAATTATTAAAGTGTTAAATATCCATACCCTATATCTGACTATTCCCATCAATAAAAAGACTCTCAGATACGCTTACCAAAAAAATATGTTTAATGAAATGGTGTTCACTAAATCTCTGTGTGTCAACAGCAAAAAGAAAAAGAAACAAAACTGGCAACAACTGTAGTGTAAAGGAAATGGTTAAAATATGTACATTCTAGGATGGAATAACGGCTACTGAAGAGTAAGCACCAGGCATCTCAAGTAATTCAATTCAAGGGAAAGTAACATAACAATACAGGCTGTCTGATGCCATCTGTTACGCACATAAGATGTCCATGCACACAAAAATTATCTAGGAGGACTTACAGCAAACTGCTAATGTTAACCTGGGACACAGCAGAATTTGAAAAAGCAGAGAAATCCAAGAAAGTTTCACTTTAATTCTGCACTGTGTGAGCTTTCTTTGTAGTGAGCATGCATTTACATTACACCTGTACAGTATTTTTGAAGAGCATATCACAAAGCTGTAGGATCACATGTGAGTCCAACTTGTGAGACTCCTTCTGGCCTCGAGGGACTAAGTGCCAGGACAACAGTTCACTAAGTGTGGTCTGCAGACACTCTTCTAGGCAGTCTTGTAACATCAAAACTATTTTCTTTTTCCTTTTTTTTCCTGAGACGGAGGCTCGCTCTGTCCCCCAGGCTGGAGGGCAGTGGCGCAATCTCGGCTCACTGCAACCTCCATCCACCAGGTTCAAGTGATTCTCCTGCCTCAGCCTCCCCAGTAGCTGGGATTACAGGCATGCACCACCACACCCTGCAATTTTTGTATTTTCAGTAGAGACGAGGTTACACCATGTTGGCCAGGCCGGTATTGAACTCCTAACCTCAGGTGATCCGCCAACCTTGGCCTCCCAGAAGTGCTGGGATTACAGGCATGAGCCATTGCACCTGGCCATCAAAACTATCTTCATAATAATACTAAGTGGCTGGGCACGGTGACTCACACCTGCAATCCCAGCACTTTGGGAGGCCGAGGTGGGCGGATCACTTGAGGTCAGGAGTTTGAGACTAGCCTGACCAACATGGCAAAACCTCGTCTCTACCAAAAAATACAAAAATTAGCCAGGCATGGTGGTGCACGCCTGTGGTCCCAGCTACTGGGGAGGCCGAGGTGGGAGAATCACTTGAACCCAGAAGGCTGAGGTTGCAGTGAACTGAGATCATGCCACTGTACTCCAGCCTGGGTGACAGAGCAAGACTCTGCCTCCAAAAAAAAAAGTAACAATAATAATAAGCTATTATTTGCCTTTTTTCTTTTAACTGTGCTGACATTTGAACTGAAGATACAAAAGCAGTGATGGGTACAACATGTTAGTGAAACAAAACAGGGGCATCACATGGGGTCCTGCTATGCTGCCCAGGCTGGACTGCAATGGCTACTGACAGGCACAGTCACAGCTCCCTACGACCACAAACTCCTGGGCCCAAACCATCCTCAACTTTCCAAGCCGCTGGGACTACAGGAGTACTATGCCCAGTTAAAATATTCACTTTGTTAAATCTTAACCCCTCGATAAGATCTCAACAGTCTGCACGATGAAATACAAAGTACATGTAAAACATTTCTGGTGCATACTAAAGTGCGATGGCTGGTCTTCCGTGTTTGAGTTGTGAACTGAACTAGCCCTTTTTACATAAAATATTTTACTTAAAAAATAATTGACAAACAATAGTTACTCAGGCTTCAGCATCTGGTAGACATTTTCTCAGAAATGAATTAAATAAATGTTATCATTTGAAAGAATACAACCAAGAGTATATTGTTGACAATAATAAAACTCAAGCTGTCAAACACATATCTAAATTCTTAAAAATTTGTATCTGACACCACAAGCTTGACAGATTCCTAATAATAAAGACTTTTCAATAACTTGTGGTGATTAGCTCGTGATTTTTTTAATAAGGTATAATAAAAGACCTACATAATTCAGTATGTCGATATTTTCAAATAAGCGATGTATGATGTTACATAACCATGCATGGATAAAGATCCATTCAAAGTGCAAGACAGACCAATGAATTTTAGTACAACAATTTGAAAAGATTATTCCGTACCACAACTAACCTTTCAGAAACCACTACGTGTGGAAGACTTGCTGTTAAGATGTCAACACCACCAAAAGCCATCTAGACATTCAATGCAATCCCTATCAAGACCTAAGTAAATATTTTGCAGAAATAGGAAAATCTATCCTAAAATTCATATGGAATCTCGAGGGACCCCAAGGTCCCTTGCCAAAGCAATCTTGAAAAGTTAGAACAAAGTTGAAAGAGTCACACTTTAAGTCAAAACTTACTACAAAGCCACAGTAATCAAAACAGTGTGGTACTGATAGAATGACGGGTATATGGACCCATCAAATACAGTAGCGATCACAGAAATAAACCCTTTCGTATGTTCAAATGATTTTTGACAAAGGTGCCAAAACCATTCAATGAGGAATGGACAAGCTTTTCAACGCATGGTGTGGGAAAACTGGCCTCCACACGTGAAAGAGTAAAGTTGGGTCCTTAAACCATACACAAAAAAATCAACCCAAAACAAATCAAAGACCCAAATTTAACAACTAAAACTATAAAACTCTTAGAAAAACACCAGGGGAGAAGGTTTATGACATTGGATTTGGCACAGATTTCTTGGATATGACATCAAAGGCACAGACAACAACAAAAAAAGAACAGACAAATGAAACCTTAGTAAATTTTAAACTTTTGTATATCAAAGGACACTATCAACAGACTGAAAACACAACCTATAGAATGGGAGAAAATGTTTGGAAACCAGAACTGTAAAAGAATAGTATTCAAAACATACAAGAGAACTCCTAAAACAGCAACAAAAATAATGTGATTTAAGAACAGGCAAAGAACCTGCATAGCCATTTTTCCAGAGAAGACACACAACTGGCCAATGAGCACATGGAAGGGTGCTTCACACCACTATTCATTAAGGAAATGCACATCAAAGCCAGAACAAGACACCACCTCACACTCACTAGGATGGCCACCACCAAAATAAAATTAAAATTAAAATTAAATTAAAAAATTAAAAAGTCAGAATAGCAAGAGTTGGTGATGATGTGGAGAAACCAGAACTCCTGTGCACTGTTGATGACAATGTAAAATGGTACAACCACTGTGGAAAACAATGTGGTGGCTCCTAAAATAGCTGCAAATTGAACCATAGGATCCAGCAACTCCACTTCTGGGTATACACCCAAAAGAGTTGAAAGCAGGGTCTCTAAGAGATATCTGCACGCTCATGTTCATAGCAGCATTATTCACAGTAGCTACAATGTGGAAGCAATCTAAGTGTCCATCAACAGGTGACTGGATAAGAAACATGGATCATCTATCCACACAACAGAAAATTACTCAGCCTCAAAGAGAAAGGACACTTTGGCACATGGTACAGCATGGATGATCCTTGAGAACATTACATTAAGTGAAATAAGCCAGTCACAAAAGTACAAATATTTCATGATTCTCCTTCTATGAGGTCCCTACTCTAGTCAAAATCACAGAGGCAGAAAGCAGAATGGTGGGTGCCAGGGCCAACAGGGGAGCATAGGGAGCGAGCGTTTAACGGGTACAGAGTTTAGGTTTGGGAAGATAAAGTTCTGGAGGTGGATGGTGGTGACGGTTGCACAGCAATACAAATGTTCTTAAAGCTACTGAACTGTACGCTTAAAAACAGTTAACACAGTCAATTTTATTGTATGTGTATTTGATCCAATACGACAAATCAGGGAAAAGAAAAGCATCCTCCTTAACCTGATGAACTGTATCTCCCAAGACCCTAAAACAAACCTCATGCTTCATGAAAATCTGAACGCTTTCCCTCTGACACTGACAAGGCCAGGACAGCCACTCTCACCACACCCAGGTAAAACCGCACTGGAGGTCCCAGTGAGTGAGCTAAGGCAAGAAAAAATAAACGAAATAAAAAGTAAATGGGGGGGGGGGGACGAAAACAAACTGAAAGCTGAATCTAAAATTTATCTGAAAATAAAAAATACCTAAAATAGTCAAGACAATTCTTACCAGGAAAAAACTGGAGGGCTTACTATGTTCTTTCAAAGAGTATTAGGAAGTGACAGTAACTACGATCTTACTGTACTGGAGAAAGGACACACACATGATTCAATGAAAGAAGCCCTCGAGAAACAGGCCCATGAATGTATGGCCAACAGGCTTTCATCAGAGGTGCCAAGGAAATTCAAAGGGGAAACAGACACTCATATTGTGTGGCAGACAAACAACCCTCAACTGTGACCACACTGCACACAAAAATTAACTCAAAATTAACAGTAAAGTTAAAGCTAGAAAGTTTCTAGAAGCTTGGGTTAGGCAGACACAAAAAGCACAAACCATAAAGAAAATGAATTGATAGCTCAGACTTAGAAAAATTGAAAGCTTTTACCCTTCAAAAGACACTAAGAAAATGAAAAGGAAGCCACGTACTGGGAGAAAATATTCACCATACATCTGACGACAGACTCTGTCATGAATACACACAGAACTCTGCCAACTCAGGAAGATGACAGTCCAATTAAAACATGGGCAGAAGACTTTGAAAAGACACTTCACAAAAGAATATATATGGCCATCGAGTTAAGTACATGAGGAGATGTTCAACATCATTAGTCACCAGGGAAACAGGAACGAAGACCACAGGGAAATACTGCACAGGCCCACCAGGATGACTAAAGTGAAGGCGGCCAGCGAACGCGCTCGGGATGCGGGGCCAGCGGGATTCTCACACACGTGTGGCCAGGGGACAGAACTGGGCAGCCACTTTGGTTCCTCAGCTTTTCCTAAAGTTAAAACATACTCACCATATCACCCAGAGGCCCCACTCCTAGGTATTATCCCAAGAGACAGGAAAACATACATACAAAGACTTGAATACAAATGTTCACAGAAGTTTTATCTGTAAGAGCCAAAAACTGGATTAAAAATTATGGTATATCCAGTCGGGCATGGTGGCTCAGGCCTGTCATCCCAGCACTTTGGGAGGCTGACATGGGTGGATCACGAGGTCAGGAGATCAAGACCATCCTGGCTAACACGGTGAAACCCCGTCTCTACTAAAACTACAAAAAAAATTAGCCAAGCGTGGTAGCAGGTGCCTGTAGTCCCAGCTACTCGGGAGGCTAAGGCAGGAGAATGGCATGAACCTGGGAGGTGGAGCTGGCAGTGAGCTGAGATCGTGCCACTGCACTCCAGCTTGGGCAACAACAGAGCAAGACTCTGTCTCAAAAAAAGAAAAAAAAAAAAAATTATGGTATATCCATTCAATATAACAAGGACAACCTACTGATACAAGCAACAAACATGAATGAATGCTTTTCAGAAAACATTCTGCGAGTGAAACAGCCAGACACAAACGACTGCATGACGTGTGATTCCATTCCCATATAATTCCAGACAAAACAAAACCACAGTGACAGCCAGACTGGAGGCAAGTACGTTGGGAGCCTGTTACCTCCACCTGCCGCGAGGAAGTCATAGCAGGAAGCATGAGTACAGACCCAACAGCAAACAGCCCTCCTGGAACAGTAGGATTTCTCAAAGAACAAGAACGTGACCCTTTGGAAATTTCTTGTTTATTTCAAATAATGATCATTTAGAGTTTGTTTTTACTTTTTTAATAATACAAATGTATCTAAAACTAGGGTGGAGGCTCACACCTGTAATCGCAGCATTTTGGGAGGCCGAGGCAGGCGGATCACTTGAGCTCAGGAGTTCGAGACCATCGTGGCCAACATGGTGAAACCCTGTCTCTACTAAAAATACAAAAATTAGCTGGGCATGGTGGCAAGTGTCTGTAGACCCACCAGCTCCAGAGGCTCAGGTGGGAGAATGGCTTGAGCCCAGGAGGCAGAGACTGCAGTGAGCCATGATTGCACCACTGCACCCCAGCCTGGGCCACAAAGCAAGACTCTGTCTCAAAAAAATAAAAAATTAAGCCAGGCACGGTGTCTCACTCCTGTAATCCCAGCACTTTGGGAGGCCGAGGCAGGCAGATCATGAGGTCAGGAGTTCAAGACCAGCCTGGCCAACATGGTGAAACCCCATCTCTACTAAAAATACAAAAATTAGCCAGGCAAAGTGGCAGGCACCTGTAATCTCAGCTACTCAGGATGCTGAGGCAGAAGAACTGCTTGAACCCAGGAGACAGAGGTTGCAGTGAGCCAAGATTGCGCCACTGTACTCCAGCCTACATGACAGAGCGAGCCGCCGCCTCAATAAAAAAAAAAAAAGACATAAAATAAAAACTTAAAATTAAAAATTAAAATTAAATCAGGGTGGAGGTAGCATGTTAAATATAAATCCATGGGGGTTTTTGTTTTTTGTTTTTTGAGATGGAGTTTCGCCCTGGCTGCCCAGGCTGGAGTGCAATGGCATGATCTCGGCTCACTGTAATCTCCACCTTCTGGGTTCCAGCGATTCTCCTGCCTCAGCCTCCTGAGTCACAAGGATCACAGGCACGTGCCAACATGCCGAGATAATTTTTGTTATTTTTAGTAGAGACGGGGTTTCACCACGTTGGCCAGGCTGGTCTCGAACTCCTGACCTCAGGGGATCCACCCGCCTTGGCCTCCCGAAGTGCTGGGATTACAGGCATGAGCCACCACGCCCAGCCAAATCCGCGTTTTAAGCTGACAGGAGAGACACGTCAGCAGCTATGATCATGCATGTCCCTCTTCCATCTTCGGAAAGACAAGAGCTTTGAGTATTGAAAAACAATTCAGGAAAACCATCAGCCACCTAAGCCGGTAGAGCAGCGAAGATGAGAATGAAAACAGGACTGTGCTCAGGCTTCCTGAGAACTGATTCTCCACAGAATAAAGTTTTTAAAAAATTCTAAGGAAGGGCGGAGAGAAGGGTGGTGTTTCTCCCCACCTCCCTCGTGCTCCTAAACTAACGTCATGCCCCAAGGAAATGAGAGAAAAGGATGTCATTAATAAATTTATACCAAGTTTCTTTTCAATGGTGCTGAAAAGTATATGCAAATCCATCTGTAATTAGGTTTAAAATTCCATTTCATGGGATAATCAGACTTCAAAAAACTCAATTTTAGTTTTAATCAGATTTTAACAAGGATATTAAGTCCATTTCGTTTAGAAAAGGAAAAAACTGTGAATTTAACACAAAATGTATTCAAGCTTAGCCCTGGGAGATAATTAAATAAAATTAATTTGGCAAGGGTTGTCAGTAAATGGAAGTGCTCCAAACAGTGGTTCATGTTTTTGATGGAGACAAAAGCAACTCCTCACAGTACAAACAGACCCACAGCTCAGCACTCGTAGAGGAGGGTGGAGCCTCTTCCCAGGGGCAGGGAGGCTGGAAACCCTAACCCAAACCTCAGTCAGAAGAGGGGCTCACACGCCCCACAGAGAGCCCGAACTGAGGCTGACAGGTGCAGGCTCACAAGCCATCAGCCCAAGCCACGCCCCAGCGTACTCACCTGCCCAAGCAACGGGGGTGAGACGAGGGCCACCCAGCTCCAACAGCCACCATATCCTGGAGAGAAATCGTCCCCGCTCAGAGGACGGTCCTTGTCCTAGAACAGCGAGGCCCTCCCACTCTTGGTTCTCAAAGCGCTTCCCCACCTCCACACCCAGTACCATAGTGCTGTGCTCAGTTTCAGCGCAGGAACCATGTGTCCTGCTCTCCGCTGCATCTCCCAGCCAGTATACGGCACGGTACGTCATAAGCCCTCAACAAATATTTGTTGAATGGAACAGACATGATCACAATACGCGCTCCTGGGAACTCTCAGCTACCAGAAAAAAGGTGAGACAGAAATGAGCACTTCTCAACCCTGGGCGCAAATTTATAAGGGTTTTATCCTTCACAATTCTTAACCAAGGGGTAACACAGCCTCGGATAACTCCAGATTCCAGCCAGAGCAGGTGCTGAGCTGCAATCCAGGAAACGCCAATTTCATCCTAGGTTCTCTTCTACAACCACCCTCAAGCAAGGTCCCACCCTGTCGCCCAACTGGCCCAAATCTGGAAAGGAAGAAATCACCATGATGCTGTGTGGGCAGCAAAAGGCTCTGCACGGAAAAGAAAAGCCGCAGAGAACAGGCAGCAAGGCTCTGCATGGATTCGTTTTGGGTTTTTTGTTGTTTTTTTTTTCTTTTTGAGACAGGTTCTTGCTCTATCACCCAGGCTGGAGTGCAGTGGCATGATCTCGGCTCACTGCAGCCTTGGCCTTCTGGGCTCAAGTGATCCTCCTGATTTGGTCTCTCAAGTTGTTGGGAGCGTGGGTGCATGCCACCATGCCTGACTAATTTTTTGTAATTTTTTGTAGAGATGAGATCTCACTATGTTGCCCAGGCTGGTCCTGAACTCCTGAGGTCAAGAATCCGCCTACCTCAGCCTCCCAAAGTGCTGGGATTACAGGTGTGAGCCACTATACCCAGCCTCTGCATGGTTAAACCAAAATTAAATGGCAGCCCTGTAACCTCTTGTAGGAGTTAGCAGGTATGGCCAAACCTACTCCCACCCCAGCTGTCTTAAAAATAAAGTTTTACTGGAACACAGCCATATCCACTCATTGACACACTGTCGACAGCAGCTTTTATGTTAAAATCAACAACAGTCCCGGTTCATCCCGGGTCATCGCAGTCTCAGCATGAAAGGCCCACGTCCCACGCGAAAATCCTCAGTCCCAGGCAAACCGTGAGGGCAAGTCACCCTATTCTGGGCTACAAAGGCAGAGCCAAGTAATTGTAACAGAGGCCTTATGGACCCCAAAGCTACCAAGTAAATATTTACTATTAATACCTGGCCCTTTAGGGAAAAAGCTTACCAGACTCTGCCCTAAATCCATCCCAACCTATCACAGGTGCCCACTGTTTAGTTACAAAAACTCAAAGAAAACCTAGAGTACTAAATAATGAAACAAGAGAAAGTACATTTTCTATTATTAAAAGTCTGGGCTGGGTGCAGTGGCTCACACCAATAATTCCAGCACTTTGGGAGGCCGAGGAAGGCAGATCACCTGAGATTAGGAGCTCAAGACCATCCTGGCCAACATGCCGAAACCCCATCTCTACTAAAAAAATATATAATAATACAAAAATTAGCCAGGTGTGGTGGTGGGCGCCTGTAGTCCTAGCTACTCGGGAGGCTGAGGCAGGAGAATCGCTTGAACCTGGGAGGCAGAGGTTGCAGCAAGCTGAGGTTGCAGCAAGCAGAGATCGCACCACTGCACTCCAGCCTGGGCCACACAGCAAGACTCTGTCTCAAAAAAAGAAAAAAAAAGTGTTTCAATCTAAAGCTCAAACTTAGAAAACTTACAGATAACTTAGCAGTGACCCCTACTGGGTTATCTACAACACTCCAGCTAAGCTCTAGTAAACAATAAAAACACAGAAGCTAAAAGAAATGCTTGTAATGCTACCAATGACACTCTTTTCAACTCAGTCTACGAAAAACATGTACTTTTCTCATCCGAGTCAATAAAAAGTGAACTGTGATTTAAAGGAACCTAGTTGATACCTGCATTTTGTAACTGCAATCCTAATAAAAGGCAAAATACTCCTGAGACCTAACTGCAGTAAACGCTAGCAATACAGAAAAAGTAAAAACTAGAAAGAGCAAATGGGAATACCAAGAATTGTGTGTCAAAATGTCTTCCACACAGACTCGTAAATAATTCCTATCAGCTCAAAAGCAGACAAACAATAGTGCTCCGAAAAATCACACGGGGTGGAAGCCTGCCCCTCCCTTGCTGTGGGAGGACTGTTTGGTTCCATGAAACTGAAGAGTAGTTTGCACCTTATAAAAAATTAATTGCTAATCTTCTAACTCAGCCGCCTCCGCGAACGAGATAGTATTGTGTTGCAGCCTCAGAAGTTAAATGCTTCCTCTCCCAAGTAATTACTGCTCTTACTCTACCTTGCAGAGAGCCTCCTCCCACTGAAAACCAAATCCCAGAACCTGCCAGGAGGTGCTTGGCTCCCAGCAAAGGCAGGCAGGTCAGCCGTCCTGCAGGCTGGTAAGCCCTTCTTGCCAGAGTTCGGCTGGGAGCCATCAGGTCTGAAAGAGAAGCTGTCAGCTGATGGGCTTCATGCCCGCACATGTGCTGAGTTCTGCTCAGGCTAAATGGATGGCAGCTCCCAACAGAATCCTTTCAGTGCCAGCATCGGGCTGATCAGCTCACAAAAATGCAGGATCCAGCTGCATGGCACCATGTGGCCAGCCAGATGGATGGAGGTTATTGAGGGCACAGCCCACCATGCTCCAGGATCAGCCAAGCATTCCAGCAACAGGGCCACAAATTCACTGGATGCCCTTGGGCCAGTCAGCTCCTCCCAGAACCCAGCTTAGTCCACAGGATTGTGAGGAAGAACAAATGAGACACTTATTATCAACGGGCTTTGTCAACTACACAGCAGCTCTCTAGAGCCAACCACCACCGTCACCAGTGCCATCCTGCCAGCAAAGTGAAGACCCTCTTGAGAACAGGGTCTGTCTTTAAACAAATAAACTCTAGAGGCTCTTGTAAGCCACCTGTTTCCAAACCAGGAAAAACGTCTGGCCTTCATTCCCACCAGCGTCATTCATATCCAACAAGGCTGTCTCCAACTAAGATACTCCTGCAAACTGCTCCTGGGCATCTTCCAACTGACGCACCTGAGGAGGCCCCCCTGCTGTTTTCATTGTTTAAAGCTGTCTGTGTGTGCACTACGTGGGCAGGCTGTGCTGTGTTCGTCACGGCATCGCCAGAGCCAGCCTAAAGCCTGGCAAACAGCAGGTCTCCAAATAAATGTTCAAATGAACAAACAAAACGAGCGTCTCCAAAACCACAGTGCCACCCACGGACACTGTGGTCACAAAGGAACTCCAAAACCACACTGCTACCCACAGACACAGTGGTCACAGAGGAACTCCAAAACCACAGTGCTACCCACAGACACTGTGGTCACAAAGGAACTCCAAAACCACAGTGCTACCCATGGACACCGTGGTCACGGAGGAACTCCAAAACCACAGTGCCACCCACGGACACCGTGGTCACGGAGGAACTCCAAAACCGCACTGCCACCCACGGATGCCGTGGTCACAAAGGAACTCCAAAACCACAGTGCTACCCATGGACACCATGGTCACGGAGGAACTCCAAAACCACAGTGCCACCCACGGACACCGTGGTCACGGAGGAACTCCAAAACCACAGTGCTACCCATGGACACCGTGGTCACAGAGGAACTCCAAAACCGCACTGCCACCCACGGATGCCGTGGTCACAAAGGAACTCCAAAACCACAGTGCTACCCACGGACACCGTGGTCACAAAGGAACAGGCATTCACCTGAAGGGGAAACAGAAAAACAGGGGAAGGGTCTGACCTTCAACACAAACCATCTTCAGAAGTCAGAAGACCTCCGGCCAGGGCTCCCTGCTCACGGGAACAGCGCAGCTCAACTCTAACTCACTGCAATGCGACTGACTCCACTGCTCCTGCCCCATGAGGCTCTCAGCTGACAAAAGGAACCACCACCCACCCTCCCCGACTTTGGGACCGCTGAAACCTGCAGCGGTTCAGACAGCCCCAGGGACTTCCACCAGCAGGGTCCTGCCAAGGCGCCAGGTCCTCATCCTGTGAATTCAGCAAGGAAAGAGACCCCTTCACAATGGCAGATGTATTCCTCCCTGATGAAGACCTTCTGCAGCTCCTGTGACCTGCAGGATGGGTCTAAACTACCCTCAGGACAGATCCCTGCCAGCCTGTCCAGCTTCTGCCACACCCTAGAAGAACCGTGGTTACAACCAGCTGGAGCCACACAACACTGCCCGAACACGCAGCCTCTGGCCAACCCACGTGCTGCCAGCACCCGCCCTGCCTGGAACATGCTGCCAGTCTCTCAACTGTCATCTCTTCAGGAGCCACGCTTGACCCACCAGACTTATGCCCAGCTAGATCTGAGAGGACTGGAAAACAGCCCCTGACTTACAGCTGTATCCCCAGTACCCAGCACCAGGCCTGCACACCTAAGTGCTCAAGAAGTGCTCACCAGTGAAGAAAAGGAAGAAACCCCACTGCTCTGGGGGCTTCTAGCCTCTCCTGACTCCTCCTCTCATCTCCAGCCCCGACCCACGCATCACGCCGCTGATGCCTGGTACACACGACGTGCACTGCACGGTCACCTTCTTCCTGCACACGGGGGCCCAAGCTTGGACACAGGCACAACGAGGACTGGTGGGCTGCAGAGCTCTCTGACCTGGTGGGGCACTGGCCCTCAGGCTCAAAGCTACCCACAAAAGCCAAAATCCCTCCAGACTCGGGCCAGCTATCTGCTCCTCCTGCTCTGCCACTCCCCTAGGCCGGCTCATCCCAGCCCCTCACTGGGCAGGCCAGCCCTAGGGCTCCTCTAGGAGCCACATTAGCCTGACACGGGCTGCTGTCTGACACCTCCTTCTGGCTACATCACTGACACTTCAAACACACATTCCCAAACAGAGTTCACAACCCCTCCCTGCCTGAGAACCAAGACCGGTCCCAGCCCCCAGGTCCCAGCCCCGGGGTCCCAGGCCCCAGCCTGTGACGGACCCCATCTCCCCACACCCACAGGGCCCATCAGCCCCTGCTCTAGGAGCCAGCCTGGGAACAGGCCCAGGATGGGGCAGCCACACCCAGCTCTGCCCCACGAGCGCGCCTGCCCATCCCGAGGTCCACCATGAGTTTGGGTTTTGTTTTGTTTTTTGGGGGGTGGGGGGGCAGTTATCTTTATATATATATATATATATATATATATATATCTTTTTTTTTTTTTTTTTTTGTTTGAGACGGAGTCTGGCTCTGTCGCCCGGGCTGGAGTGCAGTGGCCGGATCTCAGCTCACTGCAACCTCCGCCCCCCGGGTTTACGCCATTCTCCTGCCTCAGCCTCCCGAGTAGCTGGGACTACAGGTGCCCGCCGCCTCGCCCGGCTAGTTTTTTTGTATTTTTTTAGTAGAGACGGGGTTTCACCGTGTTCGCCAGGATGGTCTCGATCTCCTGACCTCGTGATCCGCCCGTCTCAGCCTCCCAAAGTGCTGGGATTACAGGCTTGAGCCACCGCACCCGGCCATCTTTATATATATGTGTGTGTGTGTGTGTGTGTGTATGTGTGTGTGTGTGTGTATATATATATATATATTTTTTTTTTTTTGGGGGGGGGGACAAAGCCAGGTTTATTGTTCTGGGTTAAACCTGTGGAGGCAGGACCTGGGAAGGGGCATGGGGACAGATGAAGTTGGTGACTGTATCTTCCTGGTCACTGCTGGGTTCTCAGCACCCTTGGCCCCCACTCAAGTTCTAGATGAAGCCCAGTGCTGGGGAACGGGTCCTCTTCCTGACAGTGCAGCCTGTGGGATCACTTGTAAGATCCCATATGGAGGTAGGGGATGGGGTGTTGGCCTGCACTGGGGCCAGCGTCCTCAGGAAGGTGTCTCAGAGGAGGTGGCGGCAGCCGCCCCATTCTTCAGCAGTGCCACGGGCCTTCAGCAGTGCCAGCTTCTCGGGCAGGCTGCTGCTGGCTTTCATCACTACTTCATGTTCGATCTTCTTCTGGATCCCGACTTCTAGGTTCTTCTTGAGCTTTTGCTGCTGCACACCACGCGCCTTCTTGGGAGCGATAACACGACGGCCTTTTCTCGGGCCCCGATTCTTTTCAGAGGCCGCCGCTGCCGTCTTGCTCTTTGCGGGCTTGTGCGCCTGGAACTTGTGCTGCCCCTGCGCCATGATCCCATCTTTATATTTTTATTTTTTAAAATAGAGGTGGGGTCTCACAGTGTTGCCCAGGCTGGCCTTGGACTCTCAGGCTCAAGCGATCCTCCCACCTCAGGCTCCCAAAGTGCTGGGATTACAGGTATGAGCCATGGCACCCAGCCCAGCGTGGATCTGTGCCAGGAAGAGCTAGCCGGAGCTGACCAGCCCCACGGAAGCTTCCAGGCCGGCCGCCTGCTCTCATCTCCCAAGAGCCCGCCTTGGCTTCTGCCAGCCATTCACACTCTCCACAGGTTGCAGCCAGGTACACACCCCCCTTCAATCAACAAAAGCACTGCCTGAGCACCTGGCCTGCTCTAAGCCCAGGGCTGAGACAAAGGGGAGCCAGCCACACACAGCAGCAGGAGCACTGGCATCGCTGGAGCAAGGAGCCCACACGGCCGTCCATCCGGGAGAGCAACAGCGCTCTGCGGCAGGAGGCTTTCAACAGAGGCTAGTGCTTCCTGGGGGTCAAGAGCGCGGAACACACTTCAGGCCCCCTCTCCAGGCTGCAGGTCCACGGGCGTCCATGAGACAGACACTGCCTGGTGGGTCCCACTCAGTTCTCCTGCCAGTGAGTGACTCTACCAGGGAGGCCCAGAGCCACATGCTCCTGGTGGCCCCTACTCCTGCAGGGGTTAAAGCAGGTGCCCACGTACAGTCCACAGGCACGGGCCATCAGGCTGGGCAAGGATGGGCGAGGAACCAGGCCCCTGCCCTTTGGGCTCATGAGCTCCGAGCTACTGAACAGGGTTCCAAAGCTCCAGGACACACAGGCCACAGGAAGCCGGCGACCAGTCCGCAGAGAGACACGCTGTGGGGCCCGACAGGCTGAGGGCAGGCAGCGGGTCCCCCCGTCACAGTCCTCCCAGCCTTGCCAGAGTGCACTGGGGCCTGTGTGATGCCAGCCTGAGAAAGACGCACAAGCCCAATTGCACCTGCAGGGAGATGCCTCACAGCAGACCTCTGCCAAAACAGCCTTTCCAAAGCAAGAAGACTGAGCCCCGGAAATTCCACCTGCAGGGAGATGCCTCACAGCAGACCTCTGCCAAAATGGCCTTTCCAAAGCAAGGAAACTGAGCCCCGGAAAGGCCACAAGGATCAGAAATGGTCTCACTGCATCTTCCAGGTACATTCTCTAGGCCTCTGGTTTTGGCCGTTTTAAACAACGGCATAAGGACTAAGGAATGGAATACCTAACTGCTTTCCAAGAAAGGAGTGTGCTACTTCTGGGTCACAGATTCCACACGTTCACCTCTCTAGCCCTCACACCTCACTTGTCACAGCCAAGACTCCTAGGAGGTCCCCTGCCTGCTGTCATGAAGGATGTCTGCAGCCCGGTGCGCCACCCCCACATGCCCTGCACGTGGCAAATCACTCAATAAGGACTGCAGTGAACACTTTAAATCATCGATGGTTTTCTTAATCATCTTAGAATCACTCTGCTACACGGATGCCCCTGGAGTTTCGATTCCTGAATCAGCAGTCTTCCACGCCGCGTCCTCGCCCCCGCAGTGCCCCGCCTGGGCAAGGGCAGAAGTGCCTCCCAGACGGCAGCAACCAGACGAGGGCCAGGCCAGGCAGACACACCGGGCAGCCACTGAACTGCTGGGCCAAGACCGCCAGCCTCCCAAACCCGGAGTCCTGGTCCTAGGAGACGGCTTTCTCAGCTGCAGCCCAGGCTCTGCGGTAAGGCCACAACCCAACCCACCACCCACCCAAGTGCTTCCCAACACCACGCTGACCGGCAGGGCCCACGTGCCGTACTGTCCAGGTCAGCTGGACCAGTCCCCAGCTTAGGGCAGACAGTGGAGCTTGAATAAAAGGGACAGGAGAGCCCCCTGCAGTCACTGGGGACAAATCCCCCAGAGTTCCAGGAAGCCACACTCATAAAGGCCCAAGGGCAGGGGACAGGTAACTGCCCAACACTCTCCATGAGGCCAAGGATCTCAGAGTTCTTCCCACGCATGCCCATCATCCTCCACCCACTCCCAGGGCGCACCCTCGACAGGTGGAGGGTGAAGAGCGGAAGCAAGGCCTGCCGGCCAGGTGTGCACCACCCTACACTAACATAGCATGCAGGGCGCCCACCCAACCACTCCACACCTGCCCCAGGCCACCTGCCACCCTGGAATGTGGGGTGGACACCTGCGTTCACCTGGAACCTCTTTCCCACCTCATCTACGTCCTTCTCAGGACTCCCCACCAGACGAAAGTCTCATGGCAACAGCCTGATCTTGTTCTCCACTGGGTCCCCTACACCGGGCACCAGGCGTGCACACAGGGGGTCTAAGGAAGGCTTGCTGGCCTGGCTCGGACCCCTGCCCCTCAGCACCCGGCCATGTAACAGAGTCCCAGGGTCCACACACAGCTGCCAGCAAAGGTCTCTGCATGCTGCCCAGATGAGACACGCACACAGTACTTCTGACCATGGGAGGTCAGAGCTCTGCACCTGGGTAACAGTGGAAACATCATTAAACAAAAGCCAGGAAAGTCAGATCACTGAGTCCACATCAGCCACCCCACAGGCTGGTGCTGACTGGCTCGTGATGAAGTGATCATCTCACAGCACTTCTGTTAACACAAGCCCGCTGTCCCCAACACGGCTCTGCACAAACGCCACTACCGCGAGGACCACCTGCTTCATGCACATGGCCCCCCGCAGCCACTGAGCATGAAAAGGCCGGTCCACTCCTCAGCCCAGCCTCCCCTCCTGCCTGTCCAGCAAAATCAGGGCACCTGTTTCCAGGAGGCCACACCAGTGAGAAGCGTCCAGGGGCTGGAAGGAGCGGGATACGGATGCCGCCTGACCACAGGTTCCAGGAATTCAACAGCTCAGGATCTCCTGCTCCTCCCAAGAACCCAGGCCATGCAGGGTGGGTGAAGGGTGGGAAGGTGAGTGGTCCAGGCAAGACCAGCAGCTCCTGACACAAATGACAGCTACAGCTGGCCGCAGGGAGTGACCGCAGGTGATCCTGTAGAGGTCACACCTCACAGCCCCAAAGCTGACGTTGAAGAGTGTCTGGTAGGAGCTGTGGAGCTGTCCGTAGCCTGCCTGAGACCCTAGCCCTCCAAAGGCCATGGCACTGTTGGGAAGTCCTCGGAGAGAAGGGCAGGCAGTGGTGGGCTGCCCACGGGAGGCCTTCAGCTTCTCCGCCTCTGGCCCTTGGCTGGCGCTGGCTTCAAGTCGCCTGTCAAAATCCCCCTCCTACCAGCCCTGTCACAAAGCTGCCCAGACCCTTCCTCCATTCCAGGCCAGGGCACCCCCTACTCTACCTGTAAAAGTAGGGACCTGGACACCTTGGGAGCCCTTAGCCCACAAGGAGGGGCCGGCACATAACAGGACCCCAGTAAGCACCCATGAGTAAAAACCAGCCTAGAAACCACCGGGGATGCCACTGCCTCCTCTAAAATAAATCCTGGAATCTACAGTAGCCAGACTTGTCTAAAGCCTGTCACTATCTAGCCTTAGACTTTTAAAATCAATTTAAAAAGAGGCCTAGAAGTAAAAGAGCCGTATCTACAAAGCTTGGAGAAAAGCCCCAAAAAGTGCTCCGAGACCAGGTGAGACCCAGAGCGTTCCCACCCAGACACGCCGAGGGGCACTCAGCTGTCTGTGCAGCCAGGCACATGCCGGCGTGGAGCCCGGCGTGGAGCCCCGCGGTCTCTTCGGGGAAGCACTTCTCTCGCCTCTCCCTACGGGGTTCCAACACCCACAGCACCGCCCCCAGACTCTGACAGTCTCCAGCCGGCCCCACCCAACCTGGAATGAAGTCCAACAGGGCAGCGTGAGCCTGTCGGCGCTGCTGGGAACACCCATCTGAAGCTTTACAAAGTGGCGGAGAGGCACACAGGCTGCACCCCAGCCAGGGCCGTCTCCAAAGTAAGGCAGCTGTCAGGAAGCTCTCTGCTGGCCTTGCTTTGGGGGTCTCGCTGGGATAGTGCAGTTCGAGTAACCCCAGGGGGTCCTGTCACAGCAGCCAAGAGCGCTGGAGGCTCAGCCCATACATCACCACCAACTGCAAGGCACAGAGACGCCCTCGCTCAATCCTCCACTCTTCAAAGGCTCAGCACGCGCCTACTGCACGCCCGGCACAGGGGCGCTAAAGGGACACCCCGGCTCTTAACTCACAAAGCTCAGGATTAAGAGGAGGAGTTGACGGAAAACCAACACAACCCCAAGGCAGAAAGCGGCCAGGACTCAGCCACAGGAGGAGCTGGGGCTGAGAGGAGGAGAGATGGCAGGCACCGTGCTCAGATGCAGCTGGGAACCCGGCCCATGTCCCGCCTCGGCCTGCAGCTCCGGACGAGGATGGAGCTGGGAACCTGGCCCATGCCCCGCCCTGGCCTGCACCTCTGGAGGGAAGCACGCTCGCCACTCTCCAGCTCCAGGGGCCTGGGACCTGCACACCAGACACACAGGCCTGGGGCATCCTTCTCCCTCCAGATTATGGGCTCCACAAGAGCAGCTCATGGTGAACGAATGAGTGAACAAATGAACAAACCAAAAGGGGTAACGCGGCCCAGACCCCGAGGCATCCGGCATGCAGGCCCAGAAGAAAGGGCTGCGTTCACACAAGTACCCAGAAGGCCAAACGCTTCTCCCCTCCTCCTCCCATGCCCCGAAGAAAATCAAATTGGCGCCAATTAAAAGGGACCAACATACCTGACAGTCGCCCAACTTCCCAAGCACTACCAGGGCGTCTGGTATTGATCAACGCAACAGCCGGGTAATTACAAATCACGCGCACGGTAACTAGGATAATAAAAGTGTCCGGGCTGGTCAATTAGACCCTTCCTTGGAGGAAAATCATGCATCCCCTCACTGTCCTCCTAATTGGCCTCACACATCAGGGAAGCTGGGCCCTGAGACTTGTCATCTGGCCAGTCTATAGATGTTTTTGGGAAAATGTCCAGGTCAGCACAGACAGGTGCCCGGTTTTGACTCCAGAGGATGGGTCAGCAGTTCCAGGTGGGCACAGCTGCCAGGCCTCTGAGCTGGCAACGCCCACCTTCCACCTCCCCAGTCTAGCCTCCTCTGCAGCCCTCCTCAGCCCCCCTCAGGCCTGGCCCTGCTGACAGGTACAACACCCAGCCAGCGGGGTGGGAAACGAGGCCAGATTCAGGCACAACGGGACGGGCAAGGAGCCAAAAACAGCGGCATCTTGGCCACGAACAAATGATTTCCTCCCTAAAGTGGGGGTTTGGCTGCAGGACTTGACACCCACTCCCTTCCTATTTCATAGGGTCCCCCTCAGTGGGAGCTGCTAAATGACATTTCTGAAAAGCCAAGCCTTTGAAGATGCCTGCTCTCCTCATCGTACTGTGACTTCGAGGTGAATCTCTCTAGAAACGTTGAAAGCACACCACCCCAATTAGGTGACGGCAGTCACACGCCGTGACGGGAGCGCACAGCAGTCATGCTTTCCGGGAGGGCGGTATGGCACCAGCTATCAGTCTCAAATGCACATCTCTTTTAAACTAAAAATTCTGCTTTTAAGAATTTACCCAACCAGCATAGCATGGCTAATTGGGGGAAAAAGCTGGAAACACCCTAAGTGTCCATCAACAGGGGCTGCTGGAGTCTGAGTCCGTCTGCACTCTTTAAAGTAGTTCAGCAGACCAGCCTGTGCTGGTGCCAAAAAACTGTCAAAAACTGAGTGAAAACAGTTGCAGAATAAAACTGTGGAAGGAGCCCCAATTTTAAAAGGTGATGGGAGTACATAAAGAGCTTGTATGCACACACATTTCCAGAACAACACACAAGAAACTCATCAGGCATTGCCTAGAAAGACGAACTGGGGCCAAGCACAGCATGCCCTGCCACCCGCCTCCGGGGCAGTCAGTTCTGTTCTGGAACAGTTCCCCAGGAGTAATGAGAACACAAGTGACGATGGCCAGGAAGCTGTGACACGGGGCACCCAGCCCTGAGTGATGGCCAGGAAGCTGTGACACGGGGCACCCAGCCCTGAGAGAGGTCACCAGGGAGGGAAGGAAAGGAAGACCACGTTCCACTTTTCATTCCATTCATTTGCATTCACGTAGCTTGTTCTGCTTTTAATCAAATGTGAAACTCCTTGACCCCCTGCAGCCTACACCTGACCCCACATGCTGCCACTCCTCAAAGCACTCGTGTGATGTGCCAAAGACCCAGGAGGTCCAGGCAGCCATTGTCTTAGGCCTTCCATAAACTCAGGGGATGGGTCCCTCCCCAAATGAAGGCTGGCTTTAAATAGCACCCCCAGGCGACTCTCCAATTCAGTCCAAGTCGCCACTAAGGAATTTTCCTTCCCCTCACAGCTAATCCGAACAGCGGACCACTTGCTGTTGACAGGCCAGCTTGGTTGAGGTATAATCACACACGTGAACCGTTTCACAACAGCAGTGTCAAGAGCTTTGCTGCATGTACACCTGTGCAGCTGTCACCTCCATCACGTCAAAAGGTAGCACCCCATAAGGCCCCAAACATATCCCAGCACAAGACTCCAGGGATCACTGACCTGCTTTTTGTCACTGTTGCTCAGTTTTACCTTTTTTAAAAGTTCAAATAAATGGGATGGTATAGTAAGTATAAACTCAGTAACTGTGGCTTCCTTCACTCAGCAAGAGATTCGTTCATGTTTCCAAGCACAGCCGATGCCGCGTGTTACACTGCGTGGAGACGCCACGGTCCACATACCCCTTCACCTGCTGACAAGCACCTGAGTTGTTCCTGCTCCCAGACTGTTAGAATAAGGCTCTTACAAACATTCCTGTACAAATCTTCGTGAGGTCGCATTTTCTCTTGGGTTAAATACCAAGGAATGGAACTGCCAGGTCATACCGTAAGTGTGTACAAAGCTACCAAACCACTTCCAAAGTGGCCGCACCATTTCCTACTCCCAGGGGCAACGTTTGACAGGCCTGGCTGCTCAGCATCTCTGCCAGCAGTCAGGACGGTCAATTTGCTTAATTTTAGCCATTCTGTTGGGTACACAGTGGTATTTCACTGCGGTCTTGAAACCACCTTTACAGAATTTTAAGTACTGAGAGAAATCTACATTACTGACTCCATCTTGCTTCTAACCTCATAGGAGCAATCCTTTTTTTCTTTTCTTTTCTTTTTTTTTTTTTTTTTGCTTATTCTAATGCAGAGGCCAAGATAACTATGAGAGGAATTTAGTTTATAGTTAAGCTTCAAAGCAAGGAAAACTGACACTCCCTCTCTGTTTGGAGATTAAGGCCGCATTCCTAAGACCGGCATTACTACAGGGGCCTGAACTTTGCTAAAGAACAGGCCCGGTTAAGCCACGACCTTCCCTGCTGACTTAGCTTGCTCTTCTACGGTGCCTGCTGCCCGGAGTCACGTAACCAGACATTGTGAGATTCGGAACTTCCCTAACGGCTCCTGCAGACATCACTGCTGCAAAACCTAAAAAACTGGTCTTTGAGATATTTTTCAGATTTAGCATTTCAGCAGATCGAGAGATGCCACCGGGACCTGTGACCCCATCTCCCAGGAACTGACTCAGCTGCATGAAGACAGTCCTGACACCCCTATGACTGCATCCCCAACACAACCAATCAGCACTCACCACTCCCTAGGCCACTGCCCGCCAAAACACCCTCAAGCCCTCGACTCTGAATTCTCAGGCAGACAGATGTGAGAGTTATCTCCCGTCCACCTCCCTTGGCTGGCTCTGCAGTCATTAAACTCCTTCTCTGCTGCCACACCTGCCGTTCTCGGCACGTTGCCTTTCTGGGCAGCAAGAAGAACCCTGTTGGGCGATTACAGTCTTAATTTGCATTCCCTAATAACTAACAATGTTGACCATCTTTTCATGTCCTTATTTACCATTTGTACACCTTCTCTTGTAAAGTATCTGTGAAAAGCTGTGAAAAGCAGGCCAGGTGCAGTGGCTCACACCTGTAATCCCAGTGCTTTGGGAGGCCAAGGCAGGCAGATCACCTGAGGTCAGGAGTTCGAGACTAGCCTGGCCAATATGGTGAAACCTGTCTCTACTAAAATACAAAAATTAGCCAGGCGTGGTGGTGCATGCCTGGAACCCCAACTACTTGGGAGGCTGAGGCTGGAGGACTGCTTGAACCTGGGAGGCGGAGGTTGCAGTGAGCCAAGATTGTGCCACTGTACTCCAGCCTGGGCAACAGAGTGAGATTCCATCTCCAAAAAAATAAATACATAAATAATAAAGTATCTGTTAAAAGTCTTTTGACCATTTTTTAAGCTATGGTAATCTTACTAATTCGTAAGAGTTCTTTCTGTATCCTGGAGCGCGTCTTTGGTCAGATACATGTTAATATCTCGCAAATATTTTCCTAGTCCATGGTCTGTCTTTTCACTTTGTGTCTTTTGAGAGCAGAAGTTTTCAATTTTGATGAAGTCTAACTTATCAATTTTTTTCATGTATGGTTCATGCTCGCTGTATCGTAAGACCTCTTTGCCAAACCCTAGCTTCTAGAGTTTGTGACTTTCACACATAAGTCTATGCATCATTTGAGTTAAATCTTGTGTCCAGCAGGAGGCAGGTGTCAAGGCTCATCCTCGCCACAAACAGCCTACTGGTTTACCACGCTTGGTGAAAAGACTCTTTCTCCCACTGAATTACCTTGACACTTTTGACAACCATCAACGCTGAATTCTTAAATCATTTCTGAACTTTCTACTCTGTTCCACTGATTTACGGATGTCTACACTTACTACCACACTGTCTCAATTTATGCAATTTACAATGTGTCTTGAAATTGGCCAGTGTAAGCCCTATAACTTGTTCTTTTTCTTTTTCTTTTTCTTTTTTTTTTTTTGGAGACGGAGTCTCGCTCTGTCGCCCAGGCTGGAGTGCAGTGGCTGGATCTCAGCTCACTGCAAGCTCCGCCTCTCGGGTCTACGCCATTCTCCTGCCTCAGCCTCCCGAGTAGCTGGGACTACAGGCGCCCGCCACCTCGCCCGGCTAGTTTTTTGTATTTTTTAGTAGAGACGGGGTTTCACCGTGTTAGCCAGGATGGTCTCGATCTCCTGACCTCGTGATCTGCCCGTCTCGGCCTCCCAAAGTGCTGGGATTACAGGCTTGAGCCACCGCGCCCAGCCAACTTGTTCTTTTTCTAAACTGTTATTGCTATAACAATTTACAGGTGCTTTATATTCCCATAGAAATTTTAGAATTGTCAACCAGGCACAGTGGCTCACACCTGTAATCCCAGCACTTTGGGAGGCCGAGGCAGGTGGATCACCTGAGGTCAGGAGTTCAAGACCAGCCTGGTCAACATGGCAAAACCCCGCCCCTACTAAAAATACTAATAGTAGCCAGGCATGGTGGCATGAGACTGTAATCCCAGATACATGGGAGGCAGAGGTTGCTGTGAGCCGAGATGATGCCATTGCACTCCGGCCTGGGCAACAGAGCGAGACTCCATATCAAAAAAGAAAAAAGAAATTTTAGAGATCAGTTCATCACTTTCTGCTGGGACTTTGATTGGGATTATGTGAAATATTTGGGTCACTTTGAGCAAACTGCCATCTTAACAATAATGAATCTTCCAATACAAGAACACAGTACCTTTATGATACTCTGAAATACATATTTGGTCTTTCCGTTCCCTGACATACATGCAGCTCTTTATTTGGGGTGAGAAGAGTCTTTTGGGAACTAATGAGCTGACTGCCAGTTGGCAGCCCCCAGGCAGCTTCAGACAGGGTGGTCATCCGAAACACCAAGGCGGGATGAGAGGGTTGGGACTCTGAGTCCCACCCCTCAACTTCGGAGGGGAGAGGCGCCGAAGGGTGAGTGGATTCCCAACAGCCAGTGGTGTAATCAATCATGCCTCTGTAACGAAGCCTCCACAAAAACCCATAAATAAGGCCAGGGTTCAGAGCTGCACACACGGAGGCTCCCGGAGGGTGGTATGTCCAGAGAGGGCACGGAAGCTCCGCGCCTCTCCCCATACCTCACTCTACCGACCTGTTCACCTGTATTATTCGTAATGTCCTTTATAACACATGACTAAACCTAACAAAGCATCTTCCTGAGTTCTGTGAGCCACACTAGCAAATTAATGAAACCCAAGGAGTGGGAAGTACGAGCCTCGTTTAATAGCCTATCAGTCAGAAGTACAGCTGACGTCAGTGACAGGGGAAGGGAAGAAAACAGCAAAATGAAGGAGAGATGCCGGCCCACTACTTGCACCTGGAATCTGAAGGGGGCATAGACGTGTGGGACTGGGCCCCGACCCAGCAGGAGCTGATGGAACTCCAGGTGGAGAGTGTGCAGATGAGGCTGCAGGACACCCAGCTGGTGTCGTCTGGAGAACTGCTTGGTGTGCGGGAAACCTTCCAGTATCTGGTGTCAGAGGCTGTGTGAGAGCAGAGGGGCAAAGAGTTCATTTTTCCTCTTACAATGTCTCCATTTTTCTACATCAGGTGATCTTTAATGTCTCAGTTGCGTCTTAAGCCTCTCAGTGTACAAATCTTACACAGATTTTCTTATATGCATCCCTAATATTTCATGGACTTTGATGCCATCATGTGTGGTATGTACTTCCAGTGGCTCACTGCTAGCATACAGAAATGTAACCTATTTTGGTACATTGTCCTTGTAACCTGTGACCCTGTAAACCTCACGGTTTAGTCCTACTGGCTTGTCATTGATTCCCTGGGAATTTCTATACATAATTATGATGTCTCCAGGTACAGTTTTACTTTCTCCTTTCCAGTCTGTCCATCTTTTCTTTTTGCTTCCCTAACTATAATGATGAAGATCTCCAGCACAGTGCAAAAAGGGATGATGGGAACAGACATCTTGCCTGGTGTCCGTGTCAGGGATGCAGTCAGTCTCACCTTGTATTATATCAGCTGTGGTTTTCTGCAGGTGTCTTTTACCTGGTTGAGGAATTTCTCTTCTCTTCGTAGCTTGCTGAGAATTTCCAATCACAAACAAGTTTTGGATTGTTACAAATGGTTGTGCTGCTCTCCTACGGAGATGGCCTGCACCCCCTTTCATTCTACTGAAACAGGTGATTTTCCAAAGAGAAGCACCCTGCACTTCCAGATGGCCTCCAGCCTCACGCCATCTTTCCCACTGGCCTCTCTCTATTACTCCTCCTCCTCCTCCTGTGCCCCTGAGGTCTTGCCTAGATTGACACATACCTCAAAGGCTGTGTGCTGGCATCCACTTTCCTCACCCACAAATCATTCCCCAAGACAGATCATGCTCCTGGGAGACCAAGCTGATCACATCGCTGCCTCCAGACACACGCCTCGCACTGCTGCTAACTCCCTCAGCCCAACTCCCAACACCCTAAGGGTGAGGGTGTCCACACCACACTCCCGGCACTGGCATCCTGCCCTTCCCCACGTGTGTTCACGCAGTGTCCCTCCCTGCCTGTGACTTCAAAGTCGTAGAAACTAATATGCCCCCGGCCCGCATGACCCCGTGTGCTGCACATGTCACATGTGCCCAGGCCTGTGTGACACATAAGGACCTCGTGCCACAGGGTCTTCCCATGGTTTCACTGATTCACCCCAGCCAACTCACCCAGCCTCCTCTCCTAAGACCTAAGAAGCCCCACATGGGGAAGAAGGTGACCAGGCCACTCTCTCCTAGGGCTCAGCCAGGGTTCATCCAAGCCCGGGGCGAGGCTGAAGAGCCCTCTGAGGACTGCAGGACATCAGCACCCTGTCCTTAGGGAAGGGCCTGCGCAGAGGACGTCTGGCCTCGACGCCAGGATCTCACAGCCCACGGGCCTGAGGGCCCCAACACACCGATCAGAAACAAGGCAGGCATGGGTCAGCCAGAAGCACCCCCTGAAGGCAGTCAGGAACAGCGGCCAGAAGCCCCTCACATCCCCATCGACCCAAACCCCGGTGTCAGCAAGCAAGTCCCATGGTGGGACAACAGCAGGTCCACCAGGCCAGAGAGACCCAAGGGAAGCCGCTGTGGGAAGGATCACCAAGGCAGGGGCGCCACCTAGTGGCAGCAGCTCCTCTGCACCCACGGGGCCGGGGCCTCGGCAGGCCCCAAATCCCAACACAGCATGGGCCCGGAGGCACACAGACGCCAGCCCAGCCAGCACAGGCCCAGGGCACTCCCAGCCACAGAGCCCTCTGCTTCCAGGACATCTGATGTCACCTCAGGTCCCCATGGCTGGGAGGAGGGGGATCCCTGAGCTCGCCCACAGAGGCACACATGTCTCCACACACGAACGGCAAGTGCACTCAGCCCTCCCATGGGGACCACAAGTGGCAGCTGTGGCACCTGTGGCACCTGTGGCCCCCATGGCCCCCACAGTCCCAGCTTCTCACCACATCTGTGTCCCTGCTGCCCACTTCATCACCACATTCAATGTTGCCAGACATGGGCTTCCAAAATCATAAGACCTGCCCAAACCTGGTCCCTACAATCAGAAAAGCAAGCCCAGGGCATGTGGGGCTTACCCAGAAATGCACTTTGGTTTTTGTTTTTGTGTTTTAGAGACAGGGACTCACTCTGTCATCGGAGTGCAGGGGTGCAGTCACAGCTCACTGCAGCTTGACCTCCTGGGCTCAGGTGATCCTCCCACCTCAGCCTCCTGAGTAGCTGGGACTACAGGTGCACACCACTGAGCACAGATAATTTTTTCTTTTTTTTGTACAAACAGGGTCTCAACTACGTTCCCCAGGCTGATCTCAAACATCTAGGCTACAGCAATCCCCCGGCTGCAGCCTCCCAAACCACTGGGATTACAGGTGTGAGCCACTGTGCAGAGCCAGAAACGCACATGGTTACCAAACCATCCCGGTGATTCTATGAGCTGTATTCAGGACCGCCAGCCTGCATTCCCATGGACTGCGACATAAGCAGCACCCCCACTGATGTCGACTGTGAGTCACCCGAGATCAGGCCCTGATGCAGACCACACTCAGACAACCGCCCTGTGGAGCACAATGCGGTGAGCGGCGGGAGCCCTGAAGGGGCCCAGGCACGGCAGGCAACCCAGCACATGAGGAAACCTGCCCTCTACCAGGCCCATGGCCAAGGCCAACGCAGGAGACCAGGAGTCGACCCCCACAGCGAAGACGGTTCCATCCGCCTTCCTGGCCATCAGCCTCCGGCTGCTCAGAGAGGACGCTCACACCAGCCCTCTCCAACTCACAGGGCCCTCCACAAACAAAGGATTGCGTCGGATTTTCACACGCAGTGGGGGAGAAGAGCTCCATGTCTCCCTTTCAATAAAGGGAACACTGGCCCAGAGCAGCACAGTGACTTGACACCGGTTTTACTGTTGCGAGGAGTGGGAGGGTGGGTTGAATCGAGCCTCCAAAGCACTATCTGTTTTCCTCATCAAAGCTGCAGGACACCACACACGCATTCCACTTGCCTCCCGCCCACTTTTAAGCCGGTGGTTGGCACAGGCAGCCCACCTCCACCAGTCCTGCAGACCAACCCCTCCTCTCCCTCATCCAGGGCCTGGCCACCAGGGAGGGCAGAGTGAACACGGAACACACAGGCAGGCAGCACCCCCAGGCCAGCTTGCCCTCACACTGGCCACACCCAGGCAGCACCCCCAGGCCAGTTCGCCCTCACACAAGCCACGCCCAGGCAGGGCGCTCAGATGCGCGAACAGGGCCAAAAGGAGCAGCAGTACTTTGTAACCAACCAGAGACAGCAGCCAGCTGCGCCAGGGCTACGTGCCTGACTGACACCCAGTGCTCCAGGGCAAACTGCACACTTGACCCTCCCACAGGGCCAGGCCCTCAGGCACGTGGGGGCCTCTGATGTCCCTTCACAGGAAAGAAGTCACGAAGGTTTCATCTGGCCAGAGTATTCCTAGAAGCAGAACGGTCACCTTCCAAGCAATTAATAAGCCCAGAGAACAGACAGAAGCACAAAGCATTTAGGCCCCACTGAGGCGGCCCTACAGAAGCCTGTGTTCTACAGGGGGAGCTCAAGAGGAGACAGCAGCCCGGGCCGTGCTCTGACTTAGCAAAGCTCAAAGAAAATGAAAGGGCACTTTCAGGTGACAGAGAACTGAAGCCAGTAATGCTGATGAGAAGGTAGTGGAGCCCAGGACTAGCAGTCGGATGCTGTGGTCAAAGATAGCTCTTTCAGACAGTCTCATTCTCAGCTTAGTCTCCAAGAGCATCAGGAAAGACAGGCAAGAAGCGGGAAGCCTTGAAATCTCACAAGCAAACACAAGAGGCTGCCTCGGCACCAGCACCACAGGCCCCAAGCCCCGGGCTCCGATGGCTCCTTCAAAAGCACCGCTCCTGTACCTCCTGGAGACCTGGCGCACACAGGGCAACCACACAGAGGGGTCCAGACCAGAGCTGCCAGGAGGCGGTCACCTGCAGGGGCCCAGCGGCTGAAGGGCAGGGGCCAACTGAGCAGCTGCTGGAGAAAGATGAGCGCAGGGCCCTGGGATGGATGGAGCAAGACAGACAGGACCAGACCTGGGAACGGTCCTGCCCTCTAAGAATGCCATCCCCAGCACCCAGGGTGGTCCCCCGGCAGCTCCACCCCACATCCCTCCACCCACATGCTGGCACTCAGCTTGGCACAGACTGGCTGAAGAGGCTGCTACAAGAACCAGACAATCGTCTTCCACTATGGTGGGTGAGAACCATTTGGATCTGTGTTCCTGCCCAAACCTCATGTTGAAGTGTAATCCCCAGTGCTGGAAGTGGGGCCCAGTGGGAAGTGTTTGGATCGTGGGCGGATCCCTCACAGCCTGGGTCTGTCTTCATGACAGGGAGTTCTCATGAGATCGGGTTATTTAGAAGTGTGTGGCACCTCCCTCCCAACGCTACTCACACTCGCTCTCTCTCTCTCGCACACACTCTCACTCCTGCTTTTGCCACGTGGCGTGCCTGTTCCCCCTTCACCTTCCGCCACGACTGAAAGCTCCCTGCGGCTTCACCAGAAGCCAAGCAGATGCCAGTACCACGCTTCCTGTACAGCTGCAGAAGCGTGAGCCTATTCCACCTCTTCCCTTCATAACTACCCAGTCTCCAGTACTTCTTCACAGCAATGCAAGAACAGCCTAATACGGTGGGTTTTTCTTAATTCTAAAAACTCAGTTCATCTCCACCGGTTACAGTTCCCTAATATGAATGATTTCCCCCAAAAGCAATTACTTCCTCAGTATACACCAAAAAGAGTCTTTTCACAAAGCCCACAATGCAGGGCAATCAGATGCCTGCCACTGGTTTGCTGTGGATATTCTGCTTCTCAATGAAGATGTTACTAAGGCTTCAGCAGGATGAGTCACCCGGCTCCACTGCCCCACCCGCTGGGAAAGGCCTCATTAAACCTGAGCAGCCGGGACAAACACCCCCCACCAGCCACAGAGATGCCTGGCTGGAGACAGTGCCAGGGAGCCAGAGGCTGGCTCTGCTCTTCCCCGGCGACCCTTCAGAGAAGGCGGGACCCCGGAGGCACCTGCCCCTCCCTACCTGATGCTCAGGCCCGTGGTCTGGTCCAGTCTCTCCCAGCTTTGCAGCTTGGCCAGCAGCCTCTGAAAAGACAACAAAAGCACGGACCCCGTCATTGCCTGCCACAGGATTATCACATAAGACTGACAACAACGACCATGGCGCTAAGTCCCTGACCTCTCCGGAGAGCCTGCCCTCATCTCTGAGCTGAGTGCTACATGCTCCAAGTCTGCCCGGACGCAGCCGGGTTATTATTCCCCAACTGCAAAAGCCACACTGGCGCTTCCTGCCTCACTCCTTCCTGGCCCTGTAAATTCAAGTACACACCCCAGCAAGCTAAATGCAACGTGTGGCTGTGGAGGGAGAAGGCAGACAGCCCCAGAAATGATCCTGGGGTTGACTGTGCCCCAGGGAGCAGCCTCAGGTGCTCGAGCCATGAGGACTCACCCCTCCCCCATCTTCCAGAGGCTCCTTAGGGAGCCAGGCCCTGGAGCAGACAGACTCAGTCCTGGAGCCAAACTTCCCCCCATCAAACAGCAGACCAGGACCAACAGGCCCCAGGAGAGGAGGGCAGCCACCCTGGAGCATGGAGGAAGGTGACATCACTGCCTACAGGCCAGCGTGCCCCTGTGTCACACACCTGTCCCATGCTGAGCAGCACCCCAAAGAGGTCTCATGGCCCTTCCAGGATGGAAGCAATCTGAGAGCAGGGACTCTGTGCCTTTGTTCTGGCCTCGCTTCACCTCCACCCAGTGCCGAGCACCGTGCTGTTATCAACGCTCCACTCGGCAAGTCAGTCAGGTATTCTCAGAGCCCCTCCTACGCGCAGGCACGCGCTTGACTAGTAACTATACAACAGCCAACGCTACAGAACATTCACTACGTGCCAGGCACTGCTCTGAGCACTTCACATAGACTCAAGTGAGCCTCACAGTCCCGACGAGGCAGGCACCAGCACCGCTCCTCCCTGTGCAGATGGGGAGACGGACAGGGCAGCGAAGGAGCTGGCCCAGGGACGCGGAGCAGCGCAGACGGGGAGACGGACAGGGCGGCGAAGGAGCCGGCCCAGGGACACGGAGCAGCGCAGATGGGGAGACGGACGGGGCAGTGAAAGGAGCCGGCCCAGGGACGCAGAGCAGCGCAGATGGGGAGACGGGCAGGGCGGCGAAGGAGCTGGCCCAGGGACCAAGCACCCAACCACGGAGTGTAGCTTGAGAGCCCCAACTCTTCAACCATCAAACAATAAATTACACGGCGGCCAGAGAGAAAAAGGATGTCGCGTGGGAGCTGTCTTTTCAGGCTAAGCTCCTATAGAACCCAGCACCTGAGAGAAGAGTCCCTGCCGGACACCCCCGCTGGCAGGGAGCCGCCTCACCGTGGGTCACAGGGCCAAGGCCCCGAAAGGACTCTGGCTGTATCGCAGCTCTGAAGAGGGCAGAGACCCACACCACCCAAGGGGGACTCTGCAAGTGGCCAGCCTGACAGGTGGGCAGCTGCAGAGCGCTGCAGATGGAGTCTGCTCTCCTGCCAGGCCATACAACCACCAGAGAAAGGTGGCACAGGTGTGCCAGGCACAGAGGGGAGCGGCTGTGGCCACAGGGAAGTGGCGTGAAGGACAGAGGACCCGGGCAGGGGCCAGAAGGCCTAAATTCTGGACCAAACTTGCTGTGCACCAGGCAAGAGAGGGAGCTTCTCTGAACCTGTCTCCTCCTCTGCCTGCAACATGACTGCAGGATGCTTTCCGGCACTGACATCTTCCCACCAAGTGCCACAGTGGAGGCAGAAGACCCCCAGCACGGGGCCCCGCCAGCCCTGGTGCTCACAGTGTCACCCGCACTCTGACTCACCCTCTGTACCAGTTCCCTGCTGCAACCAAAACAGATCACCACAAACTAAGTGCCTTCAAACAACACAAATTGGTGCGGCACAGAGGCTCACGCCTGTCATCTCAGCACTTCAGGAGGCAAAGGCGGGAGGATCACTTGAGCCCAGGAGTTCAGGACCAGCCTGGGCAACACAGGGAGATATCGTCTCTACAAAAAAAATTTTAATATTTAAAAATCCCGGCCGGGTGCGGTGGCTCACACCTATAATCCCAGTACTTTGGGAGGCAGAGGCAGGTGGATCACGAGTTCCAAGAGATCAAGACCATCCTAGCCAACATGGTGAAACCCTATCTCTACTAAAAATACAAAAATTAGCCAGGTGTGGTGGCGGACGCCTGTAATCCCAGCTACTCAGGAGGCTGAGGCAGGAGAATCACTTGAACCTGGGAGGCGGAGGTTGCAGTGTGCCAGGATTGTGCCCCCGCACTCCAGCCTGGGGAGAGAGCGAGACTCCATCTCAAAAAAAAAAAAAAAAAAAAAAAAGCCCACAAATGTACTATTTTACAGTACTTTAGTTCAGAAATCCAAAATGGGTCTCCCCAGGCTGGAATCCTGGTGACGACAGGGCTGTTTTCCTTCTGCAGGTTCCGGTGGAGAGTTCACTTCCCTGCTCTTTCCAGCTTCCAGAGGCGCCCACATTCCCTGGCTTGTGGCCCCTCCTCCATCTCCACACCCAGCAAGAGCTGCCAAGTCCGTCTCACGTCACTCTGAGCCGCCAGGATGGCCCAGGAGCCCGTCCCTGACGTGGGCCAGCAGACCAGTGACCTCATTCGCCCTGCCACAGAAGGTGCTGTGTTCACAGGCTCTGGGGATGAGGCAGGGAACTCTCTGGGGACCACGACTCTGCCTCCCACCCCATCACAGCAGCCTCCATCTTGTAGGTGAGCAGCTGTCGGTGTGACCACAATACCGAGGCTCCTCCAGACAGGGCAGAGGACACCCACAGGAACCGCACACCACACAGGCCCTCACCTCGTTCTCCAGCTCCAGGCCAACCAGCGTCTCCTGCATCTTCTCCTGGCGCCCCAGCTTCCTCTGCAGCCCTTCCAGCTCTTCCTGGAGCAGCCCGTTGGTCTCTCTCATCTCCCTGGCAGTGCCACAAAGAGTCACTCAAATAGCCACACACCCTAGGGAGAAGGCCAAGAGCCCGGGAGCCCTGCCCCTACAGCGTCTGCACAGTGGGCTCCATGCGCACAAACCCAGACTCACTCAAGGCGGCTGCCCCATCCCCCGCGACCCCTCACCGCAGGTGCATGCTCTCCTCCCGCAGCTGCTTCAGCTCCCGCTCCAGCCTAGGGAGCCGCACCAGCTCTGACTTCATGTTCTTCACAATCGCAGCGTCCTGCTCTTGCAGGGACAGCTTCTGCTCCAGATCCTGATGGAGGCCAGGGACAGAGAAGAGGAAAATGAGCCACGAAGAGACCTGGAGAAAATCACACACACACGGCTAAGAGAAACAAGTCGGTGTGCAACAGCTACACGCACTGCAGGATCCAACCACAGGACGTTCTCGGAAAGGCGGGGGTTGTCAGGGGCTCAGAAGGAAAGGCAGGGATTGACTGAGGGAGCAGAGAGGATTTTTAGGCAGTAAAACTTTTCTGTGTGACACTCTAACGGCAAATATAGGACATTTTACATTTGCCCAAACCATACACTGTCCCACTCCAAGAGTGACCCTCACGGGACCCGTGGACTCTGCATGACACTGATGTGTCCAGGCAGGTTCATCACTGTCACACATGCTTCACTCTACCGGGGAGGCTGGGAGTGTGTGTGCATTGGGGTGGGGGGGAGCAGGCAGTACACAGGGCAGGTTCGCCACCGTCACGCATGCTCCACTCTACCAAGGGAGGCTGTGTGTGCGTGGAGTGGGGAGCAGGGGGTACACAGGGCAGATTCATCACCATCACACATGTTCCACTCTACCAGGGGAGGCTGTGTGGGGGGCAGGGGAGCAGGGGGTACACAGGGCAGGTTCATCACCGTCACACATGCTCCACTCTACCAGGGGAGGCTGTGTGTGTGTGGTGGTGGGTGGAGCAGGGGGTACAAATGAGCTTTACCTTCTGCTCATTTTGCTGTGAACCTAAAACTGCTCTAGAAAATACCATCCATTAAAAATTAAAGTCACTGAGGTCACGAAGTTCCTCCGCTAAACTGTTCCCAGGTCCTCAGCAGCCTCCATGCCTCAGGACTCCCCTGTGGGAGGCCTTCCCGGGCTACACCAGAGGCCTGGAAGCTGCTTCCAATGCTGAGCCTCAGCATCCACTCCAGGGCAGCTCTTCCCAGCACCGTCCTCCCAGTCCCCTGCACGCTGGGAGCTGGCATGCACACCGCACACCGCAGAGCTGCTGTGCTCCCCACCTGGCCTCAGGGAGCTCTCCAGGAGCAAAAGTCTATCTCAGGTCTGGTCCAGGATGGCACTCCATGGGAAAACACCCCCCTCCTCCCATGTCAAGCCCACTTCTGACGCTCTAGTAGCACATGTGTAAGGGCTCAGTCTTTCAGTCAGTGAGGACAGGCTTCTGCGGACGGTACCCAGGCCCCTTGGGACACAGACAGCTGGCATCTGTGAGCAGCAAGTCACTGAACAGGCAGAGTGTGAAACCACAACCAAACCAGCCGGCCATCTGACAAACACTAACACAGTTCATCGCCTTGCCAGCCAGCCAATCCTGAGAGGTGGGCTGAGGACTGCGAGGGGCCAGGGAACACCACTGGGAGGGGACGCGGCAGAAGCTAGGTTGGGGGTGCCAGTCAGCTCTGCAGCCAGGAAGAGCTGGTGTGAAGCGTGGAGGTGAGGGTGCACAGGGGCCAGAGCACAGGGTCTGGAGGCTGCTCTCCAGGCAACAAGAGGCAGGAGAGGGATCCGGAGTCAGCATCTCCCTGGCCCATCCTCCACAGGGAAATGGCACAGCCTGAGCTTGAGGCAGACGCCCTGAGAGACCCAGCTCCAGCTGTGCAACTGTGGGCAGATTTCTCAACCTCTCTATGCCTGTATCTTCTTCGCACACTCATCAGCACTTGATGTCATCACACACACGGACATTTCCTCTTCGTGTTTGTGGTCAGTCTCCCTCCTCTAAAATACACGCTCCCTGAGAGCAGAAGCATCTGCCTCATTCACCACGGCATCGCTGGTGCCCAGCACAGTGCTCAGCACACAGGGCAGAAGCGAACCTCACAGGAGGCCCACGGAGCTCGGCACCAGCGCAGAAAGGCCAACAGGAGCAGGCGAGTCAAGGCCACCACAGGGATGTCCACAAGGCCCCTGACACAGAGCGACTCACTTTAATCTGCTGCTCGTGGTCTGCTCTTGCTTCCTGGCTGGCCTGGAGTTCCTGGATTTTCTGATTGGCTTCCTGCCATTTTCTATTGAAAGAAAAATACATCACATACAGAAACAGGCTTGTGGCAAGGCCAACAATTCTCCTCAGCCTGAGACCCGCCCCAGCACAGACCCACGCACATTCATTCCCACCCCAAGGTTCAGGACCCCCTCTCCGGCACAGACCCCCCACACATACACTCCACTGCACGGGTACCCCAAGGTCCCAGGCCCCAGCCCCTGCGGGCTGTCTCTGCGGCCTCAGGCTGCTCATTCGGAAGGGTGCATAGTGAGCCCAGGCCACCTGCAAGGTCCTCTCCAGCAGTGGCACCCCCAGCTCTCACCTGCCTGCAGCAACTCCCAGCCCTGGTGCAGCTGCGGCAGGGCCCCACCCAGGAATGACCTCTCCTCTCCACTACGAAACTAGAACTCTACTAAAACAGCATTTGCTGAGGGAAGGTTCCAAGTCTAAAGGAGATGCCCAGTCTCCTGACCACACCTCCAGACAAGGCTCTCCCGTCTATACCTCGGCTGAGCCCAGCCCTGTGCCTCGACACCCCTTCCCAGCAGCGCCCCCTCTACCGCCAAGGCACATGGCGCTGCCCTCTGAACCTAGCCCTCAGCAGGGCACGGTGGCTTAGCCTGGGATCCCAGCACTCCAGGAGGCTGAGGCAGGAGGATCATTTGAGGCCAGGAGCTCAAGACCAGTCTGGGTGACAAAGCGAGATGGCCATCTCTACAAAACGTTTTTTAAAATTAGCCAGGTGCAAAATTAATCCCAGCTACTCGGTGGCTGAGGCAGGAGAATCACTGAACCCAGGAGGCGGAGGCTGCAGTGAGCCAAGATGGTGCCATTGTACTCCAGCGTGGGTGACAGAGCGAGACTCAATCTCAAAAAAAAAAAATCAGCCAGGTGTACTGCACATGCCTGCAGTCCCAGTTACTCTGGGTGCCACTGCACTCCAGGCTGGACGACAGAGTGAGACCTTGTCACAAAAAATAAAGTAAAATCTAGCTCTGCAGGAGCCCTCTCTAAGAAGGAGGAGGAGGAAGTTGCTGCCCCCATTTTGCTCCAGGAACATCAGGACACTTTCTGGGCTCATGGTCCTGGCTCCAGAGGCCTCAGCGTCTGCCCCTCTTGACTGTCTGTGAATTAGGACAGCACCCGGGAGTGCATCCACAACCCACCCAGCCACCAAGAGAGAGGTGGCGTGCACGCCCCCACACGTGGCCCGACCCCCGACCCCACACCCTGGCCCCGCCCACTTGTGCTGCAAGTCCAGCTGCTCCTGCAGCTCCTGCTTCTCCGACTCCAGGCGCTTCACCCGCATCTCCTGGTCCATCACGCTCCACTGCAGTTCCGAGATCCTCCCCTTGAGTGCGCTGATGGTCTAAAAGCAGAGGGGACCAGAGAGCCACTCAGTGAGTAGAGCCCATGTATGGAAGGAGCACATGGAGGTGAGAAGAGCGGACAGGCACCACCCACATGCTACAACCAAGCAGGAGGCAGAGGGGCAGAGGAATAGGGGGCAGAGGGGCATCAGGCAGAGGGACAGAGGGTAGGGGGACAGACGGCAAGCGGGCGATGGGGACAAGGGGAGCAGAGGAGCAGAGGGCCAGGGGGCAGAGTCACCTCCTTCTGGAGGATGCGGGTCCAGGCAGGCACTCACACGCAAGGCCCACCCTCCTCCTGGCACTCCAGAGCAGCACAGCCCAGAGCCTGCAACGAGCCATGCAGGAGCTGACTGAGGAGACCCAGGCCCCAGCCAGGGCCCCTGGAAAGGAGGCTTGGTAAGGCGGCTTCAGAAGCAAAAGTCCTCACCAGCCAAGATGGGCCTGGACTCAGGCCTGGCACCTGGCAGTCTCTGTGCCAGTGCTGCATGCTCCCAAAGTCCCACCAGGCATCCACATACCCACCACACCATCATTTTGGTCTTCCCTCCAATAGTGGCTCCTGTCGTCCCTCCCCAGCCACCCCAATGCTACTATGCCGGCTGTTTGCTAATGACATCGCCCTCGAACAACAGCAAGGCACTGGCCAACCAACAGGACAAAGACAGAGGCTGTGCAGGGGGCTAGGCGGTAGCTGTTGGGGAGGCCATGCGCTTGGAAGGGGAGCGCATAGCACAGGCAGGAGCACCCCTGGGGAGGCAAAGCCAACAGCCTCTCTGGCAGCCTCCAGGACACCAGGTCTGCCTGACAGCACGGAACCCGCGCGTGACAGAACCGCCACACTTCATCCTGACCACCCTCACCAGGCAACCTTCTGAGGACCCTAACCCTCTGGAAAAGCTCAGAAAACCCTAGGTGTCCTCAGAGAAAGAGCACGTGGGTCGAGCCAATGTGAGAAGCCGGACAGACCCTGAGAAGCATCACTGTAAGTTAACACAGGGAAACACATGGGCGTGATGTCAGCTCTGGGGACCATGCCCCCAGGGCAGGACAATGGCAAACTCACACAGCAAACGACCTGGGTGGGCCTGGCTGGGTGGCACCCTCCGCAAACAAGGAGGCCACAGCACTCATTTCCCTGTTCCTGAGAACCCGTGGCCAGCTCAGCCCGCTGAACCCTATCACTGCCGTCCACCCCACGACGCTCTGGGAAGGCGCGCATGGGGGCGGTGTGCTCCCAGAATGCCCACAACGGGTACGGTTTACTTCACCCAATGGTGAAGCATTAACCTGGGAGTCAAAAAAGAAGGTATTAAAAACATACTAACAATAAACACATCCTCCCAGAGGTCTTCTGAACTCAACTAATACACACCGGATGCCGGGACCAGGCTGGATGCAGGGCCGAGCCCACCTGCCCGCAGGGGCACCTGTGTTGTAGGGGACGCCGGACAGTTGGCAAGGAAGAGGCGCATAAGACAATTCCAGAGTAAGGAGGTTGACAATCAGGGCCCTGTGACAGGAGAAGGCAGCCAAGGCCTAGTGAGCAGGAGGGTTTGCCCTGAGGAGCTGCCACCCTAGCTTAGACGTGACAGGCCAAAGCAGCAGCGCCTGCAGCAGCGCGATTTCGCCTCACGGAGCCCCACCCCACTGGGCACCACCCTGCGGCTCCTGCAGTCTCCCACTCCTCTGCCCCTCGTGGAGTGCTGGGCACGACTCACCCTCCCCCATGGAACCACAGGCAGCGGGGACAGGGTCTGACCCACCTCCAGCACAGCCCAGCACACAGGAACTGGAACCCAGAGCACGGGCAAGGCAAGAGCAGCTTCTCGGAGGCCAATCACACCTCCTTTCCTGCCAACGTTCCCTCCAGAAGCAGATGGGGGAACAACCTCAACACGCTTCCCCAGCACCACCCACAGAAAGGACGCAGGGCCAGTTTCTGGACCCCTCCAGGACGCTTGCTGCACGCCCACCCCACCCCCACCCCTATGCCAGCAGATTTGCATGTCTCCTCTTGGCACCAGCAATCTTGATCTTCACAGAAAAAGGACAGGAGAGGTCAGAAGATTCCAATTTCCACCAGCGCCCACATCCAGGCTGTTTCTAAAATGCAAGCAACCTTCACCAGGACTGTGGTTCACACAGGCTCCGGTTCAGAGGCAATTCTCCCGACACCATCAGATGCCTGTAGACCTTGCGGATAGTCAAAGAAATGCAAATCCATTCGTGCCTACTTAAGCCTCCTGACGAAAGAACAGCTATTTCCAGAAAAGACCACCATCCACGACAGGGAAGGCTGCAGGGAAACTGGAGCCCTCAGCTGGGGCTCTGAGAACAACCGCTACAGAGACCGCCATCGCTGGGGACCTTATAGCCCAGGCCTAGGGGTCTGTCCAAAGTCAACAGAAGCGAGGGCTGCATAGATACACAAGTGAACACAAACACACTAAAAGTCCATAAACGACAAAAAACGGATTCATCAGCCTTCAAAATTCATAATTACAAATGAAAAAAAACTGCTTAACTTTTTTTTTTTTTTTTTTTCAGACAGAGTCTCACTGTGTTGCCCAGGCTGGAGTGGAATGGCGTGACCTTAGCTCACTGCAACCTCCACCTCCCCGGTGCAAGCGATTCTCCTGCCTCAGCCTCCCGAGTGGCTGGGACTACAGGCGCCCACCACCACGCCCAGCTAATTTTTGTATTTTTAGTAGAGATGGAGTTTCACCATGTTGGCCAGGCTGGTCTCCAACTCCCGACCTCAGGTGATCCACCCACCTTGGCCTCCCAAGTGCTGGGATTACAAACATGAGCCACCACGCCCAGCCCAAGTGCTCAACTTTTTAATTGAGAACTATAGAATGGAAAATTAATACTTCTACTGATTACAACTATGCAAAAAACGCAGCTGTCCGTGTGGGAAGCACAATTAAAAACACAGGCGCGGCGCTGCAGTGGTGAACAAGAGCATGCATTCCCTCTCCTCAGGAAAACAGTGCCAGGAGGGCAGTCCCCGCGGAGCGGAGGCCCCGCTCACCTCGCCGGCCTGGGCCAGGCTGTCCTCTTTCTCACGAAGCCTCTTGCTGGCAGCGTCCAGGTTCTGCTGACACTGCCTGTTGCGCTCCAGCTGCTCCTGCATCTTCTCCTCCGCCCCAGCCTCCCGCTCCTGAAGCTGCCGGATGCGCGTCAGGAGCTCCTGGTTGCGATCAACCTCGCGCTGTCAAGAGAGCAAGAGTCAGATGCCATGTGCCACCCACGGGAGGGTCAGCGGGGAGCCCTCACCCCCACGCCTCTCTCAGAACAGGCCGAGGCGCAAAAAAGAGGTGAGCAGGACGCATCAGCCAAGTCAGCGGCAGAACCAGGATGGAACCTGGGACCCAGCTCCAGTGCCGGCGCCCCCGCTGAGGCGCCATGACGGTGAGCACTGTGCAAAGTCAGGACTCCCAGGACAGGCACTTGGCACAGATCACACACACATTCATCACACCGTCTGCTCAGCAGTTGCCTCTGCAGGGAGAGGGAGCACGGGAAATCTACAATTCAGCATTGACCTTGGGGAGAAGCTGAGCTTTCACAGCACCAGCAAATCCTGTCTAACTTCACTCTGGCCGGCACTGAAATGAGCTGGCACTCCCCCAGCGAGCAGCCGATGGGGCAGAGACAGGTGGCGTGAGCAGGAGGCTGCGGACAGAAGCAGTTTACACTGGGCTCAAATCTGCCACACATGCACACCATCTCACACAAACCTCCAGAGCCACCCCCCCGACTGGCCTTGGGGAGGCTGCGTGGCTCTCACTGGTTGGGATGGGACATAACCAAGAAGCACGCTCAGACCTCCTGACTCTAATGACCCGCAGGCCCTGCAAGTTCACTGCCAGGTACGAGAGTCCCAGGAGGTGAAGGCGGTGAGTCCTGATGGAGCCCAGCACTCTGGGACCCTCTCGCCCTGCCTTCCTCGGGAAGCTCCAAGCACTCCCCCTGAGCCCAGGGAGGAGTATGAGCTTGTGCTGTCCTCATCTGGGGTACTCCAGCCCAAAGCCCAGGAGAGGTGTTACAGAGGTGGCTGCCTTCTGAGAGAGGCTGACCCGCACCTCGGAGGGACTCTAGCCCTTGTGAGCTGCAAGGGCTGCCTCACAACAACCAAGAGACTCTTCTGTGATGCAGAACAGGAGCTGGGGTTGGCATGGGGCTCCGCTCAGCACCATCACAGCCAGATGGGGCACCAGGCCCGGGACTGCCAGTCCTAGTGCAGACAGGGCAGCCAGCAGGTCGCCGGACTTCAGACACTTAGGTCTCAACCCCTAATAGGTATTTCCAGGTGGAACTCCAAGGAACAATTGGAAGACTACTGGTTCCAACTGTTCCTGGGATCCTGTGCAGCTGTGTCTGTGGGCAAGGAAGGAAAGTCCTGCTAGAAGGTGGCTGGAGCTCAGCAAGGAGCCCCAAGTGTAAGCTCACTCACCTGCATTCTTGGATTTCCCCAAGAAAGGGCCCCCGGAGACCCTACAATGACTCCTCCCTCAATACAACATTTGTGAGTACCCATAAAATGCCATAAGCTGCGCCACACAATGGAGATCCTAGGCGGAGTCAGGTGGGCCCTGCCCTCAGGGACTCTCGGCCCCAGAGGAACTCCAACAGCTGCACACTCCGTTCCTCCTGCCTGAGAGCCACAGCCATGCCATGAGCACGCTGCCTCCAAACTAATGACCTGGTGCCACCTCTCTACCCCTAACAAGGGAACCTCAATAGTTAGGGAGATTCCTGTGGCCTCTCCCTCCCCTTCCCACCAATTCCTCCAGGACTGTCCCTCCTAGGACCCACCCAGGCCGTGAGCAAAAGCCCCACCTCTCAGGGAAAACAGCTCTCAAAGCAGCAATGGAGCCAAGCCTGAGGCCGTGGCCCCCACCCCATGGCACCTCAGGCTCACTGAGCCCACACAACGCACCACAGCCAGGATCTGCAGGCCAGGGGCAAGGAATCCAACCAGCATCACACCCCGGAAGACGTGAGCTATTTTTCTAGGGCCTAGGAGAGTATGTGAACAAACCGCACGATGCCAGGGAGGGGCTAGACATCTACCCGCCGAAAGACGGCACACAGGCCAAGGAGACTTCCCGCCCAATACTCTGCCTGAACCTTGGCAGCATTTCCACAACTGATCAGCACTGACCGAAACGCTGGCAAAGCGCTATTCATCAGAGCAGAGGGAATTCGCACACTCAGTGGAAACCTAATTCCCTCCCCAAGGACAGGGTGTTTTCCCTGCTGCCCTGGGTGAGCCAGGAGCAACACACAGCCACCACTGAGGCCGGCACCCTTCGCTAGGGCCCTCCAACCCAAAGGCCCAGCATGGACCGGGACCCTGTTCCACCCCGTGACCTCCTAAGCCTGTCCCTCCTACACCACTCGGCATTTCTGTCAGACCTGCATTCCAATTCTTCCAGAGGGAAGAGGAAACCAGGAGACCCAACAAAGGAATCTGTGCCGGCACCGCAGCCTCACTGAACAGACACAGCAAGTGTTCCCATTTCATGCCATCCTCCTCTAGGACAGCAAGCATAACCAATACCTGCCCCACAGCATGCGTGGCCTCAGAAGGAATGTCCTGGCAACCGTGACACAGGGCATGTCAGGCTTCCAGTCAGCTGGGTTCTGATTTCCTACGGCCTGGCAGGTACCATGCACAGCCCCCTTGCTCCCAGGGGCTGCGATCTGAATTCTTATAACCTGGCAGGTACCGTGCACAGCCCTCTTGCTCCCAGGTACTGGGATCTGATTTCTTACGACCTGGCAGGTACGGTGCACAGTCCCCTTGCTTCAGTGGCTGGCTGGGCTGACCCTCGCCCCACGTGAACCCACCTCGTAGTTCCTGGCACTGGTGCTCGCCGCTCTCTCCAGCTCCACTCGAGCCCTCTTGTGACTCAGTTCCATCTGCATCTTCTCCCGCTCCACCTGGATGAGGTGAGACTTCGAACGGATCTGCTCTGCTCTTTCCTCCAGCTGAGAGGGACATACCCAAAGAAAAACAGAATGCTCAGTGACTGCATCAAACAAGGTTGAGTGACTCAGTGCAGCGGACACATCTCTGAGCACCCATTCCCGCAGGTCCTGTGCTAATTCTTGATGTGCCCCAGCTACCGGGCCCCAGGCTGGGGAACCGGGGAGTGGCAGGCAGTGGGAAGGTGAAAAAGCTTAGGAAGAGGAAGACGTCTTTTGAGATGACATTAAGCATATTAGTGAACGCAATGGCCTCGAATGCCACCCATTTATTTACCAGCCAATGGCTCTGTGGGTCAGAAGTCCAGACGTAGGTGGCTGCGTTCTCTGAACAGGGTCTCCCAGGCTAAAAATCAATGCAGTCGACCAGGTCGTGTTCTCAGGTGGAGCTCAGCATCCTCTCACAAGCTCACAGGGATGGAGAATGAGGTCTCCTTCCCGACCAGCTGCCAGCCCAGTACGGCCATCCACTCCTAGGAGCTGCCCACATCCCTTGCCACATGGACCTCTCCCTCTCCAAAATCAACCACGTCCAATCTCCCTTGTAAAATCCCGCTCCTGCCATGTCTCTGACTGCTCCGCCTCAGATGTCTGGACTGAGACTTAAAGGGCTCTGGTGAGCAGATCAAGCCCACCCAGGGAGTGGTCAAGTCCACCCAGGTAATCTCCTTATCTCAAGGTCAACAGATCAGAGACCTTAATTACATTTGCACAATCCCACAATGATACCTAGTCAGTATCGACTTAAACCTGGGAGGCAGTAGGAAGGTGAGTGTGCACTAGAGCCTGGAATCTGGGGGCCCTCTCAGAAGCCTGCCTACCACACAGGCCTAGTGATTACAGGTGAGCTGAGCCTCACAGAGCCCCAGAAGACTTGCCAAACAGTTCCAGAGTCGGCCTTTGGGTACGACCTGCTCAGCTGGAGGAAAAGGCAGAGTCACCAACTCTTCATATAGCCCAGAGCCTTGCAGTGCAGCATCTCTCAGCACTTAACAAATGCAGAGTCTCAGGCTACACCCCAGATCTATTCAATCAGAATCTTCTCTTTAGGTTGGGCGCAGTGGCTCACGCCTGTAATCCCAGTACTTCAGGAGGCCAAGTCGGGTGGATCACTTGAGGCCGGGAGTTCGAGATCAGTCTGGCTAACATGGGGAAACCCCGTCTCTACTAAAAATACAAAAATTAGCCAGTGTAGTGGTGCACACATGTAATCCCAGCTACTCAGGAGGCTGAGGCAGGAGAAATGCTTGAACCCAGGAGGTGGAGGTTGCAGTGAGCCAAGATCACACCACTGCACTCCAGTCTGGGTGATAGGGCAGGAGTTCGTCTTGGAAAAAAAAAAAATCTAGGCCAGGCACGGTGGCTCATGCCTGTAATCCCAGTAGTTCGGGGGCCAAAGTGGGTACATCACTTGAGGTCAGGCGTTCGAGACTAGCCTGGCCAACATGGTGAAACCCTGTCTCTAGTCAAAACTACAAAAATTAGCCGGGCATGGTGGTACGCACCTGTAATCTCAGCTACTCCGGAGGCTGAGGTGGGAGAATCACTTGAACCCAGGAGACGGAGGCTGCAGTGAGCCAACATTATACCACTGCACTCCAGCCTGGATGACAGAGTAAGACCCTGTCTCCAAAAGAAAAAAGAAACTTCTTTTTAAACACATTCTCAGGGCGTTCACATGCACGTGAAAGTTTGATAAGCACCAGAGTAGAGTGGTGGTTCCCAATGAGGGCCAGTTTTGCCCCTGGGAACATCTGGCACTGTCTGGAGACACCTGACTGTCACAGAAGGGTGGTCATATGTGTGTGCTGCTGGCTGGCATCCAGGGGGTAGAGGCCAGGGATGTTGTTCAACAGCCCACAATGCACAAGAAAGTCCTGAGAAAAAAAGAATTACCCAACCCAAATGCCAAGCATGCCAAGGCTAGGAAAGCCCGGGACGGGGGAGGGAAGTTTCTCTGTTCTCCCACCTGTGTTCTCTGGTGGCCCAAGCCCACGCTTCCTTTCTTACTATGTTACCGTGTCTCGATTCCCAGCTGCCGCTGTTTGGGCATTCCTAAGACTGCCCTTCAAACTCAGCAGCCTTCCTGGTCTCACTTCTGTGTCTGCAGTCAAACCTGAGCCTCTCGAGAAGGGTGGGCACCCCACCTGCAGGGGGCACGACCGGCAGGGACCAGGAGTCCCAGACACACCTGATCCGTGTGCCACCTCTGCCTGGAGCTAACTACAACTGAAAGACAGCAACTGAAAGCTTGCCCTTACATTAAATCAACACAGATGTGTGATAAACCAGACAGCACACATTCCCCCGGCCTGCCATGGACTCCAGGCCCTCTCTGCCATGCCAGGGGCTCAGCAGGAGAGAAAGAACCACAACAAAGTCCAGAAACGGGATGTGACAGGGGCCAGGGACCAAGGCTGGGCTCACCGACATCACTCTGCTCGCCACCTCGCTCTGACTACCGCACCCCATCACTGATCCCCTCACCGAAAGGCCCTTAACAGTGAGCACGGGGGCCTCTCAGGTCCAAGACAGACTAGAATCCCAAAGCTTTGACAGATAGGCCAAGAGGTCCCAGACATTTGCATCAAGGAAATTACAGCATTTCAGACCAGAGTTGCCAACTCTGTCATCCAGGCTGGAGGGCAGTGGCGTGATCTCAGCTCACTGCAACCTCTGCCTCCTGGGTTCAAGCGATTCTCCTGCCTCAGCCTCCCGAGTAGGTGAGATGACAGGTGTACGCACCCGCCTAATTTTTGTATTTTTAGTAGAGATGGGGTTTCACCAAGTTGGTCAGGCTGGTCTCAAATTCCTGACCTCAAGTGAACCACCCACCTCAGGCTCCCAAAGTGCTGGGATTCTAGGCGTGAGCCGCCGCAACCAGTTCAGAGTTGGCAACTTCTAATTTTGCCAGTGATAAAAACAACAACCATCTATTACCTTCATAATTTCATAAAAGAGCATTTACATATACATATCACATATATACATACACACACATATATATGTGACCTAATCTCAGAATACAAAACTGTCCTCATGAAGAAACGGCAGTAAGCAAGCTAGCAGCCAGCATTCTTTTTTTTTTTTTCTTTTTTGAGACGGGGTCTCGCTCTGTCGCCCAGGCTGGAGTGCAGTGGCGCGATCTCGGCTCACTGTAAGCTCCGCCTCCCGGGTTCACACCATTCTCCTGCCTCAGCCTCCCGAGCAGCTGGGACTACAGGTGCCACGCCCAGTTAATTTTTTGTATTTTTAGTAGAGACAGGGTTTCACCATGTTAGCCAGGATGGTCTCGATCTCCTGACCTCGTGATCCGCCCATCTCGGCCTCCCAAACTGCTGGGATTACAGGTGTGAGCCACCACATCCAGCCACAAGCTAGCATTCTAATAAACACATATTAATTCAATTATGCAACAAAACAAATGCACACACACACAGCTTTACCAAATGCAGCAGGGCCTCATCTGGGCTCTGAGAGCACAGGAAGCCAGAGCCTCCTCTAACGGGCACAGGACTACAGAATGGCTCTGGGGCCTGCAGCAGGGACTGGGAAAGAGGGTCCAGGCAGAGGGGTCTAGAGGAGCCTGTGCAGCCACAGGGCCCAGGCAAGGCTGGAGACACTACTTGCCAGCACTCCCCAGCACTCCACTCCCCACCACTCGGGGGCCCCGTTATCCCAGCCCCACGTGGGGCTGGGCCCATCACTCTTTGGATCCTGAAGTCCTTCAGGAGACCTGAGTCCTCTGCAGTTGTGTCTACAGTGAGCAATCCCCCAAGAACTTGTAACGAAACCAAATACAACTATTTTATAGAAGAAATCCGTAAAAATCACCCCAAAATCTGAAAATGGCCCTCTACAGCCTGAGACCACAAAACATCCCGTCCTTCTGCTCACGGCTGTGGCTTTGTCTCTGGGCTGCCGGGCACTCCCGCACTGTGTTTCCGACACAGCCTGCCCGACGGTCCTGCTGCTCACACTCCCAGGCAGTTTGGGTTCTGTCCTCAATTAGATGAACGAACTGGCTTTCCGATCCTGTCACCAGGGTCTGTGGGTGCACTTGTGTGAATGCAATGCTGAGCGCCAGGCCCACTCAGGGTGCTAACAAGGCAGGCCTTCGAGCCAGGATGGCTCAGGGCCCCAACTAGCCTCCAGCTACTGCCCCAAAACGAGAAGTGGCCACAGTGAGGCCTGGAAGATGAGCAGCTGGTCTCTAGGCTGAGCTAATACTGACCCACCTCAACTACAGAACACTTGAACAGGCCCTGCCTGGGCCCAGGGGTCTCCCCAGAGAAGACTCCCACCCAGGCACATGCCACTCACCTGCATGCTCTGCTGGTACTGCATCTGCAGAGAACCTGGGGCCAAGGTGGAAATATCCAGTCCAGATCCTCCCTCCACCCGCTGAGAGATGAAGTTGTTCAAAGATCTCAGGGTGGATAAAACCGTGGTGTTTTCCCCCAGGTCTTCCATGGTTGCTTTCCTTCTGGGAACAGACAAAGGACTGGTCAGGGCCAGCCTTTCTACGTGCCATCAGCTGTGCAGTCAGCGGGGCCTCTGGACATCCCCACTCCCCTAACGCTCATTGGAGCCCATAATACACCAGTGTCTGTAACCACATTCTTCAAAGGCAACTGGGAGCCATGCTGCCAATTTACCAGACAAAAAATGGAAGCAAGAAAGCATGCCACCAAATCCCCGCCACCGAGCCACCGACTGAGTCTCAGCTGCACACAGACGGACAGCTGGCGCCCAAGAGGCGGGGCTCAGCACTCAGGTGGCACGTCCTCCCACAGCACTGTAAGAGGGTTCTCCAGAGAGACAGAGCCAACAGGACAGAGACAGACACACGAGAGGGGCATTATTAGGGAAACGGACTCACACGATTAGGGAGACTGTCCCACAACAGGCCGTCTGTAAGCTGGAGCCCTAGAAGCCTGGCAGTGTGACACAGTCCAAGTCTGAAGGCCTCAGAGCCAGGGGGGGCGATGGTGTAATTCTCAGTTCGAGGAACTGCTGGAACAAGTCCTGGAGACCAAAGGCCGGTGAGCTTGGAGTGCTGCTGTTGAGGAGAGGAGAAGAAGGGTGTATCCCAGCTCCCGCAGGCAGATGGACACATTCGTCTTTTCTGTTTTTGTCCTCTCCAGGCCCCAGGCTCTTGGATGGTGCCCCCAACACTGGGGGGTGGATCTTCAGCACCTGGTCCACTCAGACTCCCAAGCTCATCACCTCTGGAAACACCCTCACAGGCACACCCAGAAACAAAAATGATGCTTTCCCAGGTTTCTAGAAATTCCTGAATCCAGTCAGCTGATGCCTGAAACTAACTACCAGGAGCACTCACAAAAAAGTCTGGCCTCCTGCCCAGGTGGGATGGCTCACGCCTGTAATCCCAGCACTTTGGGAGGTGGAGGCAGGCAGATCACTTGAGGTCAGGAGTTCAAGACCAGATTGGCCAACATGGCAAAATCCCATCTCTAATAAAATACAAACACTAGCCGGGTGTGGTGGTGCGCGCCTGTAATCCCAGCTATTCAGGAGGCTGTGGCACAAGAAACGCTTGAACCTGGGAGGTGGAAGTTGCAGTGAGCTGAGACCGCACTACTGCACTCCAGATTGGGTAACAGAGTAAGACTGTGCCTCAAAATAAATAAATATTAATTAATTAATTAAGGCCAGGCACTGTGGCTCATGCCTGTAATCCCAGCACTTTGCAAGGCCAAGACGGGCAGATGACCTGAGGTCAGGAGTTCGAGACCAGCCTGGCCAACATGGTGAAACCCTGTCTCTATTAAAGCCGGATGTGGTGGTATGCACCTGTAATCCCAGCTACTCCGGAGGCTGGGACAGGAGAATTGCTTGAACCTAGGAGGCAGAGGTTGCATGCAGTGAGCTGAGATCGCACCACTGCACTCCAGCCTGGACAACAGAGCAAGACACCGTTTCAAAAAATAATAATAATTAATTTTTTAAAAAGTCTGGCCTCTGGGAATCAGAAATGAGGCATGCAACAGTGACAGTAAAGATGATCATCACAGCTGTGCTAATTTTCATTGTTTATTTCTAGTGACATTAATAAGTACTACTACTATTTTCAACTAGGTACCAGAAAGAAAGGTATCTGACATTTCCGAGCACGGAGACTTCTTGAACTTCAGTTTCCTCATCTGTCAACTCATGACAGTGAAATCTACTTGCAAAGTTGTGGAGAATGGGGTCAATATCCCTCAAGTCTTCCACTGCTAGATAATGGGAATGCGGCCGCAGGTTGACCAGCACTACATTTGTAAGCTCAATCTTAACAGGGTGGTGAATCAGGTCTTTTTACACAGATTCTAGAGATGATGAAACTGAAGCTTCAAAAAGTTACAGAACGGAGATTGGGAACTTGGGTCTGTCTGGCGTTGGAAGGCTGAAGACAAGCAGCAGCAAAGAACTTTGCACCCCTAACACCTGCGCTGACGATGGTCTCACAGCAGGCCGGCCCACCAGCCCTAACGAGGGGAACAGCCAAGCGCGTTTAACAACCAAAAGGTAGAACTCCTGCAGCTGCACAGTTTCTGAGTTTCCACTGAACAAGAACCTCAGCCTGCTGCAAGCAGAGCCCTGAGCTCCCCAGGCTGCGAGCCCCGCAGAGGCAGGCCAGCCTGCAGGGAGGCTCCACAGCCCAATTCCTCCATTGCCCAGAAGAGACCAGGGCGACCCCTGCCATCCCCGAGGGGAAACCGGGCCCACACGCCCCCTTCCTGAGAGCGGGCCCGCGCGAGCCACGAGGATGCCAAGAGCCCCTGCAGCCCCGACTTCTCCACCAGGCGCCAGCTCAGGCCCCTTCCTCGGCGCGCCGGCACCCTAGCCCGGAGACCCCCACGGCGGGCACGGGGACCCCCACGGGGGGGACCCGGACCCCGGGGCTGGGGCCACGAGCACGCGCCCCTCGGCCGCCCGCCCTGGCACAAGGGACTGCTGCGGAAACCCAGGCGAGGGGCCCGCTGTACCCAGCACAGCCCGAAGTGGGGCGTGGGGACAGCGGAGTGGGGACAGGGGAGTGGGGAGAGGAGGGGAGAGGAGGGGAGAGCACAGAGAGGGGAGCGCGCCCATGGGAGACGGGGCGGGCGCGCGGTCCTGAGGCACGGGGTCCAGGGTCCTTGTGCCCCACCCTGGCGGGCACACCCGGTCCGGGCCCTCGGCCCCGCCCTTGCCACCCCCGGGACCCCCGGGACCCCAGGACCCCAGAACCCCGCCGCCCGCGCAAGCCGGGCCGCTCACCTCAGTAGCCCGCAGCCCACTTGCCGCCGCCGCTCGGATCTCCCTCCGCTCCGCCCGCGCCCACTTATCGCGACACTTGCGCCTGCGCTCTCGCGAGACCTGGGTGGGAACCGGGCCGTAAAGAACCGAGTCTTCGCACCAGCTGGTCCTGGGGCCTCCGTGCCCGCACCCAGAGCCGCCACCCCCGGGAGACTACACACGGAAAGGACTCGGAACCGAAGGCCGGGCCAAGGCGCAGTCGGGGTCCCCGACCCCGCGCAGGACGCGCTTCCACTAAGGCTTTCGCCTCGCGCCGTAATGTGTGGAATAGCCGCGCCCATAGCAGCCTCCTGCAACAAACTTGCACTGTTGACTCTTCCCAAAATTTTGCTACTCAGTATCAGCTTGAATCAATCCGTTATTTTGCTTTTATCTGGGCCCACTAGAAATGCAATTTATGCTACTAGGCTACCTCCTAATGCTCTGCAAGCCAAGGCACAAAATCCAACGGGGTGAGGTCAGGCCCCACTATTATTACGGTAACCTTCGTCTATCCTTCAATTTGGAGCCTTCCTGAGAAGAGTGTGCCTCCTCTCTTCTTCCCACCTCTGCCCAGTCCCTGGCTTCCCTCTAAGAAGATGCTGTTCCTAAGGGTCTACATTGAATTTTTCTTCTTCCAGAGAAAAAGACTTCCAAGTTGTGTGCCCCGGAAATGAAATGGAATGAGAACGAGGTGGAGTAGGGCAAGAGAGTCCCTGGACTTAACTACCTGACTGCAACCAGAAATAAAATGAAAAGCCAAAACATCTGGCGGCTGGGCGCCGTGCCTCACGCCTGTAATCCCAGCACTTTGGCAGGCCGAGGCGGGTGGATCACGAGGTCAGGAGATCGAGACCTTCTTGACTAACACGGTGAAACCCCGTCTCTACTAAAAATACAAAAAAAAAAAATTAGCCGGGCTTGGTGGTGGGTGCCTGTAGTCCCATGTACTCAGGAGACTGAGGCAGAATGGCGTGAACTTCGGGAGGTGGAGCTTACAGTGAGCCGTTTCAAGGCACTCCAGCTTGGGCGACAGAGCGAGACTCCGTTTCAAAAAAAAAACAAGTCAAAACATCTGACCTGCAGTTTCCTTTGGGGAGCTGGACCAAGCCCCAGATCCCTGATGGCGATTCCTGGGTTTCCAGACTTACTGCACTGGTGCTTGGAATTGAATCATAGTTACAGTCAACACACTTCTTGAGGGATGAGTACACCTCCAGGAAATGGCTTTGAGGAAGCCAGTTTTAAAAAAACAAAACTTAAAAGCATGAAAGTCCCTTACAATAATGCAACCTCTATTTTATTAAATATAAAGCTGCGGCCGGGCGCGGTGGCTCAAGCCTGTAATCCCAGCACTTTGGGAGGCCGAGACGGGCGGATCACGAGGTCAGGAGATCGAGACCATCCTGGCTGACACTGTGAAACCCCGTCTCTACTAAAAACTACAAAAAACTAGCCGGGCGAGGTGGCAGGCGCCTGTAGTCCCAGCTACTCGGGAGGCTGAGGCAGGAGAATGGCGTGAACCCGGGAGGCGGAGCTTGCAGTGAGCTGAGATCCGGCCACTGCACTCCAGCCTGGGTGGCAGAGCGAGACTCCGTCTCAAAAAAAAAAAAATAAATAAATAAATAAATAAATAAATAAATATAAAGCTGCATCAAGTTCCTAGAAGAGTAAAAGAAAATAAACACACCACATCACTGCTTGCTTTGGCAATTACCTTTATGTTCTTGGGAGTCCAGACACAGATACAAATTTCCAGCGAAAACCAAAGCACACCCAGTGCATGCGTAAATTCAGACCATACGTCTTCCCTAATCGCTCTGGGAACTTCTGCTGCTTGAAGAATGCATGAATCTCTAGATTACTCACCAGAAAGAAAGAATTTAATCCCCAGATGGAAATTTCAGATTTTTCTTTTGGTTTGGTTTTTTGTTTTTTCATTTTTGTAGAGACAGTGGGTGTTGCTATGTTGCCCAGGTTGGTCTTGAACTTCTGACTTCAAGAATCCCCCAGCCTCAGCCTTCTGGGATTATAGGTGTGAGTGGCCTCACCCAGCCCCCAGATTTTTTACTTTAAATAGCCACACTAAGAACTGGAAACCTGTGCATGGTGCTCTGGGAGGAGCAGTGGAAAGCCTGTTTCTGTGTGACAGTTTAACAGTCTGTAAGATGAAGTCCCGTCAAGGCACACATGGGCACACCCATCCCTGCCTCAGCGGACTCCTTCTGATTCTTCCCACAGTCTGTCTCTCTTCATCCTTCCATCCTCACCTCTTTCTCTTGATAACTTTCTCTTCACAAATCAATATAGAGGACTTTTTCATTTTCCATGGCCCCTGAACTTAGTTTTGTCATCTCTTTTTGGTTAAAAAGAGAGAGAGAAAGAAAGAGACTCCCAGCCGGGCGCGCTGGCTCACGCCTGTAATCCCAGCACTTTGGGAGGCCGAGATGGGCGGATCACGAGGTCAGGAGATCGAGACCATCCTGACTAACACGGTGAAACCCCAAATACTAAAAATACAAAAATTAGCCGGGCGCGGTGGCAGGCGCCTGTAGTCCCAGCCACACGGGAGGCTGAGGCAGGAGAATGGCGTGAACCTGGGAGGCGGAGCTTGCAGTGAGTAGAGATCGCGCCACTGCACTCCAGCCTGGGAGACAGAGCGAGACTCCGTCTCAAAAAAAAAAAAAAGAAAGAGACTCCCCACTTGTCCTGTTCCATCTCCAAAATCAGCTCAGATCTCCCAGGAACTCTTCCGGAAGGAGCTCAGGCTACGTTTCGAGCTTAAAAGAAGCTAATGACCATTATGAAAATGGCACAAGAAATCCTCACTGCTTCACAGCGCCCTTCCTTCCCTGGTACTGTGTGGCCAAGAAGTACACTTCTGATGACTCTTTTCTGCTGGCTTCAGGTTTGATGATCCTTACATTCTGGAATTCCTCTGTCAGTCTCCTCTGTAACCGATGGCTTTGACTTCCAGCCCAGGTTTTACAAAGGAATGTTCCCCAAGGTTGCAGGATGTCTGGGGTCATGCTGAGAAGGGTCAGGCACAGGCTGATGAGCCTGTCATGATCGAGGTCCCGGAACCCTGTGGCATTGGGCGCCATGTCGCTCAGAATCACATCTGCTCTCCCACCAGGAAGCACCTCGAGGATTCTCTGTGAGGTTCTCGGGTCAGTCACATCAGCAGGGCACAGAAAAGTTGCTCCTTCCAGGGGGAATATGTGAAGAAGATCTACCCCAAGCACGAAGCCAACAGGAGAGCTGGGATCTATGGAAGAAATGGTGAATGTGTTATTTATTTACACCCTGAATGTTTTCACAAAAATATAGTACATGCAACAAAATGATGAAATAAAAGTAAAATGTCAAGACCAATGCAAAGAGCTAATGTGCAAATAGGTAAACACAGGCCTTTTCTATCTATACATCCTATAAAGACACGTGGTGGGGGAGGTCGTGGGCCTTAACATCTGAGAAGCTGAGGCCCAGACAAGAAGTAACTGTCCTAGAGTCATCCTCAGCCATGGGCAGACCTGTGCCAAGCGCCAGGACTTCTGATTCCAAATCTGGTATCATTTCACTACCCAAGGCTCACTCTCTGTGAAAGGGTTCTTATCTCTGAGTGCTCTTTTTGATAAACTAAAATAGAAAATAGGCCGGTCGCAGTGGCTCACAACTATAATCCCAGCACTCTGGGAGGCTGACACAGATGGATCACCTGAGGTCAGGAGTTCGAGACCAGCCTGGCCAACATGGGGAAATGCTGTCTCCACTAAAACTACAAAACTCAGGCAGGTGTGGTGGCACATGCCTGTAATCCCAGCTAGTCGGGAGGCTGAGACAGGAGAATCTCTTGAACCCAGGAAGCGGAGGTTGCAGTGAGCCAAGATCACGTTCACGCTCTCTCCTTCTGTCACTTTCTCCTACAAGGCATGCTCTTGCTTCATCTCAAGAGCACTACACTCCAGCCTCAGCGACAGAGCGAGACTCCATCTCAAAAAAAAAAAAAGAAAAAGAAAAAGAAAATAATATACTAGTGCATAAAGTGCCTCTGGATTAAATCAATAAATCCATTCTCCTTCTCCACCTTAATCCAATTGCTTCCAATGTAGAAACTACTGGAAATAAGTCAAGAGATGAGGAAAATGAACACATACAAAATAATGTACAAAAACTGATACCAGCTAGGTGCGGTGGCTCACACCTAAAATCTCAGCACTTTGGGAGGCTGAGAAGAACTGCTAGAGCCCAGGAGTTCTAGTCCAGCCTGGGCAACATAGCAAGATCCTGTCTCTACAAAAAAATATAAAAATTAGCTGTAGTCTCAGCTACTCAGGACACCCAGCTAAAATGAGGCATGAGGCTGGGCGCGGTGGCTCAAGCCTGTAATCCCAGCACTTTGGGAGGCCGAGGCAGGCGGATCACGAGGTCAGGAGATCAAGACCATCCTGGCTAACACGGTGAAACCCCATCTCTACTAAAAAATACAAAAAACTAGCCGGGCGAGGTGGCGGGCGCCCTGTAGTCCCAGCTCAGAAGAGGCTGAGGCAGCAGAATGGCGTGAACCCGGGAGGCGGAGCTTGCAGTGAGCTGAGATCTAGCCACTGCACTCCAGCCTGGGCGACAGAGCGAGACTCCATCTCAAAAAAAAAAAAAAAAAAAAAAAAAAATGAGGCGTGAGGCGTCCCATTTTCCTGGGCTGAAGATTGAGGGGTTTTACCTTTGAAAAATGAGGTAATCTTCAAAATACCTGGACTTCCAATGTTTAAACTAGGAATGAAACATGGTCTCTTCCTCGCCCCCTACTGTTGGAACAGCCTTTCTGTTAAGCAGACTGAACAAGAACATCTGTGACTCTACCCTTAGCTTATCAACTCCGACACTTCTCAACAGAACTACGGCTCTCCTCAGTGGAGGGGACTGCTGGGGAGATGGGGGTGTTGGGCTTGTGAGAGGGGCTTTGAATGTAGGTACAGAGTGAGAAGAGGGGGAGGCAGACGCTGACATCAGTTATAGGAAACAAGTCTTGTTTTAGGTTAAGGTGACACAATGGCACCTTTTTAGTTTTACAACTGGCGTTGCTCAAATATCAGCAAGTTATCCTTTTGTGTGTGTGCGTGTGAGAGAGAGACAGGGTCTCACTCCACTGCATGGCCTCAGCTCACTGCAGCCTCGACTTCCCCAGGCTCAAGCGACCCCTCCCACCTCAGCCTCCTAAGTAGCTGGGACCACAGGCACATGCCACCACCCCTGGCTAATTTTTTGTAGAGACGGAGTTTCACCACATTGCCCAGGCTGGTCTCGAACTCCTGACCTCGGGTGATCCTCCCACCTCAGTCTCCCAAAGTGCTGGGGTTACAGGCGCGAGCCCCCGCGCCCGGCCTCATGCCTCACTTTATGCTCCTGAGCTTTCGCTCCTATAATATCCAATATGTTACAACCTTGGGAAATTTCCACCGAAGGCAAACAGCTTTGGCTGCATGCTTGTGACTTCCAGGAGGACAAGCCCAGGCAGATCACGCTCACGCTGTCTCCTTCTGTCACTTCTTCCTACAAGGCACGCTGAGCCACTCTCCTGCTTCATCTGAGGAGCACTTAGGGGAACAGAAACCACTGAAATCAGTTACTAGGAGGACTCCACGGTGATAAGCTCAGCAATGAGAAAAGGAACTGACATTTCCAACACAAATCCACTTATTTAGTCAATAAATGCTGAGCTGAAAAACAATAAAAAGGCTGTTCAGGCCGACCACGATGGACGTACCAGGAAGCACCTCGAGGATGCTGGGAGGCAGAGACAGGAGGATCACCTGAGGTCTGGAGTTCGAGACCAGCCTGGCCAACATGGCTAAACCCCGTCTCTACTAAAAATACAAAAATTAGCTGGAAATCACTTAAACCCAGGAGGTGGAGATTACAGTGAGCCGAGATGGCGCCACTGCGCTCCAGCCTGAGCAACAGAGTGAGACTCCATCTCAAAAAAAAAAAAAAAAAAAAAGGGCTGTTCAAAAGCCAGAAGAGGCATATCCCAGCCTAAGTCTGGGCAGGGGCCACCCAAGCGGATGCAGGTAGACACTGAGAGTTCACGGCAAACCTACCGCAAACCAGCAGTGGGGCAGATGTACCAGCATTCCAGGTCTGCACTTTCAACAAGTCATGAAACCCTGAGCCTCAGTTTTCTCACCAATAAATGGGGACTAGTATCCCTACTCTAAGGTATTTGGGAGAGATTTGGGAGAGCTCTGGGTGGACTGTCTCACCCTGTTCAAATGCCAGTGCATGCAGCTACCCTGGCTTTACAGCAGGAAACATAAACGGCAAGGATATTCTCCACAGCACACGCATCCCAGCAAAAAGCCAAAAGTAAGCTTGACGCCCACAGTGAGGGAGCTGGCTAAAGAGCCTATGGTGCAAGCACTACATGGAACAGGATGAAACTTTCGCAATGACGACAGTGTCTTCCGTCGTATGGGCAGCTGGCTGATCTCATTATTCAGGGGAACCTTTCTATACAGAAAATTTTACTCAAAACCCTAAGATACAAAACAGATTGAAAACTGCGTCTCAGCTTCACCCAGAGTGGCGAATCCATAGCCCTGGCCATGAAGCCTCTTCTAGGTTCTGGAGGGAGCAGCCCCAGTGGGGCCACCAGGAAGCTCCAGGGCTTACGGGACTTGGAAATTTAGCTGGGCTGTTGGGAAGAGATGTCAATACATCAAGAGTAGCCGGGCGCCGTGGCTCACATCTGTAATCCCAGCACTGTGGGAGGCCAAGGTGGGCGGATCACCTGAGGTCAAGAGTTTGAGATCAGCCTGGCCAACATGGTGAAATCTTTGTCTCTACTTAAAAAAACAAAAACAAAAAATTAGCCAGGTGTGGTGGCAGGCACCTGTAATCCCAGCTACTCAGGAGGCTGAGGCCGGAGAATCGCTTGAACTCGGGAGGCGGAGGTTGCAGTGAACTGAGATCACACCATTGCACTCCAGTCTGGGCAACAGAGGAAGACTCCCTCTAGGGTGGGGAAAAACAAAAACAAAACAAATCAAAAATATATATGTATCTATGTATGTACGTATATAAGTATGTATGTATTATTAAGCAAAAATAGCTCCAGTAAGGCTGCAAATTAGCAAGAAGAGTATGGAACAACATCGCTTTTGAAAATGTGAGGGATCTATGCAAACACAAGCCTGGAAGGATACACACCACCATGCTGGTGCTGGTACATCCGGGCGGTCTCATGCAAGGTGATTTCCATTTTCACCGCACCTTTCTACTTTGTCTTTCATTTTGAAAATGGCAGCATCCTATTTTTATCATCACCCCTACTAAACCACCCACTCAGAAGCGCACGCCTTAGAAAAGGGCTCCAGCATCTTGCATCCACTGGCAGAGGCAGCTTGCCCATGCCCACTCAACCTCAGGGTAGCCAGAAGGTGCCAACAGCAGTTCAGAGGCCCCACCTGTGCCTGCGGCATTGACCTTCTGCACCGCCACCTGACTCCAGGCCCCAGGAGCTGCTCCGCAGTCTAATACCCGAAGGCCAGGTCGCAGAATCTGGTGCCTCTCGTTCACCTCCAGGAGCTTGAAGGCGCTTCGACACCGGTAGCTCGCCACCTTCGCAGCCTTCACAAACGGGTCCCTGAGATGCCGAGTCAGCCACAGGTGCTCAGCGCCTGTCCGATTCTTGCAGCGACTCCCAGCAGTATGGAACCCTTGGCGCTGAAAGGAAGCACACACCAGCTTCAAGTACCTGGTGGGAGAGAAGAGGAGAAGGCAGGTTGGCATCACACAGAATGGCAGGCCACAAGCTGGGGGGGCCCTCGGATCAACTCATTCATTTCTAGAGATGGGGCACCAAGGCCCAGGAGGGGAGGTGAACTGACAAGGCTACACAGCCGAAAAGCAGGCATCACAGGCCAAACTGTGTCCCCACAAAATTCATGTGTTGATGTCCTAACCCTTGGTACCTCAGAATATGGGTGTATTCGGAGACAGGACCCAAATACACCCACACACCTGAAAGAGGGGACCAAGTTAAAACAAGGTCATATGGGTAGACCCTATTCCAATAGCACTGATGTCCTTATAAAAAGAGATTAGGGGGCCGGGTATGGTGGCCCACACCTGTAATTCCAGCACTCTTGGAGACCAAGGCAGGTGGATCCCCTGAGGTCAGGAGTTCGAGACCAGCCTGGCCAACCATGGCCAACATGGTGAAACCCCGTCTCTACCAAAATGCAAAAATTAGCCGGGCGTGGTGGCACATGCCTGTAAACTCAGCTACTCGGGAGGCTGAGGCAGGAGAATCACCTGAACCCAGGAGGCAGAGGTTGCAGTGAGCCGAGATTGCGCCACTGCACTCCAGCCTGGGTGACAGAGCGAGACTCTGTCTCAAAAAATAAGTAAATATGTAAATTAATTAATTAAAGTAATATTCTTTTCTCATGTGGCAAAAATGTTCATTGAGTTCTGAGAGACTGCAAGAAAACCTCCTAAGGACAGATCCTTGCCTTAGTTACCTAGTTCAGGGCTTTGGCAATAATACGGGGGGACTGGCCTGTCATATTTCTTTTCCTTCCTTTTTTTTTTTTTTTTTTTTTTTTTTTGAGACAGGGTCTCTATAGCCCAGGCTGGAGTGCAGTGGTGAGGTCACGGCTCAACGCAGACTGGAACTCCTGGGCTCAAACAATCCTCTCACCTACATGTCTTAACATAAAATTAAACTAAACCTGTGTGAATCGTTGAAGGACAATTTCCAACACTCTCTGGACAAGCTATGCTGTAACAATTTGTTCACAGCCCACAATAGCTAAGCAGGAAGCTATACACACCTCCCCTCATTTAACTCTGAGAACAACCTTACCAAGTAAGTTCTATGTCGTTTTTTCTTTTTTTTGAGACAGAGTCTCACTCTGGCCCCCAGGCTGGAGTGCAGTGGTGGCTCACTGCAACCTCCGACTCCCGGGTTCAAGCAATTCTCCTGCCTCAGCCTCCCAAGTAGCTGGAATTACAGGCGTGCACCTGCTACCACGTCCGGCTAATTTTTGTATTTTCAGTATACATGGGTTTCACCACGTTGGCCAGGCTGGTCTCAAACTTCTGACCTCAGGTGATCCGCCCGCGTTGGCCTCCCAAAGTGCTGGGATTACAGGTGTGAGCCACTGCACCCGGCCATTTTTCTTTTTTCTTTTTGTTTTTTTAGAGACAGGGTTTTGCTATTACCCAGGCTGGAGTGCAGTGGCACGATCACAGCTGACTGTAGCCACAACCTCTGGGGCTCAAGTGAACCTCCCACCTCAGCCTCCTGAGTAGCTGGGACTACAGGTGTGTGCCACCACTTCCGGCTAATTTTTCTATTTTCAGGAGAGATGGGGTTTCACCATGTTGGCCAAGCTGGTCTCAAACTCCTGACCTCGGGCGATCCACCCACTTTGGCCTCCCAAAGTGCTGGGATTACAGGCGTGAACCACCTCACCCAGCCATTTTTCTTTTTTTTTCTTTTTCGCCATCACCCAGGCTGGAGTGCAGTGGCACAATCACAGCTGATTGCTGCCATAACCTCTGGGTCTCAAGTGAACCTTCCACCTCAGCCTCCTGAGTAGCTGGGACTACAGGTGTGCACCACCATGCCTGGACTAATTTTTTTTTTTAATTTTTAAAAACTTTTTTTAGAGATGGCATCTCACTATATTGGTTAGGCTGGTCTCGAACTCCTAGGCTCAAAGGATCCTCCTGCCTCAGACTTCCACAGTGCTGGGATGACAGGTGTGGGCCACCAAGCCCGGTCTCTATGTCTTTCTGATTTAAATAAATAAATAAAAGTTACTACCCCATGGCTCCACGGCCAAAGCTTCCAGCTTCTGCAGCACCAAAGCGTGCTGACCAGCCAGGTGGCACTGACCGCTGACCGTGAGTCGCTGTCTTCACCTGGCTTAAGGGGTCTCCCGGGAAAATGGCACAGGCCGGTCTCGGGGGCCAGAACCCACTCGACAGCCCAGGAAGCGTGGGCAATAGAGCTACCCCGCCCACGAAACGAACTCTCGCCCCCGGCTAGCCCCTGGCGCCTCGGATCTGCGCCCCGGCGCTGCCCCCCGCACCTGGACTCTGCCCCCGGCCCCAGCCTCCCCACGGCCCAGCCGGCCCTGCCCCTGGAGACTTGAGGGCGCCCTCCTCCCGGGAAACTGCGACCAGGAACCCCGGCCTCGTCCCTGTCGCGCTCCCTAAGTGCGGCCACAGTGCCCAGCGCTCGTCACCCAGCCCCGAGGCCAGGACCAACGAAGGCGACGGGGCGGACCCCCAACCACTCCCGTAACCTGCACACAAAGAAGTAGCGCCCCGCTCACCCCGCCATGGATTTTTCCCCACGTCGGCAGCGCGCTGCCGGAAGTGCCTGACCTCACTTCCGGTCAGAGGTCCGGCTCCCGGAAGCGGCGGTGCAGGTATGAAAAGCGCGCGCGAGGATCCCAGGAGTGGTGGTGACCAGGGAGGGAGGGAACCGGGCCAGCGGGAGGCAGGAGAACGGGGGAGCCAAGTCATGGGCTTGAGGGAGACCAGGGGAGCGGGGCCGGGAACTCGGGGGAGACCAGAAGAGCGGGGTCGGGGGCTCGAGGGAGACCAGAAGAGGGAGACCGGGGGCTTGAGGGAGACCAGGAGAGCGGGGTCGGGGGCTTGGGGGAGAGAAAAGGAGAGCGGGGCCGGGGGCTTGGGGGAGACCAGGAGAGCGGGGCCGGGGGTTTGGGGGAGACAAGGAGAGCGGGGCCGGGGGTTTGGGGGAGAGACGAGGAGAGCGGGGCCGGGGGCTTGAGGGAGACCAGGAGAGCGGGGCCGGGGGCTTAGGGGAGACCAGGAGAGCGGGGCCGGTGGCTTAGGCGAGACCAGGAGAGCGGGGCCGGGAACTCGGGGGAGACCAGGAGAGCGGGGCCGGGAACTCGGGGGAGACCAGGAGAGCGGGGCCGGGGGCTTGGGGGAGAGACGAGGAGAGCGGGGCCGGGGGCTTGGGGGAGAGACGAGGAGAGCGGGGCCGAGGGCTTGGGGGGGAGACGAGGAGAGCGGGGTGGAGGCGTGGGGGAGACCAGGAGTAAATCATCACAGAAATTTACTTTGGAAACCGTGGCTTCTGGCAGGAACAGATCAGTGTTGGGACAAAGTACACGGGCCTTGTGTGAAGCTCAGCCACAAACCCACTTACCCTGTCTGACCTGCCTCCGCCACCAGGACCCAGTCTCAGTGACACGGGAAAGGTTCCCTTGTCCTCCTCGAAGGGCCTGCGATGGGGATGTGGCTCACTTCTTCAGTGCCCCGCTGCTCAAGCCTCTAGGGGAGCATAGAGACGGGCAGGCAGTGTCTGGGGGTGAATATTTGCGGCTCCTGAAGCCCCCGTGGGCGTGTGTTAGAGGGTACTCTGAAAGTTCAGCCTTGTAGGTGACTGTGTTAGCTGTTAGACTCCCTGCCTTATCGCAAGGACAGAGGGCTTTCTGTGTCCCCGCGTTTCTTGCCTTGAGGTACCGGAGCAATCAGATCACAGGGCGGCTTGGAGAGAGAGTGCAAGGTTTTATAAGTGGAATTCGCCCTCAGCAGATGGGGGAGCCAGAAGGGAGCTGGAGTGGGAAGGTGATTTTCCTGAGCAGCCTGGGCCAAACTCATGCTTCCTCCAGTTGATTCCCTGCTGGTGCCTGTTGTTGTGCTTTCCACGTCCTTTTGACATCCAGCAGCTTGTGTATCTGCCCACTAGGGTCTGGGGGGTTTTATAGGCACAGGACTGGGACGTGGCAGGCTTGGGAAATGCAACATTTGGGCAGGAAAACAGAAATGCCTGTCCTCACCTAGGTCCCTGGGCACAGGCCTGGGGGTGGAGCCCTAGCCAGAGACCACGCCCTCCTCTACCCAGCACTTCCCTGCCCTCTTCTTTGCTTACCATCGAGTCCCTTTTCTCAGACACCACAGCTTCCAAGGAGGCTGGCAAGGAGGATCACTGGTCCTGAATCCTGTGTCTCAGCCAGGTGTGGACCCCAGAAAAGTTGGTCCTGGCTGGGCGCAGTGGCTCACGCCCGTAATCTCAGCACTTTGGGAGGCTGAGGTGGGTGGATTGCTTGAGCTCAGGAGTTCATGATCAGCCTGGGCAACATGACAAAACCCCATCTCTACTAAAAATACAGCAATTAGCTGAGTGTGGTGGCTCATGCCTGTGGTCCCAGCTATGTGAGATGCTGAGACAGGAGGATGGCTTCAGCCAGGGAGGCTGAGATTACAGCGAACCGAGATCATGCCACTCTCCTCCAGCCTGGGCAACAGAGCAGGATCTCGTCTCAAAATAAATAAAGGAAAGTTGGTCCTGGCCCTCCAGCATTTCTTCAGGGTCCTTTTTCCATCAGGGACCTGGCTGAGGCATCACCCTGAGAGTCCTCTGAACCTGAACCTGTACACCTATGGGAGCAGGAAGGGCCCTTGCGACTTCCAGTGGCCCCCCTGGGTGCCAGGTCCTACAGTAGCCACAGTAGGAGCAGAGTGAGTGGGGTATAAACTCCTGTCACAGGAGGGAGGACTAGCCAGGCCCTGTTGGGTGGACCTGTGTCTACAACCACACATTTCCTGGGGATCTGGAAGCCTGCTACAGAGAGGCCAGGTCCCACTAGACTGAAAGAAGCTCCTATTAATCAAAAGGCCAGAGTTGAAGCCTGACCTGAGAACCACAGGATAAACTGTGGTTATTTTGGTGCTGGTCAGGCACGGGGACCGTTGTTCCCCACTGTGTGCCTATGGGAGGGCGTTCCTGGGGGTAGACGCAGGAGCAAGAGTGCAGTCTGGAAAAGTCATGTCCTCTGCACCTGAGGGCTGAGTTGTGGAGAAGGAAGGTAGCGCCAGCCTGTGTTGTGCTTGATCAGCCCTGCTGACCACTGGGTTCTGTTTCTACCCCAGAAAATCATTGGTTCAATGGCAGGTTTCCACCTGCCACAAGGGAAGCCACACGTGGCAGGGCTGGGGAATTACAGCGTACCCCCCCCCCCAACCCTGCCTCCCAGAGCACATCCCAGTCCTCCTGGCCCCTGGCACGTGCTTCCTCCACGCGCATCATAACTGACTGCCCTCTCGCCTTCCTTTCAGAACCCAGGGACCATGGGCGCCTCCAGGCTCTATACCCTGGTGCTTGTCCTGCAGCCTCAGCGAGTTCTCCTGGGCATGAAAAAGCGAGGCTTCGGGGCCGGCCTGTGGAATGGTTTCGGGGGCAAAGTGCAAGAAGGAGAGACCATCGAGGATGGGGCCAGGAGGTAAGGACAGGGCAGGTCTGGCCGTGGAACCGGCTTTCCCAGGGCACAGGGATTTGGGCTGTAGGGCCACACCCTTGGTTTCACCCCTTAGAGCTAAGTGACCCGGAGCAGGGAGTTAACCTGTGAGCCTCAGTGTCTTCATCTCAGAATGAAGACCAGTCCGCAGCCCTTAGGACTCTTGTGAAGATGAAATGAGGAAATGAACACAAAGGACTTAGAACAGTGCGTGGTGAGTGCTGAGTGTGTGTTAGCTGCTGTGTGTGGTGTGTGGTGAGTGTTGAGTGTGTGTTAGCTGTGGTGTGTGGTGCATGTTGAGTGTGAGCTGTTGTGTGTAGTGTGGTGCGTGTTGAGTGTGTTAGCTGTTGTGTGTGGTGTGTGGTGAGTGCTGAGTGCGTGTTAGCTGTTGTGCGTGGTGTGTGATGCATGTTGAGTGTGTTAGCTGTTGTGCGTGGTGTGTAGTGAGTGCTGAGTGTGTGTTAGCTGTTGTGTGTGGTGCGTGTTGAGTGTGTGTTAGCTGTTGTGCATGGTGTGTAGTGAGTGCTGAGTGCGTGTTAGCTGTTGTGGCGTGGTGGTGCTGGGGGCTTCAGGGTGTATCTGGAAGCTTCTGTGCATCATGGCTTGAATTGAACCCTCCCGGCACCCTCACTGTCACCGAAGGGCTCGTCAGTCACTTGGTTCCTCTGTCTGTTCAGTGGCGCTGATGATTGCTTTTATCTCACACCCAGTGTACACAAAGTCTGCATCCTTAACACAGCCAGCTTCACCTAGGAAGGAACTGAAGCCCAGAGAGGTTGAGCCGTTTACCCAAGATCACACAGTCCTCCAGACACCCCTCACCCCTCACAGGGTAAATGAGATCATCTGTGTAAACATCGCTGCACAGATGTTAGCCCCCATTCATGTTTTTGTTCTGAGAAAGGTAGGCCAGCTTCCCTGGAGAGGAGAACTACAGAGTAAAGAGGGTCCTGGCACACAAGAAAGCCAGGACCCCAGTGGCTTTCCAATTTTTTCATCACAACCTGCAGTAAGAAACACGTTTTATATGATAGAATATACACACTCAGGTATGCAGGTACAGCTAAAATAAGTTGCAGTAGCTGCCCTGATTACATCAAAGGGCACTCTACTTTTCCGATTCATGTCTCTTTTTTTCTCCAGAGATGGGATCTCACCCAGGCGGGAGTGCAGTGGGACCCTCATGGCTCACTGCAGCCTCAAAGTCCTGGGCTCAAACGATCCTCCTGCCTCAGTGTCGCAAATAGCTGGGACCACAGACACATGCCACCATGCTCAGTTTTTTAATTCTTCGTAGACATGGGGTCTCATTAACTCCTGGGCTCAAGCGATCCTCCCTCCTGGGCCTCCCAGAGTGCTGAGATTGCAGGCGTGAGCCACTGGCTTGACCCTTTTTTTCAATTGTAATCCACTAAGCTGATTTCCCGGATCATGTGGGTCCCAACCCTCAGTTTGGAGAGCCCTGCGTGTGCTTCCCCTCTAAGGCCTGGGACCCCGGGCTCCAGCCATGCAGACACATTTGATCAGTCACCATGGCAGGTGCCAGTGCGATAGGCTGTGCTGGGGGCCGCAGCTGGGGAGGAGGACCACTGGGTGTGAATCGGGCATCCAGCATGTCCATGCCAGGAGTGTGTGCAGAGCAACAGCAGCACAGGAAACAGGCAGGAGAGGTGGCCCTGGGGGTTCTCCTGCCCAGCCCTTTGTCTTTGATCTGGTAAGACCACCCATCACCTCATGGATTTCGGTAGCGCTGCTCTGTGTGGGGCTTGGGGACACAGGGAGGAACAGGTCAGTCCCTGCCTCTGGAGCTCTCGTGTTGTCTGGCGCCGGGTTCAGGAGACCCGCAGAAGGAGGTCCGGTCCACACCTGGTGGCCAGGGGCCTCCAGGAGAAAGGAAGGGTGATTAACTGGGTACCAGGAAAACACTCTGAGGGCTTGACGTTGGCTGGGAGGGCATGGAGGGAGGGAGGAAGGAGACCTTCGCAGAAGCACAGAGGGCTGGAGGAGCACCAGCTGTGCAGAGAAGTGGGGGGTGTGAGGGCAGCAGGCGGCAGAGCTGAGGAGGCTGGATGGAGGAGCTCCACGTGGCTGGATTTCTTCTCCTTGTCCTGCTGGTGACAGGCAAAGCACAGGCCCCCTTGGCAGCCCTGATTTATTTTCTTCTGAACTTTGTCACGGTCGAAAGAACTTTCCTCCTACCCTCTGTAAATATTACACAAACAGAGGCACCAGCACTCCAGACCCTCACTGCTGAATACAGCGGTGGCTTGCGCTCAGCCCAGGGTTTGAGTGGGGGAACTGAGACACAGAGCAGGAAGCCTGTGACTTCCATCCTCGGGTGTAACCTGGCTCCATCCCCCTCACCTGGACAGGTGCAGCAGCCCCGTAGCTGGGCTGGCCCTCATGGCCTCCACCCTCCCCTCTGCAGTCCCCATTCCACACAGCTGCCAGGTGGCCCTTCCCAGACTGCATCTGGGTCTCCCCCAACCCGCAACACACACAGACGCATACTCACACATTAAACCCTTAACACCTCTCAGTGCACTTACAGCCGCCCTCCTGTGTCAGCCACTGAGCCCCCCACGGGCTTGCCTTGCCCCCTCCCTCCCCAGTCTCTGCTCCTGGGACATCCCAAGCTGTGGCCTACCTTGCTCTTCATCCGGTTGTCCCCCCACCCCACCCCTGACAGCTTTCACAGCTAAGAAAGTGCCTTCCCCACCCGTCGTTCTCAACACATCTTATCCTGTATCTTTCCTTCATGGCACTCTCACCCTTTTTAATCATATTTAATGATTCACTTCCTGCCAGTCTTTCTCCAGAATCATTCTATAAGATCAGGACTGCCCAGGATAGAGTGCGGTGACACAGTCATAGCCCACGGCTGTCTCGACCTCCTGAGCTCAAGCCATCTTCCCGAGTAGCTGAGACTACCAGTGCACACCACCACACCTGGCTAATTTTTTTATTTTTAGTAGAGACAGGGTTTTGCCATGTTGCCCAGGCTGGTGTCAAATTCCTGGCCTCAAGCGACCCTCCCATCTCAGCCTCCCAAAGCGCTGGGATTACAGGCGTGAGTCACTGCGCCCAGCGTAACTTGCACTTTTATTGAAGTGTCATGCACATAGAGAAAATTGCACAGTGGGTTTTTTTTTGTTTTGTTTTTTTGTTTTTTGAGATGGAGTCTTGCTCTGTGACCCAGGCTGGAGTGAAGTGGCATGATCTTGGCTCACTGCAACCTCCGCCTCCCGGGTTCAAGCGATTCTCCTGCCTCAGCTTCCTGAGAAGCTGGGACTACAGGCGGCCGCCACCATGCTCGGCTAATTTTTGTATTTTTAGTAGAGACAGGGTTTCACCATGTTGGCCAGGATGGTATCTTATCTTCTGACCTTGTGATCCACCCGCTGCGGCCTCCCAAAGTGCTGGGATTACAGGTGTGAGCCACCGCACCCGGCCACCTGTTTCTTTTTTTGAGATGGAGTCTTGCTCTGTTGCCCAGGCTGGAGTACAGTGGCATGATCTCTGCTCACTGCAGCCTCCACCTCCCGGTTCAAGCGATTCACCTGCCTGAGCCTCCTGAGTAGCTGGGACTACAGGTGTGCACCACCACATCTGGCTATTTTTTTTATTTTTTGGTAGAGACAGAGTTTCACCATGTTGTCCAGGCTGGTCTCGAACTGACCTCAAGTGATCCAGCTGCCTCTGCCTCCCAAAGTGCTGGAATTACAGGTGTGAGCCACCGCACCTGGCAGGTCCACCTGTTTAACCAACATATAGATCAAGAAAAAGAAGTGGGCCGGGCGTGGTGGCTCAAGCCTGTAATCCCAGCACTTTGGGAGGCCGAGATGGCCGGATCACGAGGTCAGAAGATCGAGACTATCCTGGCTAACATGGTGAAACCCCGTCTCTATTAAAAAATACAAAAAACTAGCCAGGCGAGGTGGCGGGCGCCTGTAGTCCCAGCTACTCGGGAGGCTGAGGCAGGAGAATGGTGTGAACCCAGGAGGCGGACCTTGCAGTGAGCTGAGATCGCGCCACTGCACTCCAGCCTGGGCAACAGAGCCAGACTCTGTCTCCAAAAAAAAAAAAGAAAGAAAAGAAAAAGAAGTGGACCGTGGGACCCCGCCCTCCACCCTGACTTCCGGCACAGCTGATGACTTTGGCCTGTTCCCAAATATGGTGTGGGATCCTAGAGGCTGTGCCCTTGTCTGGCTTCTTTTCAGCATCACATGTGCCATAGCAGTGGCTCCTCCAGCTGCTGGGTAATGCCCTGCAGAGGCCCGTGCTGCAGCTCACCCGCTTTGCTGCAGGCTCACCCTCTCTGGAGCAGGACCCCAGCTCTGCTGCAGGTGTGCGTGCAGGGCTTACCCTTGGGAGCTGTTGCAAGCGACTGCCAGGAACGGTCCTGACGTGTCTTTTGGTGCCCGTGTGCACCCTTTCCTGTGGACAGTTACCATGGAGGAAAACTGTCGATGTTCAGCTTCAGCAGAGATTGCCAAGCGTCTTTTCACAGATGTTTCGCTAATTCAAACGAATGCTGAACCACACTTGGTACTCTCTCTTTTTCATCTTTGCCATGTTGGTAGGGACGGTGAGCTCGCGGAAGTTCTGCGTGCCTTCAGGACTGCGGAAGGGGAGCACCTTCACAGCGTCGCGGGCCGCATTGATATCCTTTGGGAGTCTGCAGGTCGTGTGGACATCCTTCTTTGTGAGTCTGCAGGCCGCCTCGGTATCTTTTTTTTTTTTTAGATGGAGTCTCGCTCTGTCGCCCAGGGTGGAGTGCAGTGGCCAGATCTCGGCTCACTGCAAGCTCCGCCTCCCGGGTTCACGCCATTCTCCTGCCTCAGCCTCCCGAGTAGCTGGGACTACAGGCGCCCGCCACCTCGCCTGGCTAGTGTTTTTTGTATTTTTTAGTAGAGACAGGGTTTCACCATGTTAGCCAGGATGGTCTCGATCTCCTGACCTCGTGATTCGCCCGTCTCGGCCTCCCAAAGTGCTGGGATTACAGGCTTGAGCCACCGCGCCCGGCCAGATATCCTTCTTTGTGAGTCTGGGGACCACGTGGATATCCTTCTTTGTGAAGTATCTGCTCAAGCCTTTTGCCTGTGTTTGAATTTGGTTACCTTTTTCTGAATTTTTTTTTTTTTTTTTTTTAAGAGATGGGGTCCCACTGTATTACCCAGGCTGGTCACGATTTCTGATTTATTTGTAATTCTTTATACATTTTAGATGTGAATTGTCAGATACTATATATATTACAAATATTTTCTACTCAGTGGCTCCTACTTTGTGATATTTTGATAAACAAGTTTATTATTTTAATATAATCTGATATGTAATTTTTATTTTATTTCTTTTTTTTCATTTTTGAGACGGAGTCTCGCTGTGTCACCCAGGCTGGAGTGCAGTGGTGCAATCTCGGCTCACTGCAAGCTCCGCCTCCCGGGTTCACGCCATTTTCCTGCCTCAGCCTCCCATGTAGCTGGGACTACAGGCATCTGCCACCACGCCCGGCTAATTTTTTGTATTTTTTAGTAGAGACAGAGTTTCACCATGTTAGCCAGGATAGTTTCGATCTCCTGACCTCATGATCCGCCCACCTTGACCTCCCAAAGTGCTGGGATTACAGGCGTGAGCCACCGCACCTGGCCATAATTTTTATTTTAGCGCCATCTCAGCTCACTGCAACCTCTGCCTCCCGGGTTCAAGTGATTCTCCCGCCTCAGCCTCCCAAGTAGCTGGGATTACAGGCACCCACCACCATGCCCGCCTAATTTTTTTGTGTATTTTTAGTGGAGATGGGGGATTCACCATGTTGGCCAGGCTGGTCTTGAACGCCTGACCTCACGGGATCCACCCGCCTTGGCTTCCCAAAGTGCTGCGATTACAGGCGTGAGCCACTGTGCCCGGCCAAGACCGTCTTAAAGAAAAGAAACAATTCCTCATTGGGGAGCACCTGCAGGCGTGAGGAACGGGGGTGCTGGAGCCAGACAGGCTGGTGCTTAGGGGAACCCAGCAGCAAACAGCCTCGTGTCCAGGAGATGAGGTACCATTAGCCACAGGCCACCAGCATGGCCCTGGGCTGCAGTACCTGCCAGTCTGAACGGGTTTGCTCCTCGGGCAACCCCAGGCCCTTGCTGCTCAGGAGGAGCCTCGGCAGCCCAGTCTCCAGGGAGGCTGGTCCCTGCTTTATCCACGCAATACTCAGCCCTATTCTATCAGGAGGACCCCAGGACGGGCCCTAACTCCCAGGCCAAGAGCCGGTTTAGGCGCCCTCCCCGCTCACCTGCAGGGGTCCAGAGGGCTAGACTCAGACCCTCCTCTGCGGGACAGGGGACAGGCACGTGGGGCGTACTGAATCGTGGGGGCATGCAGATTTGGGCTTTAGGTGCACAGTGTGAGCCAACCTTTCTAGACAGCATCCCTGATCCCCAAAGACCAGCGAGGCCAGGGACGCAGGAGCAGCGATGGGAAGCAGGCCCGCCAGAACCTGCCACTCCCACCTCTCCACGCCACAGAGGCCTCACCACCCTGTTTGTTTCATGTAATTTCTCATCGTCTTCCCCGTCTGCTGTGTGGGGAACCGAGTGCCATGGATAGAGCAGACACTTGGGCAGAACTGAAGCAGCATTGTCTTCACCTGCCTGGCGCTCCCCGCCTGGGAAATGGAGCTTCAGCTCTGTCTCCCGGAGGATTCTTGATGCTTCCTACGCTGCCATGAGCTGGGGAAGATGAACTAAAATCAGTCACAACATTCCACTGGGAGGTGACGCTTCTGAAGACGAGCAACAGCCGGCCGCCAAGAGGCGGGCGAGGCCCCACCGAACATCTCTGTTGCATCTAATTGGGGAGCCATTTGTACCCCACAAGTAGAAACACACGTTAATTTTTTAGCTTAAGTCCAACTTTCATTAGCCATCTCCATGAATAAATGCCGATTCCAGGTCTGCTTCCTCTCTAGTCCCTGCAGTTTAAGCTGAGGAGGCATCACTTCAATCCGACCATTTAGGCCAGGCATGGTGGCTCACACCTGAAATCCCAGCACGCTGGGAGGCCAAAGCAGAAGGATCACTTGAGCCCAGGAGTTCAGGACCAGCCTGGGCAACATAGCAAGACCCTGTCTCTACAAAAAAGAAAAAAAAAAAAAAGGAAAACAGAAAAATTAGCCGGGCATGGTAACAGAAGCAGACAGAGGTACCCAGCGGCTCAGCCCGTGTATCCCCAGGGTCTCCCAGCATGGAGTGGGTCTTCGGGAAGCCTCTGCTGAGGGACTGAGCAAGAACCCTACTGAGCACAGCAAGCAACGCTCAGAATGGGAGGTCAGCAGCACCGCTGTGCCCAACACAGGTTTCCACCATAACCCGAAGTTGAAACATTTTATTCTTCCATACCAAATAGGAGTTGAGAAGCCGGCTGGATTCCTTAAGGTGTAGAATGTCACGCACTCCTCCTTTCTTGTGTGGAAAGCCCAAGGTATAAAGTGTGTATAACGTTTGCCTTTTTTTTTTTTTAGACAGGGTCTAGCTCGGTTGCCCAGGCTGGAATGCAGTGCAGTGATCACACCTCACTGCAGCCTCCAACTCCTGGGCTGAAGCATTCCTCCCACCTCAGTCTCCTGAGTAGCTGGGACTACAGGCGAGTGCCACCATGCCTGGCTAATTGTTGTTCTTTTTGTAGAAACAGGGTTTTGCCATGTTGCCCAGGCTGGTCTCAAACTCCTGGGCTCAAGCGATCCTCCCACCCAGGCCTCCCAAAGTGCTGGGATTACAGGCATGAGCCACCCTGTACCCAACCTGTTTGCATTTTTATTTTTTAACTTTAAACTATTAAGAGTTAATGTTTGCATTTTCTAAGAGATGAGCAGAGGAGAAAGCCAAAGGAAAAACACTGAAACGGTAGCATTCCTGGGTGATGAGTTTATGGCGTTTTGTGTCCTGGTTGTCTACAACAAATATGTAATTTTTAAATTAGCAACAGCATTAGACTACTTCGGGGAAGCCTTCTGGCTCTGTGTGCGGGAAGCAGGGAAGGGCTTGTTCCCAGGCACGGCAGCACTTGAGCACTCCGTGGTGAAGTCAGCCCCTCACACCTCCTCCAGGCACAGCTGTGGGGAACGTGTCCCGAGAACATGCAGGAAGAGGCCCAGGCCACGTGTCCCGTGTGGGCAGCCCGGGGGCCAGAGTTAAAACCAGAGCTCCTCCCTCAGGAAAGAGATCACAGAAGCCTGTGGTTTCATCCTGTGTTCCCAGAGAAGGGGCACCAGGCTGGACAGACATTTCTTTGGGCAGACAGGCCCAGAGTATAGAGCCCGGGTTCCCGGAACCAGCGTCCCAGGGCCCCTGCGGTCATAACTACCGCTACGTGGGCTCTGATGCTCAGCTGTGGAAAAGCAAGTAACTGGGAAGGAAGGAAGTGGGGTTGGTCCCCACCTGCCACCCTCAGGTCTCGAGACCATGGACAAGTGGCTGACTACACTGGGCCTGGGCTGTCACTGGTGCACATACAGCACGGACAAGAACTGTTCCTCCTACCAGCGGCTCCACACCACCTCCGGGCCCCTCCCCAGAGCCGCTCAACCAAACTCTGTCTTCACAGTTCAAGCCGATTCTGAAGCTCAGCCAGGTCAGGACCAGCTAACACCTTCTGGGCGACATCCTCCTGGGTCTCCCATCCACCCTGGTGGCTCCCTGGGCTGTGTGTAGATGCCCAGCTCCTCTTCCCTGCCATCGTGTGGGCGTGGCGCCATGCCCTGACGGCCTCCCTCCCCTATCCACCTCTGCCCGCAGGGAGCTGCAGGAGGAAAGCGGTCTGACGGTGGACGCCCTGCACAAGGTGGGCCAGATCGTGTTTGAGTTCGTGGGCGAGCCTGAGCTCATGGACGTGCATATCTTCTGCACAGACAGCATCCAGGGGACCCCCACGGAGAGCGACGGTGAGTCTCACGGGGCCTGCTCCCCCTCCCCACTCTGCGGGTCCCATCTCCTGTCTGGGAGAAAGGCCATCAGCCCAAACCATCTCTGAGTGCCAGGCAGCGGGCAGCCTGCGTCCCCCTCCACCCCACAGTGCCAGTGCGGGGCCCATGAGCAGTGGTCTCTGCACTGAGGCTCCAGCAGTGTACCCGCCCCTGCTCTGCGCCCATTTTCCTACCCTAAAATGAGAAACATGGTCATGAGGATTAAATACAAACGATCGTCAAGTTCCTCACGATCACTCGGTGAACTCCTCAGAGAGTCAGTGTAAGTTTGGGCTGGCCAGACGCCGGGGCTCACACCTGGAATCCCAGCACTGGGAGGCCGAGGCAGAAGGATCGCTTGAGCTCAGGAGTTCAAGACCAGTCTGGGCAATATAATGAGACCCCATCTCTACAAAAAAACATGTTTTTGTTGTTGTTGTTGTTGTTGAGACGGAGTCTCGCTCTGCCACCCAGGCTGGAGTGCAGTGGCGCCATCTCGGCTCACTGCAAACTCTGCCTCCCAGGTTCACACCATTCTCCTGCCTCAGCCTCCCAGGTAGCTGGGACTACAGGCGCCCGCCACCACACCTGGCTGATTTTTTGTATTTTTAGTAGAGACAGGGTTTCACCATGGTGGCCAGGCTGGTCTCAATCTCCTGACCTCGTGATCCGCCCACCTCGGCCTCCCACAGTGCTGGGATTCCAGGCATGAGCCGCCGCGCCCAGCCGGAAAAACCATGTTTTTAAGCATGAAGTCTGGGTTGCATATCAGTGCCCCTCTTCCTCCCTCGGTACAGAAATGCGCCCATGCTGGTTCCAGCTGGACCAGATCCCCTTCAAGGACATGTGGCCCGATGACAGCTACTGGTTTCCACTCCTGCTTCAGAAGAAGAAATTCCACGGGTACTTCAAGTTCCAGGGTCAGGACACCATCCTGGACTACACGCTCCGTGAGGTGGACACGGTCTAGCAGGAGCCCAGGGCAGCCCCTGGGCAGGAGACGTGGCTGCTGAACAGCCACAAACTGTCCTCACCTGGGAGCACCGAGTGGCTCAGAGCTGGGTTTCGTCTGGAATTGACTGGATGGAAAGAAAAATAAAGGTCTCTAACAGTTTTTTTTTTTTTTTTTTTTTTTTTTTTTTTTTTTTTTTTTTGGAGATGGAGTCTCGCTCTGTTGCCCAGGCTGGAATACAGTGGCACGATCTCAGCTCACTTCAACCTCCGCCTCCCAGGTTCAAGCGATCCTCCCATCTCAGCCTCCTGAAGAGGTGGGATTACAGGTGCACACTGTCACACCCAACTAATATTTGTATGTTAGTAGAGATGGGGGTTTCCCCATGTGGGCCAGGCTGGTCTTGAACTCCTGACCTCAGGTGATCCACCCGCCTCAGCCTCCCAAAGTGCTGGGATTACAGGCGTGAGCCACCGCGCCTGGCTGGTCTCTAACCTTTTAAACGTCCTCCTCTGGGCACCAGCACAGCCTGCCAGGTCCACAGGAAGCTGCCGGATGTGCTGGGCTTCGGCCCACATTGCTGCACAGAGGTAGGAGAGGATGGAGACTGCTCCCGAGGCGGGCAGCTGGCCCAGGGCAGGGGCACACGTGCTCGGACACACAGCCGCAAGCTGGGGATGTGTCCTCTCAAAACCCCCTGCACAGTGTGGGAAGCTGAGGCTCAGCCAAGGGCTCTAGGCTAAAACCCAGACTGAACGCCTCATAGGCTAGTCCCCTCCCCTGCCCAACTTTCATACACATTTAATAACAGTTGTTCACACGTTTATTGATAAACCGTCCAAAATGTAGGTCACGTGTAAACAATTCCAGTTTATTGGGTATATTGGGTATTGATCCCTGCAGCCTCCTAAAGTGCTTTGGACATGAACAGACCCGCAAAGCAAGAACAAAGGCCTCAGACGCACAGAGCCGCCCTGACATCCCTCAGCTCGGAGTCCCCGTGCCCCTTGTCAGAGCCCTAAACCTGTCTCCCTGCCTGCACTGTCTCCGGCAGACAAAGGGCAGCTGTCTGCACAGTGCCCCCCAAGTACGCAGGACACGAACCAGGAGGACCCAGTGAAAATGTCCCCTTTCACCATGATTGGCAGTCCCCCTCCCGCGGCCCCGCCAGCCGTCCTCGCAGGGCACATGGCATCTGGCATCTCCAGCAGCATCACACACAGCTGTCCCTGCCAGCTGGGTGAGGCCGCAATGACCGGCACAGGCTTGGGCTTGGGCCTGGGCTTGGGCTTGGGCTTGGGCTTGGGCTTGGGCTTGGGCTTGGGCCTGGGCCTGGGCTTGGGCTTGGGCCTGGGCCATGGGCAGCAGGAGGGCTGGAGAGGCGTGCGGGGAACTCCCCTCCCTCCAGCACCGGACCTCCACCTGCAGCAGTAAACAGCCTCTCAGCGCCTGGGCCTGGGGACCTGCCCGGGCAGCACAGGGCGGGGGCCAAGGAGGAAGAAGAAAGGTGGCCTCTGCTGCCCCTGCCTGGCAGGCCTCTTCCTGCTGCCCTTTAGAAGGCACTGGGAGGGAGGTGTTCCAAAGCCAGTGCCCACCCCTCCACAGAGCCGACACCAGGGCACACAGGAAGTGGCCACAGTCACACATGGGAGACAGGCTGCCCTCCTCATCGCTGCCCTCCAGCCCCCGCTTCACCCCGCCCTCCTGACCCTCGCACCCCTGCTCTCCAGGACCCACTCTCCAGCCCCCCAACCCCTGCCCCCTTGCTGTCCTCACCCCTGCCCTCCTGTCCCCGCTCACCTCTGCCCTCCTGTCCCCCCTCACCCCTGCCTTCCAGCCCCCCTTCACCCCTGCCTTCCTAACCCTCCTGCCCCCTCACCCCCTGCTCTCCTGCCCCCCAACCCCTGCCCTCTTGCTCTCCTCACCCCTGCCCTCCTGTCCCCCCTCATCCCTGCCCTCTTGCTCTCTCCTCACCCCTGCCCTTCTGTACCCCCGACCCCTGCTCTCCTGCTCCCTCTCACCCCTCTTCTGCTCCCCCTCACCCCTGCCCTCCTGTTCCCCCTCACCCCTGCCCTCCTGCTCCCTCCTCACCCCTGCCCTTCTGCTTTCCAGCTCCGTCCTCAGCCTCTGGATACGAGGACCCTGAGACCCTGATCCTGAAGTTTCCACCACAGGGAGATGCCACCAGGCATGTGGCCTCTCATACACTCACTGACCCCGGAGTCCCTGCCAGGAAAGCTCCTTCAGAAAAGCTCATTCTGAAGTTTTGCTCTCTCCTTGGAGGGCTGCGTCAGGAGCGCGTGCCTCGCCTACTCTGGAGACACAAAGGCCACAGCGCCTGACGCCCGCCACAGCTCCCCACAGCCTCCGTGGTCCTGCAGCTGGACAGGCCCCAGGCAGGTGCAGGAAGGACGGAGAGTCCTTGCAGCCTTCTGCCCACACAGGGTCATGCTTCATGGCTCAAGTGTCACGGTGCCACTCATGCCAACTGAGAACCTGTCTCTGCAGAGGGGGGTCAGAAGGCAGCACAGCCCAAGACTCGGGTGGGCTGGGGACTCACAGGACAGCCCACCCACTGGGCTCCAAGGGGAACATGCCCTCTGCTCATCTGGTCAGGAGGAAGCAGCCCAGCCCACAGCAGGAAGGCACCAGCAGAACCACAGGCCTGGCTAGGCCCGAGCCCCACAGCCCCCAAGTCAGCACAGCCGCTCCCTCTGGCTGGCTCACGGTGCACGACGGATCCCCTGCCTGTGAGGCACACACAGTCCCCTTTCCATCCCTGGGCCATGGCTGCCCATAGGTACAGGCAGAAGGGAAGCGTCCTCCGTGAGAGGAGAGAACACCCCAGAGGCCAGCGAGCAGCTGCAGAAAGTTGGGACCTCGGAAAGCCTGGAGCCCGGAGGACCTCTTCCAGCACCTCCCCCCGGCCAGGGAGGGGCCTCAGGCTCCAGAGAAGTGCAGGGGTCTAGGAGCCCAGCCTGGCTCCGTGTGCCTTCCACAAAAGGGGTTTGGGGCAGGAGCAGACCCAGGCCTGAGGTGGACATTTCACCCCCCACAGAGCTCAGGAGAATGGCCTTCCTCATCCAGAGAAGGGAAGGGGCCTGGAAGACCAGTCCCCTCTGTGGGCAGGTGGCCGGGACGGCAAGTGTGCAGCAAGAGGCTGGGAGGAGGGCTCTAGGCGCCTCAGAGAAGAAAATCCACTTAAAAAGGGGCTATCCCTCCTCTAAAGCCCCAGCTGGAATGGAACACACGTCCCCCACGCCCCCACCTGTCCTCTGCCAGCCCATCCAGCCTCAGTGCCGCACGGTGCAGACTCCAACACTGGTCACCAGAAATCAAGGGAGTCCAGGGGATGAGAACAGAGCTGCTGTAGCACCCGCGCTCAGAGCCGCAGCTCTCCGTCACGCCTTTGTCTTCCAGGCCTGAGACCACAAGCACACACAGGGTCATGGTGTGGACACAGGGGCACACATGGGGTCATGGTATGGGCACAGGGCATGAGGCCACTGGACCCCACAGGCCACTCCCAGACCAGGGCTCCTGGTGTTGACTGCAGCGAGTTCCCTAGAAAATTCACCGTGCGTGCCCCATGCCCGACGGCCCTCCCTCCCAGCCTTGGCACCACTGGCTGTCCCCTTGCTGTCCGTGGTCAGTCCCATGCCTGGGCTGCAGGGCGGCCCTGCCCTCTCTCTCTCCTCGGCTGACAGCACCATGACGCTGCCCCTCCCGACTGTTCCAGCACCTGGAGGCCCCGCCCCTATGCTCTCCCAGGCACAAACTCTATTAGATGAGAGATCCCTGCCTCCCGGCAGGGCTCTGGGTATCAGAAGAAAACCATTCCAGAGAACCCCACCACCCCTCTCCACCAGGCTAGCAGGCCACAGGGCGAAGGGCAGTGTGGCCCAGCTGCCCCTGTGGTCCATGGATGCCCCTCCCGACCCGCAGGCGTGAGCTCCTCTGCTCCGGCTGCAGCACGTGGTGGGGAGGGGAGCTGCCGTCCAAAGGGAATTACACTGGACACACCGTTTGGAAAGAGGTTTTAGTGCGGCCGCAGGGAGCACCACCTCAGCCTCAGGCGCTAGTGAGGACACAGGCCGTCCTCCGGCGGGGAACACGGTGGGGTCAGGGCACTGTGTGGTCCCGCAAAGAGGCAGCTGAGCTTGGGCCTCAGGTCGTTCCACACCTTGCTCATCTGGAAGGGAACACGAAGAGAACAACATCAGCAGGCGGGGCCGGGGCTGCTCCTCACGCTCTAATCCCAATTCCTTCCCCTGCCAGTGACAGGGAGGGAGAGGCCCTCGGGTGCATCAGCTCCTCAAACCTCTGGCAGAACCAGTACTGCCCATCCTGCACAGAGGAAGCCCAAACGAGGAGTGGACCAGCGACCTCATGTGACCTGTGGTCACAGACGCCCACGCCTCGGTCCCTGCACCCAGGACCAAAGGGCCGCAAATCTGCCTGCCGTGGAATCGTGAGAAACATTACTATCGCGTCATTGCCAGTACGTGCTCTAGCTGCCGTGCGGGCACTGGCCTCATGGAAGCCTTGACAGGTCAAACACCAAGGCCAGCCTGGGCAACATAGGGACACCCTGTCTCCACAGAAAATCAGAAATATTAGTCGGACGTGGTGGCGCCTGCCTGTGGTCCCAGCTACTCGGAAGGCTAGGGCTGCAGTGAGCTATGATGACACCACTGCCCTCCAGCTTGGGCGACAGAGCAAGACTCCATCTCAAAACCAAACAGCAAACCAGAAACACAGAGACCACATCCACCAAATCAGTAACACCCAAACCGAATGCAAACGGCAGCCCCACTCGCCAAGCACTTTGGGAACCAGGGTAAGGAACGGATGCTGTGGATGGAGGAGGGGAGCGTGGCAGTGAGGCAGGGGTCAGGCCAAGACCTGCCGGGCAGGGGCTCAGGTGGCCAGAGAAGGGCAGGGCACACCCTGGGGGCCTGCAGGGGAGGCTGAGTCACTGGACCACAGCACACTCATCTCAGCATCACAGGACTGGAAATTCCTCATCACCACAATAAAAAACCTGGTAGGACTGGGGTTATGGCATCATGCCCCGGGCAGGACAGGGCCCCGCCTGTTGGTCACGTTCCTTCACTGAGAACACACCCAGCCACTCACATGTCCAAGCCCAACCTGGTCCCTGAGACCCTGGCCGTGTCTCAGTGATGCTCCTAATACAGCAGCTGTCCCCACCTCTCCAGCCGCACCACGGCCGCCTCCGGCCAGCCATTCCCAAACTGCCGGACGGCCCGCAAGGCACCAAGCACCTCCCGGGGACAGTGTGGAATCTCGTGACCATCCCAGACACTCGGTGCCGTTCAACACAAACCACAGACCACGGCTTCAAAACTGCTTGCAGCTACTTAATAAACAGAGTTTCAGCCGGGCACAGGGGCTCGCGCCTGTAATCGCAGCGGCGCTGCCGTGAGCTAGCCACCAGAAATCAAGGGAGGCTTCCCCCACGACCTTGGCAGCGTTTCTTCTCACAGGCTGAAGGAACCGCCATCTGGAGGAGGCTGGCCAGGGATCTTCGAAAAACACCCACCTACGGCGCTCCCAGGTGACCAGAACCCTTCTCTCCGCCTCGGGGTGCTGGAGCCTTGGACTCCTCAAATCCCTCCAGAAGGCAGACTGTCCCTGTGTGCGCCTCTCTCCACCCTGCAGGAATCACTGGGGACACCCTCACAATTCTGATCTTGGCTACACAGGAGACTAGAAGATCTGGGTGAGCACCGTGTTCCGAAGCCCATAAGGACCCCAACTGCACTAAAATACCTCTCGAGGGCGGCCGGCCACCGCGCTGCCAGGCTGGAAGGAAGGGCGGCGGGAGAAAGAAAGGCCATGGCTGAGACAGCGGCCAGGGCAGGGCGGACTCACCTCCTTGTGCCCTTGGATCTGAGAGTTGACGAAGGCGCGGAGGATGTGGGAGGTGAGGGGCAGGTAGACGTGGATGAGCTGCGTCTCCTGGTGCAGGCAGTACAGGGAGAAGTAGTTCCGCAGCTCCATTGTCTGAATCGCGTTCTCCTGCTGCAAAGCAAACAGCCGCCCTTTGCGCCCAGCCAGCAACGGGAGCACCAAGGCCGGACCACCACCGCGCTCCCTGAGCCAGGACGGCCCCTTCTCCTTCAGCCTTCACCAGGCATTTGGAAGGTGGCGAGGTAAGAGAGGGCCGGGGAGGGAGCGCCGGGCAGGGAGCCGTGTAACTCTAGGCACCCGGGCCGGCTCCCTGCCTCCACTGCACCCCCAGCTCTGTTCCAGACACATGGAGCCAACCCAGGGGAGCCCACCAGGACGGCTGTGGTCCCACCATGGCCAGGAGGGGAAAGGCTCCCACGGGCCTGCTCCGCCGCCACGACACCCACCTCCACGATGCGGGACTCCAGCTGCTCCACGGACTCCGGCTCGCGGTTCTGCGCGGCGGCGCTCATCATTTGCCTCTTCATCAGGCTGTACTTGTGCAGCGCCCGCTGGTGCTTGTGCAGCACGCCCTTCTCATGCCGCTCGCACAGGTCCTGCCGGGCCAGGGGAGCCATTCGCCGCTGCCCTCAGTGTCCGCACCAGGCCCTGCGGAGCCGGCCGAGGGAAGCAGCCCCGCGAGACGGAAGGCCCCGTCTCCCCCTGCAGCCCTGGCTTCTCAGCTCCTCCTCCGTCTCCCAGGAGTTAGACCCTTGAAGGATCCTAAGATCATTCCTGAAAGTTCTGCCCCCAACCAAGGAGCAGCCAAGACTCACCTTATAGGACTGCAGCAGATCCAAGAAGAGGTTCAGCTTTTCCACCACGTCATTCTCTTCCTGCTTACCCTGGAAGGCGAGGGGGAGCTCACCCACGCAGATGCATACAGAACCCGGCCCCTGCCCGGGAACTGAGACCCAAGCCTGGCCTGGACCGGTTCCTTCCTTCCAGAGTCAGAGGGGCCCCCCAGAACCACCAGCCAGGTCTGCAGGGGGCCCGTTTCCCCACCGGCCCACCCATGACCAGGCAGAGACGCCTTCGAGCCCAGGAGTCTGGATGGGAACAAGGCCTGCGTTCCCGCGGGACGGCTGCCCGCCCTCCTGCTCATCAGCCCGGCCTGCCGCACCTGCCTCAGGCCTTCGCAAAGCCGGCGAATCTCCCGACACACACGCTGGGAGAGCCAGGCGCCCCCGACCCCCGACTCCTACGGCTCCATCAAGCACTGCGGAAAACCCGACCTCCCATCGGACGCTGTGAGCTGTGTGGAAAACGTGGACGCCCGGGAGGGACACGGGGGAGAAGGAGGGTGTGGTCTCCGCATCAGTAACAGGAGAGAGAAACGCAGGCCTGGGAAGGGGGCGCAGGGTAGGAGAGACGGCAGCTGCAGGCAGGACGTGCTGCTGATGCAGGAAGAGAGGCGGCCGCCTCGGGCTGCACGCAGAAGCACCACACTCGGCGGCGGGGGTGGCAGTGGACACTGACCCTCACACGAGGCTCTGTGCGGGCAGCACAGCCACAGAGAGAGCCCAACAGGGCAGTGAGTGCACAGCAAACGGCGGGCAGTCCTGGAGTGGAAGGGGGCCCCGTCATGGCAGAGGGATGCCCTGCTCCTAGGATCACCACAGCACCCGGGGACACGAGGTAGCCCCCACGGGCCGGACCCCACACAGAAACTGCCTCCGCCGGCCCGGCTTTCACGGGTAGCAGCGCTCGGTGGGGGCGCAGGCCACGCACAGTGCACAGCGCCGGACGCACAGTGCTCAGAGGCATCTGCGGTATGAAGAGTCCGTCCAAATCCCGGGGCTCCGGCTGCCACAGCGGGGAGCATCCAAGCTCTGGAGACAGCAGGGGTCCGGGGAAGGCAGTGGAGGGGGCAGCCCATCCACCACTGACCTGCACAGCTCACCACCGAACCCCCAGCCACAACCGCAACCAAGCCAGGCTGAGGGCAGGTATCCTGGGGAAACCCCCAACACCGACGCCTTCAGTCACACCCGGGCCCTGAAGGGCTCCTGTCCCCACAGCTCCCGCCCTCAGTCCCCACAGCTCACTGAGCAGCTCAGGGAGACCACGCTCCCCCCACGCTCCCCCCACGATTCCCCAGCCTCCACCCGTGGCAGGGGTAGAAAGCTCACCCCACGCCCTGCACGTCAAGCCTCAGCAGGAGACGGTGCAGGCAGAAGAAATGACAAGAAGGAGTTTTATGGGACACAGTCCTGGACTGGGAGCCAGGGGTGCTGCCCAGGCTCTGCTGTACCCCAGGGGACCCTAAGATGCCCCTGTACCGCGGGAACGCAGGCCTTGTTCCCATCAAGACTCCTGGGCTCAAAGGCGTCTCCGCCTGGTCATGGGTGGGCTGGTGGGGAAGGGGGCCCCCTGCAGACCTGGCTGGTGGTTCTGGGGAGCCCCTCTGACTCTGGGAGGAAGGAACTGGCCCAGGCCAGACCTCAGGCCGACTGAACAAGGAAGCTCCCCAGCCACCAACCCCACACCCAAAGCAGCTAGGATTCCAGCCAGTAAAATGTGCCAGGAGAAGAGGTGTGCTAAGAGTTTCTAAAACTCAAGACGGAAAACGCCAGCTGACCACAGATGCCCAGCTCCCACCTGACCAGGCAGGGGCTCAGGAGAATGGAGGCTTATTCCCTGACCCAGCAGAAGGGGGGGAACTCGGGGGTCCCTCTGCTTGTGTCATTTGTCACCAAGTCCCGTCTGTGGTTCAGTGCTAGACAAGGCCCGAAACCAGGGGTGTCCAATGTTTTGGCTTCCCTGGGCCACATTGGAAGAAGAAGAATTGTCTTGAGCCACACATAAAATACACTAACACTGTGACAGCTGATGAGCAAAAGAGAGAGAGGGAGGGAGGGAGGGAGCGAGGGAGGGAGGGAGGGAGGGAGGGAGGGAGGGAGGGAGGGAAGGAAGGAAGGAAGGAAGGAAGGAAGGAAGGAAGGAAGGAAGGAAGGAAGGAAGGAAGGAAGGAAGGAAGGAAGGAAGGAAGTCTGTGCATAAATCTCATGTTTTCAGAAAGTTTACAGATTTGGGGTTTTTTGAGACAGGATCTTCCTCTGCTACCCAGGCTGGAATACAGTGGCGTGATCTCAGCTCACTGCAACCTCCGCCTCCCAGGTTCAAGCGATTCTCCTGCCTCAGCCTCCCGAGTAGCTGGGATTACAGGTGTGTGCCACTGTGCCTGGCTGATTTTTTGTATTTTTAGTAGAGATGGGGTTTCACCATGTTGGCCAGACTGGTCTCGAACTCCTGACCTCAGGTGATCTGCCCATCTCAGCCTCCCAAAGTGCTGAGATTACAGATGTGAGCCACTGTGCCCGGCCAAGTTTACGGACTTGTGTTAGGCCACATTCAAAGCCATCCTGGGCCACATGCAGCCCGCAACCATCAATGCATGTGCCTTTAACCAAGGCGAAGGCCCCATCACCGTGGAACACACAGACCCTACTCCGAGTCTCACGTGTCTTGCTGGGATATGGCTACCTTCAGCTCCTAATAGGTCTGGGGAGAGTAAAACTGGTGTAAGTACAAGCAGAATTAGGAAAAACGGTCCTCCCTGCCTCTGACTGAACAGCAAGGGTGAGATGGAACTTTTGCTGCATCAAATGAAAGGCCTCGAGGTTCATTCCACGTAAAAGCTCCATTTCACCACAACCAAGGACAGTGAGAGAGATTCAGGAAACAGCACTTCTCCAGACATTGCAGTCCCCAAACACAACTCATGAGATGTCCAAGAGTCACAGAGCTGGGCAAAACCTCAAGCCACAAACTCCTACTGCACCAGAAGCCTCAACCTTCTCTTCCTCTTCAAGGTGGAAATGCGGCGTCCAGGGCTGAATCAGAAAAAACCTTGGAAATCACCTCATGAGTGATGCTGATCCTGCGCTCTGCAGAGCCCTGGGGCACTCTGGGTCCCTGCCGGCAGCCACCTGCTGCAGAGGGAGTGGAATGTGGCGAGGGTCTGGGTCCCTACGACAGGAACACCTTTTATGCTTTGCACACGGAGTTTGGAGGAAAGAGTCAGCAGGTTACAGAAACAGCTCTTTTGGCCGGGCACAGAGGCTCGTGCCTGTCATCCCAGCACTTTGGGAGGTCGAGGTGGGCGGATCACTTGAGGTCAGCAGTTTGAGACCAGCCCAGCCAATATGGTGAAACCCCGTCTCTACTAAAAATACAAAAATTAGCCAGGCGTGGTGGTGGGCACCTGTAATCCCAGCTACTCGGGAGGCTGAGGCAGGAGAATCGCTTGAACCCAGGAGGCAGAGGTTGTAGTGAGCCGAGATCACACCACTGCACTCCAGCCTGGGCAACAGAGCAAGACTGTGTCTCAAAAATAAAAAAAAAAAAAAAGGAAATAGCTCTTTTAATAATATAGTCCAACCCCCTTGTATTTAATTGATGGGGAAACTGAGGCCTGGAGACCAAAGTAGCTTGAGCACAGTCACAGCACAGATGCGCGATGCCCAGGGCAGGTGGCCCTGAGCTCCTCTGTCTCTATGCTGACAAGCCCCCAGCCCCCCGTTCTCGGTTCCCTCCACCTGGGGGCAGTGGGCACACAGACCTGAAGACAGAATAGACTCAGCCCCAATCCACAGACAACAACAGTGCCCTCCCTCCGTTTCTAAAGGGAACACACAAGCACGGGGGCGGAAGAGGAAGAAAACCCAGGACTTTCCACACCAGCAAAGGCATCAAATTTCCTCTTCAGCACGAAAAACGTCACGGGCACCTGAGCGCCCCGGTTCCAGCTTGAAAAGCCCCGACTCCACAGCACGTGGGTTCACCAAGCCATCAGGAGCTCCGGGGCTCAGCGGGGAGCGCGGCCCTCATGGGCATGATCTGATCACTTACTTCAAACCAATACAAGCAGCCTGGAGGCCACTTTCCCAAGAAATAGGAACTAAGTAGCAAGCTCCCACGTTCACAACTACGTCAGCTTTTTTTTATTTTTGAGACCGGGTCTCACTCTGTCGCCCAGGCTGGAGTGCAGTGGCACCATCACGGCTCACTGAAGCCTCTACCTCTTGGGTTCAGGTGATCCTCCTACTTCAGCCTCTTGAGTAGCTGGGACTACAGGCATGCACCACCACCCCTGGCTAATTTTTTTTTTTATAGAGATGAGATCTTGCTCTGTTGCCCAGGCTGGGTCTCGAACTCCTGGGCTCAAGCAGTCCTCCTGCCTCGGCCTCCCAAAGCACTGGGATGATAGGTGTGAGCCGCCATGCCCAGCCACTAACAGTTTTTTAACATAAAAGCACCCAGATGAGCCTTGCAGCGTGATAGTAAACACCGTATCTTCAAACTGATCCCAAACGACTCCAAGATCTTGGTGGATTTCTAAAAACAGCTTCTGCCCATGCAGCAGAAGCACTTCCTGAGGTTGTGTGTGGAGTGGGAGGTGGGAGCCTCTTGGGTGCTGGGGCTTCATCATCATTCTGATGAGTTAAGTCTCCAGTGCCAAATCCTAGTTGACTCAGACAGCAAAGTGGGAACTATCTGGTCCACCCAGGAGTATGCCTGGAAGTCTGAGATGATCTTTTCAAAGACAGAGTCTATCTTCTCTTCCAACCTCAGCAAAATCAACACTCAAGACTACAGCCCTATCTGTTTTGTCACTGGCAACCCCTCTCGAAAGCATAAACACTCCTAGGGAGCCACCAGGAACAGATGGGGACAGGCAGCTCCCACCCAGGGCACAGCTGCTCACTCACTCAGCTCACAACTGGGAAGCCGGCTGGGCGCAGTGGCTCACGCCTGTAATCCCAGTACTTTGGGAGGCCGAGGTGGGCGGATCACCTGAGGTCAGGAGACCAGCCTGACCAACATGGTGAAACCTCGTCTCTATTAAAAATACAAAAAATTAGGCCGGGCGCGGTGGCTCAAGCCTGTAATCCCAGCACTTTGGGAGGCCGAGACGGGCGGATCACGAGGCCAGGAGATCGAGAGACGATCCCGGCTAACACGGTGAAACCCCGTCTCTACTAAAAAATACAAAAAAACTAGCCGGGCGAGGTGGCGGGCGCCTGTAGTCCCAGCTACTCGGGAGGCTGAGGCAGGAGAACGGCGTAAACCCGGGAGGCGGAGCTTGCAGTGAGCTGAGATCCAGCCACTGCACTCCAGCCTGGGTGACAGAGCAAGACTCCGTCTCAAAAAAAAAAAAAAAAAAAAAAAAAAAAAAATTAGCCAGCCGCGGTGGTGGACACCTGTAGTCCCAGCTACTCAGGAGGCTAAGGGAGGAGAATCACTTGAACCCGGGAGGCGGAGGTTGCAGTGAGCCGAGATCGCACCACAGCGCTCCAGCCTGGTGACACAGCGAGACTCCGTCTCAAAAAACCAAAACAAAAACAAACTGTGAAGCCCGTGTAAGCAGGAGGCGCTCCCCATGCCAAGGCATAGTGTGTTCTCTGGAACAGGCGCCTGGGAGAACCAATCCACTCACCTGTTGTGCGGCCTTATCGGCGAGCAGCGCGAATTCCACAGACAGGCCTTTCAGAGCCTGCTTCAGGGACCCCCAGGTGCTGCTGTTCAGAGCGGCCCAGGAGGGCAGCGGGGTTGTGTCGGACCCGATTGCACTGAGGGAGCAAGCACACGAGAGGAGACACTCAAGGCCTGGAGCTCACCCCGCAGTCAAGCCTGGCATCCCCCGCCACAGACGTGCAGCTCTCAACACTGCGTCCTCCACGGCAACCTGCATGCTCCCCCGTCCTGTGCCCCTGCTGCTCAAAGAGTGGCCTGTGGGGACCCTGGAAGCCCAGGAGAAAGAGTGGCCCTGAGGCTGCACCCCAGGCCCTGCTGCATCTGTTCTTCCCTACCAGCCCCCAGGTGACATGTGTGCACAGGTGAGGGGCACTGCTGGGGGGAGCAGAGTCCTGGGTGGGGTCTCCCCTCCCCTCAGGCAAAGGAAGCATTGCTAGCCCATGGTCTGTTCTTCCCCAAGTCAAAGGGATCTTTTTTTCTTTTTTTAAGATGGAGTCTTGCTCTGTCGCCCAGGCTGGAGTGCAGTGGCACAATCTCAGCTCACTGCAACCTCCGCCTCCCAAGTTCAAGCAATTCTCCGCCTCAGCCTCCCAAGTAGCTGGGATTACAGGCGCCCACCACCATGCCCAGCTAATTTTTTTTTTTTTTGTATTTTTAGTAGATAGGGAGTTTCACCATCTTGGTCAGGCTAGTCTTGAACTCCTGACCTCATGATCCACCTGCCTTGGCCTCCCAAAGTGCTGAGATTACAGGCGTGAGCCACCGTGCCCAGCCAGGGCTCTTTTTTTAATTTTTTTATTTTTTGAGATGAAGTTTCGCTCTTGTTGTCCATGCTGGAGTGCAATGGCACAATCTCGGCTCACTGCGATGTCCACCTCCTGGGTTCAAGCAATTCTCCTGCCTCAGCCTCCCGAGTAGCTGGGATTATAGGCATGTGCCACCACGACCAGCTAATTTTGTACTTTTTTAGCAGAGACAAGGTTTCATCATGTTGGTCAGGCTGGTCTCGAACTCCTGACCTCAAGTGATCCACCCACCTTGGCCTCCCAAAGTGCTGGGATCACAGGCATGAGCCACCCAGCCTGGCCTGGGATCTTTTTTTAAAGTCTCATCCTGACAGTGGGAAAACTACCAGACTAGAAACTGGTGAGCATTTACTCGTGCTCAGAAATCTGTGTTTCAGGGCTGAAATTCTCCCGTGTTTCTTCTAAATATGACCCCCCATGTGCCTGACCCACTTTCTGCCCCTTCTGGGGTGAAACAGGTCAGGATGCTGGTTATTACAGTAAATGCACTTTCTGCCCAAGCCCTTCACCAGCGTGGATTTCCATCCCACCGCGCGTGCCCCTGCAGAAGCTGAAAGGTCACCTGCCTTAGCTCCTTCCCGAATATGAGAAGATCTGCCGCATTGTCGATGGCCCGCGACGCGATCCGCTCGGCCCTGTCGCGAAGCTTGTGAAAGCTGTTGTAGATGTTCCGGATTAGCTCCCGGCTGATGGCAAACTGAGCCTGGATGTCAGCTGGGAGGAAGTCCTGACATGATGCGGAGGGGGAGAGAGACTGTGTGTTACTCGCTGGGGAGCACCTGTCAGACGGGAGCAGCCAGTCCCCCAAAAGCTGAGCCACAGGAGACCCAGCAGGTCCATGAGCCACCCCGAGAGCCCAACTCCTCCAGGCCTGCAGGGATCACTCTGTACGTCCAAAAAAGAAACGAAAACCGTCATCACCCGCATGCCACAAACACGAAGACAAATGAGCCCTGGGATGAGGACCACAGAGTCCACTGAAATCCCATCACACCGGAGGACCTATCCAAAAACACTCAAATAAGGCCAGGGGCGGTCACTCACGCCTGTAATCCCAGCACTTTGGGAGGCTGAGGCGGGTGGATCACCTGAGGTCAGGAGTTCGAGACCAGCCTGACCAAAATGGTGAAACCCCGTCTCTACAAAAAATACAAAAATTAGCTGGGCATGGTGGCGGGCGCCTGTGATCCCAGTTACTCTGGAGGCTGAGACAGGAAAATTGCTTGAACCTGGGAGGCAGAGGTTGCAGTGAGCTGAGATCATACCATTGCACTCCAGTCTGGGCGACAGAGCAAGATTCTGTCTCAAAACAAACAAACCAACAAAACCCTCAAATAATCCCAGCACTCTGGGAGGCCGAGGTGGGTGGATCACGAGGTCAGGAGATCAAGACCACAGTGAAACCCCATCTCTACTAAAAATACAAAAAATTAGCCAGGCGTGGTGTTGGGCGCCTGTAGTCCCAGCTACTCGGGAGGCTGAGGCAGGAGAATGGCGTGAACCCGGGAGGCGGAGCTTGCAGTGAGCCTTGATCGTGCCACTGCTCTCCAGCCTGGGCGACAGAGCTAGACTCCATCTCAAAAAATAATAATAATAATAATCTTTAGCTGGATACAGTGACTCACGCCTGTACCCCAGCACTCTGGGAGAGAGGCAAGAGGATCGCCAGAGCCTGGGAGTTTAAGAACAGCCTAGGCAACACAGTGAGACCCCATCTCTCCCAAAAAATCAAAAAATTAGCCAGGCGTGGTGGAGCGCCTGTGGTCCCAGGCGCTTACAGAGGGCTGAGCAGGAGGATCACTTGAGCCCAGGAGTTCCAGGCTGCAAAGAGCCATGATCACAACACTGCAGTCCATCCTGGGGACCCTGTCTCCAGAAAACAACAAAAATAAAAACAAACAATCTTCAAGTGAAACACAATGAACATAAATCCCTGAAAGACTCTCCACATGGGGGGAAGGCCTCTTGTATGCCTCACTTATTCCCAAAGACGTTTTAGAAGCTTTGATACTAGCTACCAGTGTTCAGAAAACAGAAAGCTCAATGAGTAAAATGAAGGTAAAAGATCTGGCCAGGCGTGGTGGCTCATGCCTATAATCTCAGTACTTTGCGGGGGCCATGCCAGGAGGACTGCTTGAGGCCAAGAGTTCAAGGCCAGCCTGGGCAACATAGTGAGACTTCATCTATACCGAAAACAAACAAATCAGCCAAGTGTTGTGGCACACGCCTGTAGTCCCAGCTGTTATGGGAGGCTGAGGTGGAAGAATCGCTGGAACCCGGCAGGTCAAGGCTGCAATGACCTATGATTGTGCCACTGCACTACAGCCTTGGGGACAGAGCAAGACCTTGTCTCAAAAAATAAAATAAAATAAAATTAGATTTTTTTATTTTTGTATGAAGAAGCAGGTTTTTTTCTGGGTTTTTTGTTGTTGCTATTGTTGTTTTTGAGACAAAGTCTGAGTCTGTTCCTCAGGCTGGAGTGCGGTAACATGACCTCGGCTCACTGCAGCCTCCGCCTCCTGGGTTCAAGTAATCCTCCTGCCTCAGTCTCCCAAGTAGCTGGGATTACAGGTGCCTGCCACCAGGCCTAGCTAATTTTTTTTCTTTTTTTTGATGGAGTCTCTGTCACCCAGGCTAGAGTGCAGTGGCACATGATCTCGGCTCACTCCAACCTCTGCCTCCTGGGTTAAAGCAATTCTCCTGCCTCAGCCTCCCGAGTAGCTGGGATCACAGGTGTGCGCCATCGCACCTGGCTAATTTTTGCATTTTTAGTAGAGACGGGGTTTCACCATGTTAGGCTAGTCTTGAACTCCTGACCTCGTGATCCACCCGCCTCGGCCTCCCAAAGTGCTAGGATTACAGGTGTGAGCTACCATGCCTGGCCAGTTTTTTGGGGTTTTTTTGTATTTTTATTAGAGATGGGGTTTTGCTATGTTGGCCAGGCTGGTCTCAGACTCCTGACCTCAAGTGATCCGACAGCCTCAGCCTCCCAAAGTGCTGGGATTACAGGCATGAGCCACCGTGCCGGCCTGAAGAAGAGGTTTAAAAAGAAAAAACAAAAAACAAAAAAACTACCCTAACCTTAGTCCTTTTTGGAAAAAGACCAGATTTCAAACATTCAATCATAAACAGATGCAACAATGAATCCCCAGAAATCTGAAGAGGCGGTGACACAAGCATCCGGCTGTCTGAGTCACAGAAAGGGGCAGAGGGCACGGGGTGCCTGGAGGGCCTGAGGTCAGAGCTCAGCCACATCCCGGCCCTGCTGCTTAGAGGCTCGGGGCCTTGGCTCGCCGAGCCTGTTTCTCCATCCGTAAAACAGGCCTCCCAGCCCTGTGTCAGAGCAGCTGAAACGAGGGTTAAATGAGGAAACCATGCGACAGATGTCAGTATAATCCTTGCCACGCAGACGAGGCAGAATCACTACAAAGGGTTAAAACTGTTGTTTCTCTGGTTAAAAAGGGAAGGACTCTTCAAAGTTAGAAAAATACCTTGGCCCTGGTAGCCAGCTTACAGTTCATGAATTCGTCCCCGACGCACTGTGCTGACTCCTTTAACTTGTTCTGCACATCCTGCAAAAGGAAAAGAGACAGCTTCACCCTCTTCTACAGGCAGCAAGAAAGCGGCTGTGGGGCGTGGGCCACTGTGCAGCGGAATGCCGTCCTTCCTCAGCAGAAACACATTTCCATATGTTGGCTTTGACATTAGGATTCCGCAATCTCTTGACTCTCCCTTAGGTGTTTTTCTCACCAAACAGGATGTCCTGGCTTCACAGCAGAAGCCCCACAAACCTGCAGCCTCTCTCCAGAGGCACAGCCACTCCATCCACAGACGGGGGGCGGCTCTGCAGAGAAACGGCCCCTGCATCCACAGACCTCCATCCACAGCCACTCCATCCACAGACCTCCATCCACAGTCCTCCATCCACAGACCTCCATCCACAGACCTCCATCCACAGACCTCCATCCACAGTCCTCCATCCACAGACCTCCATCCACAGACCTCCATCCACAGACCTCCATCCACAGTCGGGGGGCGGCTCTGCAGAGAAACGGCCCCTGCATCCACAGACCTCCATCCACAGACCTCCATCCACAGACCTCCATCCACAGTTGGGGGGCGGCTCTGCAGAGAAACGGCCCCTGCATTCACAGACCTCCATCCACAGACCTCCATCCACAGACCTCCATCCACAGTCGGGGGGACGGCTCTGCAGAGAAACGGCCCCTGCATCCACAGACCTCCATCCACAGACCTCCATCCACAGACCTCCATCCACAGTCGGGGGGCGGCTCTGCAGAGAAATGGCCCCTGCATTCACAGACCTCCATCCACAGACCTCCATCCACAGACCTCCATCCACAGACCTCCATCCACAGTCGGGGGGCGGCTCTGCAGAGAAACGGCCCCTGCATTCACAGACCTCCATCCACAGACCTCCATCCACAGTCGGGGGGCGGCTCTGCAGAGAGACAGCCCCTCCATCCACAGACCTCCATCCGCAGACGAGGGGCGGCTCCGCAGAGAAACGACCCCTCCGTCCACAGACCTCCATCCGCAGACGGGGGACAGCTCTCCAGAGAGACAGCCCCTCCATCCACAGACCTCCATACAGACGGGGGACAGCTCTGCAGAGAAACGGCCCCTCCATCCACAGACCTCCATCCGCAGACGGGGGGCGGCTCTGCAGAGAAACGACCACTCCATCCACAGACCTCCATCCGCAGATGGGGGGAGGCTCTCCAGAGAGACAGCCACTCCATCCACAGACCTCCATCTGCAGATTGGGGGCGGCTCTGCAGAGAAACGGCCCCTCCGTCCACAGACCTCCATCCGCAGACAGGGGAGGCTGTGCAGAGAAACAGCCACTCCATCCACAGACCAGAGGCGGCTCTGCAGAGAAACAGCCCCTCCATCCGCAGACGGGGGGCATCAGCCCCGGAGACAGACGGCAGATACGTGAGACCCTGGTAGGTTCCAAAAGCGCAATAGAACAGGGCAAAAGCGTCTTCCTTCCTGGGAACGCATGCCTGGCGCCAGGGACACCAGAGCCCAGGGAGCTGCTGGGCAGAGGAAGGACAGGCCCAACCACTAGCACTGGAGCCCTCTCATCTGAACGAGGCTTCCTGGGCAAAGCCATGCCTGAAAATCAGGAGCCACCCAGGAGATACAAGGGGAAACCCTAATAGGCAGCTGTTGACGTGTCCAGGAATTCTCAAATTTCAGAGATGCCTTGAAGATCATCTGACTCAACTCTCATTTTACAAAAAACAAAAACTTGAGGCCCAGCATGATGCATGCCTGTAGTCCCAGCTACTCAGAGCCTGAGGCGGGAGGATCACTTAGAGCCCAGGAGTTCAGGGCCAGCCCGGGTAACATAGTGAGACCCCATCTTTAAAAACAGAAAGCAAGCAAGAAAACTGAGGCCGGGAAGTGACAGAGAATGATACCTGTGGAAAGGCCACAGGGCGCATCCTACCCCCAGAACAGGGGTATCGCCCGCCTGTGACCCACGGCACCCCTCCCCACCGCCCCTCCCAGGTCCTGCCACATTCCTCTTCTGACAATCCAGATCGCCTTCCAAAGGAAGGTTTCCACCCCCAGGGCTCAAAAGGTCCCACTGCGTGCTCCAGACATCCCCAGGCGCATCCCAGAGACACCCCAGGCACAGGGCGAAGGCCCCTCTGCCTCCGAGAGAAGTGAAGACAAAAGGAAGCAAGGCTTGTGTGAAGTCAGCCTGGGAGAGGGGGTGTCTTCCTGCAGCAGGGACACGGGCAGGGGCCCTCAGGTCCCCATTCAAGAAGGGCTTTCCAGAAAACAGAGGAGAGCCTGGAAACCTCTATTCCAGTGGAGCCCCCGCCCCTCCGCTCACAGGGAGAGGGTCCTGCAGGCACAGGCGGAGGAGAAGCACCCGACCCGCCTTCCCTGGAGGGGCTGGCGGCTGCTTCCTCCTGCAGGAAACAGGAGCTGTGCTGCAGGGTTGGTATTTTTGTTTTGTTTTGTTTTTTGTTTTCTTGAGACAGGGTCTCGCTCTGTCGCCCAGGCTGGAGTGCAGTGGCACAATCACAGCTCACTGCAAGCTCCACCTCCCGGGTTCAAGGGATTCTCATGCCTCACCTCCCGAGTGACTGGGATTACAGGTGTGCACCACCATGCCTGGCCTCAGTTTCATTTTGTTTTGGCAGAGACAAAGTCTCGCTATGTTGCCCAGGCTGGTCTCAAACGCCTGGGCTTAAGGGACCATCTGGCCTCGGCCTCTCAAAGCGCTGGGATGAGAGGCGTGGGTCACCGTGCCCACAAGCTATAGCTTCTTGACACACACTAAAGCTGTTCCGCAGCAGCTGGGAGGAAGGAACCCCCGCTCGGACCTGGACGGAGCGCGTGTACAAGAAGTTAATTCCCGGCTGCAGGTCTGTGCTGTGGCTCTGACAAGGAGACTCAGCCTGTGTTCCAGTGGTCCCTAGTCAGACAGGGCCTTGTTTTAAGTAAACACTTCTTCCCATCTGGAGTCTCTGGCACCTCCCTAAACCCTCCAAAACATCCAGCCTAAATCCTCAAAGTGACCACAGAGACCCATGATCTCCACACAGATTTACAAAATCCTGCAAAGTCAACACCAGGGACACCTCTGAAAATCACATTCAGACTGTTATCTGGAGACGAAATAAGTCTTGTCTGTGTCATTCCTGCTGGGCGTCCAACGAGGGACCAGGAGGACAAGAAACCAAACCTGAGAGAGGAAAGGGCAGGTCCGGAGGCTCGGGACCTCCCGGGGCCAGGGCAGACACACTCACCGAGCCACTGAAGGACAGGAAGAGCTTGAGGACCACATCCTCGGAGAACAGGGGGTGCCGTGCCACCAGGTTGACGAAGCGCTTCAGGGCTCTCCTCCTGGCCTCGATGAACTCCCTGTCGGCTGGAGGAGGGCACGGGGTCACTGGACAGAGTCCAGGGTGCCGGCCCCCATCTGCTCTGGGTGAGTTCTCAAAACTCTCCCTACAGGCGGCAGAGCGCCCAGCAGCTAGCGGAGGGCACTGGCCGGGCCCCCAGTGCTGCTCGGACAATGGGTCTGAAAAAGCTGCCCAGAGCTAGAGCCGCACTCCCAGATGCCCCCTCCGGCCACACACACTTGGGTCCAGGAGCTGCCAGGGAAAACCACAGATCTGCTTGTCTCCATCGGGAGTCCTGGGAACCACGAGAGCGGTCGCTTTGATCACCTCCATTAAAGACATCCTCCAGAATCCCCTCCTGGCACTTCTCTCCGCGAACGAATGGGTTTTGCTACGCTCCAACACTAACGCAACCCAGGTTTTTTTTTGTTTTTTTTTTTGACACAGAGTTTCACTCTTGTTGCCCAGGCTGGAGTGCAGTGGCACAATCTTGGCTCACTGCAACCTCCACCTCCCAGGTTCAAGCGATTCTCCTGTCTCAGCCTCTGGAATTAGCTGGGATGACAGGTGCCCGCCACCACACCCGGCTAATTTTTGTATTTTTAGTAGAGATGGGGTTTCACCATGTTGGTCAGGCTGGTCTCCAACTCCCGACCTCAGGTGATGTGCCCACTTCGGCCTCCCAAAGTGCTGAGATTACAGGCGTGAGCCACTGCACCCGGCTGAGTTTTTCTATTCACTGTGCTTATAACTCACTCTGCAAAGGATCCAATTACTCATTGCTTTCATTCAGGTTAAGGCCGGGCGCGGTGGCTCAAGCCTGTAATCCCAGCACTTTGGGAGGCCGAGACGGGCAGATCACTAGGTCAGGAGATCGAGACCATCCTGGCGAACACGGTGAAACCCCGTCTCTACTAAAAAATACAAAAAACTAGCCGGGCGAGGCGGCGGGCGCCTGTAGTCCCAGCTACTCGGGAGGCTGAGGCAGGAGAATGGCGTAAACCCGGGGGGCGGAGCTTGCAGTGAGCTGAGATCCGGCCACTGCACTCCAGCCCTCCAGCCCGGGCGACAGAGCCAGACTCCGTCTCAAAAAAAAAAAAAAAAAAAAAAAAAAAAACAAATCATTCAGGTTAAATATTTTCACTCTAAGGGGAAAAAAAGTAAAAGCATATACTGATGCATTCAAGACATTTCAGTATGAACACAAATAAAAATGGTATTTAAGTACTTTTTTTTTCTTTTTTGAGACGGAGTTTCGCTCTTGTCACCCAGGCTGGAGTGCAGTGGTGTCATCTCGGCTCACTGCAACCACCGCCTCCCAGGTTTAAGGGATTCTCCTGCCTCAGCCTCCCAACTAGCTGGGATTACAGGCGTGTGCCACCGCACCCAGCTAATTTTTGTACTTTTAGTAGAGACAGGGGTTTCACCATGTTGGTCAAGCTGGTCTCGGACTCCTGACCTCAGGTGATCCACCCACTTCAGCCTCCCAAAGTGCTGGGATTACAGGCGTGAGCCACCAGCACCCAGCCTTTAAATACTACTTTAATGTATTAAGAAATACAGTCAGGGCCGGGCGCGGTGGCTCAAGCCTGTAATTCCAGCACTTTGGGAGGCCGAGATGGGCAGATCACGAGGTCAGGAGATCGAGACCATCCTGGCTAACACGGTGAAACCCCGTCTCTACTAAAAAATACAAAAAACTAGCCAGGCGAGGTGGTGGGCGCCTGTGGTCCCAGCTACGCGGGAGGCTGAGGCAGGAGAATGGCGTGAACCCGGGAGGCGGAGCTTGCAGTGAGCTGAGATCCGGCCACTGCACTCCAGCCCGGGTGACAGAGCGAGACTCCGTCTCAAAAAAAAAAAAAAAAAAAAAAAAAAGGCCGGGCGCGGTGGCTCAAGCCTGTAATCCCAGCACTTTGGGAGGCCGAGGCGGGTGGATCATGAGGTCAGGAGATCGAGACCATCCTGGCTAACACAGTGAAACCCCGTCTCTACTAAAAAATACAAAAAAAAAACTAGCCGGGTGAGGTGGCGGGCGCCTGTAGTCCCAGCTACTCGGGAGGCTGAGGCAGGAGAATGGCGTGGACCCGGGAGGCGGAGCTTGCAGTGAGCTGAGATCCGGCCACTGCACTCCAGCCTGGGAGACAGAGCCAGACTCCGCATCAAAAAAAAAAAAAAAAAAAAAAAAGAAATACAGTCAGGTTCGATGGCCCACGCCTGTAATCCCAGCATCTTGGGAGGCTGAGGAGGGCAGATCACATGAGGCCAAGGAGTTCTACATCAGCCTGGCCAGCGTAGCGAAACCCTGTCTCTAAAAAAAGACATAAAAGAGGCCGGGCACTGTGGCTCACGCCTGTAATCCCAGCACTTTGGGAGGCCGAGGGAGGCGGATCACGAGGTCAGGAGATTGAGACCATCCTGGCTAACACGGTGAAACCCCCGCCTCTGCTAAAAGTACAAAAAAATAGCCGGGCGCAGTGGCGGGCGCCTGTAGTCCCAGCTACTTGGGAGGCTGAGGCAGGAGAATGGCGTGAACCCAGGAGGTAGAGCTTGCAGCGAGCCGAGATTGCACCACTGCACTCCAGCCTGGGCGACAGAGCAAGACTCTGTCTCAAAAAAAAAAAAAAGAAAAGAAAGAAAACAAATACAGGCCAGGCGTAGTGGCTCACGCCTGTAATCCTAGCACTTTGGGAGGCCGAGGCAGGTGAATTACCTGAGATCAGGAGTTCAAGACCAGCCTAGGCCACGTGGTGAAACCTGTCACTACAAAAATACAAATATGAGCTGGGCACAGCGGCACGCGTCTATAATCCCAGCTACTTGGGAGGCTGAGGCACGAGAATCACTTGAACCCAGGAGACAGAGGCTGCAGTGAGCCGAGATTGCACCACTGCACTCCAACCTGGGCAACAGAGTGAGACTCTATCTCAAAAAAAAAAAAAAAAGAAAAGAAAATAAATACAGTTGGCTGGGGCTTCCCTCCTGGCTCACGACTGGCAGGCCTCTTCCGATGAGGCTGCGCTTCCGTAACGCGCAAGTGGTGCAGCACGTGTGTGCGGTTTCCAGGTGCTGAACACCAGCCAGCGCTTAGCAACTCGGATGCCCAGGTCTGAGCCAGCGTCCCACATCCCTGTTGTGTCCTCTGCTCTCTGCTGCCCTGAGCGCCCACGTGCCCTTCAGCGTGATCAGAATGATCTGCTCTGTGGCGTTCACACGGGACGGGGAGAAAATCACACCATCAGACCCCGAGCTGCTCAGCGACCGGCGAGAGGCAGAAGCACTTATGCACCATTGTACGATTTCAGATGCAGGGAACCGGCCACTGTGTTAGCTCTGATGCTGCGCCCCTGTCCAGGACAGGGTGACTGTGGAAGGGCTGGGAACGGCGGAAAGCCAGGATCAAGCTCTAAGCACTTGCCTTCCCAGCATGTTTTATTCACAATTGGAGGAACGGGCTGAGGGAGAGACCCCCAGTGAGATCAGAGCTGGCAGCCGCGGTCCACGTGCTCTGCAGCCCGGGGGGACACAGGCCTGGGGAGGGGCTCCCAGGTCATCTGTGATCTCCCACCTGGCCCAAGGCCATCTTCAGGCAGAGGTGAAGGTGAGGCAGCCGCATGCTGTCTTTTCTCTCCTGCAAGACGCAGCTTACATTTCCTACTTGCACAACTTCTGTTCTCTTCCATGAGGTCAACGAGTGCTCCCATGGTACCCATGGCTCAGGCTCCCATGGCTTTGCAGATGCCGGCAGGGCAATGCCAGCCAGGTGAGTACACAGTGCTCCTGGCAGTCCTCCTGGGAGCTCTCGGGGGCCCTGGCCACTGCACTCTGGAGAGGGGAAGTGGGGTTCTCTTTCACACCTGCACAGCAAGGGCTTCCCCACCTGTCAGTCATCCAGGTCATCCAGTTGAAGGCTCCAGTGGGCTAAGGATGCCGGGTGCCAGTCTCCCTGCCTGCACCAAGGCTGCACTCAAGCCATAGCTCTGCCCCAGATGCCAAAAGGCTGGAGTTTCCCTGCAGCCCTGCACCTGCCTAGTCTACAGTGGGCTCCATCCCTGAGCTGGGACCACAGGGTGGGCTCGCCCCCTCCACCCCCAGTGGGCAGCACGCCCAGCTTTACCTCCCAGCATTCTCTTGGGTGGCAGGGCAGGCACCATACGGTAGGGAAACTTGTGCAGGAGCATCTCCTGGAAGACCACGAAGTCATTGTACCGTCTGTACACGGAGGACTTGAAGCGCTGCAAGAGAAGGTTCGGTGCTTAGATCTGACATTGGAAACCACGCCACCTCATCACTTCCCCTCAACAGAGCCCAGGAAAACAGCAGCACCACATGCATCTCCTCTCACCAGGCCTTTACTAAACGGAGAAATCCTGTAATGCCTTCATGTATGGCAATGCAACTTTTAAACTCTTAGGCCGGGCGCGGTGGCTCCTGCCTGTATTCCCAGCGCTCTGGGAAGTCGAGGCAGGTGGATCACCTGAGGTCAGGAGTTCGAGACCAGCCTGGCCAACATGGCAAAATCCCATCTCTACTAAAAATACAAAAATTAGCTGGGTGTGGTGGTGGGCAGCTGTAGTCCCAGCTACTTTGGAGGCTGAGGCAGGAGAATCCCTTGAACCCCAGAGACGCAGGTTGCAGTGAACCGAGATCGCGCCACTGCACTCTAGCCTGGGTGACAAAGCAAGACTTTGTGTCAAAAAAATTAAAAAAAAAAAAAATTAAGCAAACGATATGAGGCACAGCAGCTTCCCACCTGGTCAGTGGCTGGCCCATTACACACATATCGGGGGTGACCAAACTGCCTCCTTGACAAATGCTACCTGCGTGGCAATGAATTTACTTAAGGGACGGGCAGCTTAGTAAGACTGGAAGAAAGGCCAGCTGCTGGCTCCTGGCAGGGAACAGCACGTCCCACACCCTCACAGCTGCCTCGCCCCCAGGCTGCCGGGCCCCAGAAGGAAGGGTTGGCTCGCTCCGCTCCCCCGCAGCATCCCACCAGCTGGTCCACATCTCCGACTGTGGCCCAGAGGGCCAGGAACCACGGCAATGCCAGACAGCAAGGCGGCTTTGACACGGTCTTCGAAGGGAATCCTCCCCTCTCTGACCCCCTTCATCCTTTACTGACAACCATTTGAACTGTGTGGCCACAGGCTCTGGAACACAATGAAGCAGAGCAGAGCAGACGGCAGGGTAGGGAGACCTGCTCGCTCGTCCTTAAGGCCAGGTGCAGCGGCTCATGCCTGTGAGCCAAGCACTTTGGCAGGCCAATGTGAGAGGAATGCTTGGGCCCAGGAGTTTGAGACCAGCTGAGACAACATAGCAAGTCTCCGTTTGTAATTTAAAGAAAAAAAAACAACACAAGACTGGGCATGGTGGCTCATGCCTGTAATCCCAGCACTTTGGGAGGCTGAGGCGGGCGGATCACAAGGTCAGGAGATCAAGACCGTCCTGGCTAACATGGTGAAACCCTGTCGCTACTAAAAATGCAAAAAATTAGCCAGGTATGATGGCGGGTGCCTGTGGTCCCAGCTACTCGGGAGGCTGAGGCAGGAGAATGGTGTGAACCCGGGAGGCGGAGCTTGCAGTGAGCTGAGATCCGGCCACTGCACTCCAGCCTGGGTGACAGAGCGAGACTCAGTCTCAAAAAAAAAAAAAAAAGGAAAGGAAAGGGGAAAGGGGAAAGGAAACGGGAAAGGGAAGGGAAGGGAAAGGGAAGGGAAGGGAAGTGGGGAAGGGAGGAAGGAAGGAAGGAAAAAGGAGAAGAGAAGAGAAAAGAAAAAGAAAAGAAAAAAGAAAAGAAAGGAAAAGAAAAGAAAAGACAAGACAAGACTGCAGAGCACAGTGGTGGGGAGGACGAACTGGACCAGGTGGGGACATGGCTGGGCCAGAGCGAGGTGCAAGGAAAAAAGGTGTGGAAAAGTCGGCTCCACAGTCTGACCCTGCTGCGAGTTCTGGATCTTGCCTATAGCCAGCCACACAGACTCACCCTTCAGCCTTCTCCTGTCACACCACTCCTGCCCTGAGATGCTGAGATGCGACCCTTTCTTCCCCATCCTGCCCCGACATACACACAATTTGCCGGTTACCTGGCTGGAAACCTCATACTCCACGTGCTTCAGGAAGAGGCCCTTCTTCTCCGGAATGAGCTCCACCTGCACAGTGTCCCTGGCCAGCAGCTCCTGCAGGGTGTGGGACAGCAGCAGTGGGTTCCCCTGCGGCATCTGCATTAGACTGGGGGCTGCGGCCTGCTGCACGATGGCCTGGGGCTCGATGGCCTGGGGTGTCGGCTGATCTGCAGGGGAGAGGGCGAATGACCAGTGAGAACAGCTGCTCAAAAAATGGAGCCTTGGCCAGGCACGGTGGTGCACCCCTGTAATCCCAGCACTTTGGGATGCCGAGGAGGGAGGATCACTTGACCAGCCTGGGCAATATGGTGAGACCGTGTCTGTACAAAAAATAAAATAAATTGAAAAGCACAGCCTCCCTCTGCTCTGTGCTAGCTCAGCACGTGGACTCTGGCCATGTCACACAGCAGGTCCCATCCTCAGCCAGCCACACTCACTCACACGACGGAGCCGAGGCCAGACTCGCTCCCTCACACTACGGAGTCGACGCTAGACTCACTCACTCTCACTACAGAGTCAACACCAGACTCGCTCACACGACCTGCTTATAGCTAGGACTCCCGACCATACGCACGGAAGAATTAAGCCAGAAAACTCCAGCCACCTTACGGACAAGAAGTCACCGTGCATCCTGCACAAAGTGGCAAAAGCAAATCAGAGATCCTACGCCCAGCTTGCAAAGAAGAAACCAAAACAAGGAATCATATGTAAAAAGTCAGTTTAGTTTTTAACACAGAGTGAGTTCTAAACAGAAAAAAAAAAGTTTGGTTTGGTTTTTTTTTTTTTTTTTTTTTTTTTTTTGAGACAGAGTCTCGCTCTGTCATCCAGGCTGGAGTGCAGTGGCCGGATCTCAACTCACTGCAAGCTCCGCCTCCCGGGTTCACGCCATTCTCCTGCCTCAGCCTCCCGAGTAGCTGGGACTACAGGCTCCCGCCACCGTGCCCGGCTAGTTTTTTGTATTTTTTAGTAGAGACGGAGTTTTACCGTGTTAGCCAGGATGGTCTCGATCTCCTGACCTCGTGATCCGCCCGTCTCGGCCTCCCAAAATGCTGGGATTACAGGCTTGAGCCACCACACCCGGCCTTTTTTTTTTTTTTTTTTTGACATGTTGATGCGCGCCTGTAATCCCAGCTACTCAGGAGGCTGAGGCAGGAGAATTATTGCTTAAACTCAGGAAGCAGAGGATCATGCCACTGCACTCCAGCCTGGGCAACAGAGACTCTGTCTCCAAAAAAAAAAGTTTAAGTTTTCTCTATTAAGCATGTATTAATTTTTATGATTTTCCTGATCATTAAAATAAGATAGGCTGGGCGCGGTGGCTCAAGCCTGTAGTCCCAGCACTTTGGGAGGCTGAGACGGGTGGATCACAAGGTCAGGAGATTGCGACCATCCTGGCTAACACGGTGAAACCCCGTCTCTACTAAAAAATACAAAAAACTAGCCGGGCGTGGTGGCGGGCGCCTGTAGTCCCAGCTACTCTGGAGGCTGAGGCAGAAGAATGGCATAAACCCGGGAGGCGGAGCTTGCAGTGAGCTGAGATCCGGCCACTGCACTCCAGCCTGGGGGACAGAGCCAGACTCTGGCTCAAAAAAAAAAAAGATAATCTTCCAAGAATGTAAACTCAGTAATGATTACCAAGTGGTCACATGCTGGTGAAGAATTTGAACTTTGATTGCATGAGAATCTGAAAGAGCTCAAAAAACACATTTTAAATCAGACACTTCTTCAACTCTCGATTGCTCTCAAACATCTTAACCGCTTCTGTGTACAAGTTCCAATCATTAGAAAGTTACGCTTTCAAGTGTCAGTTTGCTAAACTAGCATACCCATACCATTTTTTTTTTGAGAGACAGAGTCTCACTCTGTTGCCCAGGCTGGAGTGCCGTGGCACGATCTCGGCTCACTGCAACCTCCACCTCCCGGGTTCAAGCGATTCTCCTGCCTCAGCCTCCGGAGTAACCTGGAGGACAGGCGTGCACCAATATGCGCGGCTAATTTTTTTATTTTTAGTAGAAACAGGGTTTCACCATGTTGGCCAGGCTGGTCTCAAACTCCTGACCTCAAATGATCCACCGACCTCGGCCTCCCAAAGTGCTGGGATTGCCCGGCCACATGTCCATATTTTCAAAATAAATTTTAATTAAGAAAAAGAAAGTAAAAGACCGGGTACAATGGCTAGTGCCTACAATCCCAGCACTTTGGGAGGCTGAGGCAAGAGGATCGCTTGAGCCCAGGAGTTAAAGACCAGCCTGGTCTTTTGTAGAGATGCCATCTCTACAAAAAATAAAATTACGGGCATGGTGGTGCAACCCGTAGTCCCAGCTACTCAGGAGGCTGAGGCAGGAGGATTGCTTGAGCCCAAGAGTTCAAGGCTGCGGTGTGCCGAGATTGGGCCGAGATTGAGCCGAGATTGGGCCACTGCACTCCAGCCTGGGTGACAGAGTAAGACCCTGTCTCTAAAAAAGAAAAGGAAAAATAAACATCATTTCAAACAGGGTACACTGCCAGGTGACGGACCACGCACTGCACAAAGGGCAGAAACCCCAGGAGGAGGAGCCTGGCTGTCTGCGGGAATAAATGTTAACGCTCACGAATGGGACTTCAACATTCTCATCAAACTGACACCCCTTGAAGCTACGCACACAGCCCATAAGACACAGCGCCTGGACGATACACCCTACACTAACCCAGTCCCACAGACAGAAAACAGATCAGACCAGAGAGGCCAGCTTGGCCCCGGGTTGGAAAAGCTGTGGACGTAGGATAGGATCTGGCGCAGAGAGATCCTGGCTGAAGTCCAGCCTCCATCATTTCCTAGCTGTGTGGCCTAGCTCGCAGCCACCTCTGAGCTTACCGTTCAAATCCGTGTGGTGGGCGTAAGGATGCCCAACCCCCTGGCCTGGCCATCGCCACCTATGTCCTGATACAGCAGCAACCCCCAGCAGGCCCCTTGAACGGCATCCCTCCCCACTCCAACCCTTCTGGCACCAAACTGCTTTACTGTGGGCTTCAGACCCAACCCGGAACGTGGACTTGGAAGTCCTGCCCCTGAAGTGCTGCTCGCTATCTGGGAGACCCCGGGAGGGAAGCGGCCCCTCAGATCCCAGGCCGAGGGCCTCAGAATTCAGTGAGGAAGGAGAGCTGAAAATAACTCGCCAATAGAAAACATTCAATAAATGTCCCTGACTTCCTTCCAGATTTACCACGCTCCAATCCAAAAAGATTCTGTAAATCTACTCGCTAAAACTCAGACTGATATTCCCCTCTCAGCAAGTTCTCGGTGGCGGTCAGCTCCCCAGACTGGCTCACAAATCGGTGCCTTCCACACGATGCATGGGGATCACATGTGGATGCTCCACTAGGAAAGATGTGGCTGTGAGAGGGGGCTGGGCAGACGTCACAGGAACCAGGCACGCGGTGAGGGGCAGAGTCAGGCCCACGTCAGCCGCTGGCCCACTGTGACCCCTCTTTGCAACAAAAAAAGGGAAAACAGGCCACAAGCAATATTCAAGATCCTTTCAGCCTCACGAGGTTGTGGATCTCCAAGTGAGTTATCCACAAATCAGAAGACAACGAAACTTCAAACACACGCACCCCTGTCTCCCACCCAGTGTCTTCCACCAGGAACCTCAGACAGTAACGACCCAGAGCAGGCGAGCGCCACATTCTGTTCACAGCCGACACCTCGGGCCTCCCGCGCCAGAGTCCACAGCTTTAGAAACAAACAGGATTGGCCAGGCGCGGTGGCTCACGCCTGAATTCCCAGCACTTTGGGAGGCTGAGGCAGGTGCATCACCTGAGGTCAGGAGTTTGAGGCCTGCCTGGCCAACGTGGCGAAATTCTATCTCTACTAAGCACAGAAAAATTAGCTGGGCATGGCCGGGCACAGTGGCTCATGCCTGTCATCCCAGCACTTTGGGAGGCCAAGGTGGGCAGATCACGAGGTCAGGAGATCGAGACCATCCTGGCCAACATGGTGAAACCCCATCTCTACTAAAAATACAAAAAACTAGACAGGCGTGATGGTGGAAACCTGTAGTCCCAGCTACTCAGGAGGCTGAGGTAGCAGAATGGCGTGAACCCGGGAGGCGGAGCTTGCAGTGAGCAGAGATCGCGCCACTGCACTCCAGCCTGGGCGACAGAGCAAGACTCTGTCTCAAAAAAAAAAAAAAAAAAAAAATTTAGCTGGGCATGGTGACGGGCGCCTGTAATCCCACCTACTCAGGAGGCTGAGGCACAAGAATCACTTGAACTCAGGAGGTGAAAGTTGCAGTGAACTGAGATCATACCACTGCACTCCAGCCTGGGCAACAGAGCAAGACGCCATCTCAAAAAAAAACAAACAAACAGTATTTGCCGACGAACCCCGTGCAAAGACGCTCCCCCTTCATCCGAGCACAACTTCTGCAAATGCTGACCTCGGCAGAAGTCACAGGCTCCGACAGCCTTGGCGCAGGTCGCACGGGACCTGCTCGGTGGAGGTCCCCGAGCAGCACAGCTGCAGCTGTTGCCTGGAGGCCAAGCCCTCCCCAGACTGGCCCACACACCGCTTCCTGCTGACCCAGCGGTGGGGCTACACTGAGCACTCGGAGACACCTCCAGCTCCAGGTCCATGCAGCCCAGGCACTCCCTGGGGTTCCCGGTGCCGGTGGAGAGGGCTTCAGTGCTGGTGCTTTCAGAGCCAGGACAGGGCATGGGCCTTCCCAAAGAGACCGAGAGTGTGGCTCCTACCGTCCCGTGTAGTGGTGGGGAGGACCCGAATGCGTATTCCAACTCCAAGTTCCATGCTCTTCCATGACACAAGGCTGCTGTCCCCAGCTGCCAGTTCCCTACAACAGAGGGGGTACCAGGACCAGCGAGGATGGCACAGCGTCCCAGGGTTAAATTCTCCAAAGTGGGTGCATATCAGAATTGCCTGGTGGGCCCCTTCGAACACAGAGGGCTGGGCCCACCCCCAGAGTCTCTCCAACAGGAGGGCTGGGGTGGGGCCTGGGAATCTGCTTTTTTTTGGAGGGGGTGCCGGAGTCTTGCTCTGTCATCCGAGCTAGAGTGCAATGGCACAATCTCAGCTCACTGCAACCTCAGTGTCCAGGGTTCAAGCGATTCTCATGCCTCAACCTCCCAAGTAGCTGGGATTACAGGCGTGTGCCACCACACCCGGCTAATTTTGTATTTTTAGTAGAGATGGGGTTTCACCATGTTGTCCAGGCTGGCCTTGAACTCCTGACCTCAAGTAATCTACCCGCCTCTGCCTCCCAAATTGCTGGAACTACAGGTGCCCGCCACCACACCCGGCTAATTTTTGTATTTTTAGTACAGATGGGGTTTCACCATGTTGTCCAGGCTGGTCTTGAACTCCTGACCTCAAGTAATCTACCCGCCTCTGCCTCCCAAATTGCTGGAACTACAGGTGCCCGCCACCACACCCGACTAATTTTTGTATTTTTAGTACAGATGGGGTTTCACCATGTTGTCCAGGCTGGTCTCAAACTCCTGACCTCAGGTGATCCACCCGCCTCAGACTCCCATAGTGCTGGGATGACAGGCGTGAGCCACCATACTCAGTCTGGAATCTGCATTTCTAACAAGTTCCCAGATGCTGCTGCTGGTCAGGGGCCACAGTTTGAAAGCCCTTGTCATAGGGCAACAGAGAGAGAAGGAATTAGATCACTTGTCCTAAACCCTCCCACGAAGCAGAATGGAAATCAGGTGTTTCTGAACACGGCCTTTATTTCTTCTTTTTTTTGTGTGGTTTTTGTTTTTGTTTTTGAGATGGAGTCTTGCTCTGTTGCCCAGGCTGGAGTGCAATGGTGCAATCTTGGCTCACTGCAACCTCTGCCTCCCGGGTTTAAGCGATTCTCCTACCTCAGCCTCCTGAGTAGCTGGGACTACAGGCGCCCACCACCACGCCCAGCTAATTTTTTGTGTTTTTAGTAGAGATGGGGTTTCACCGTGTTAGCCAGGCTGGTGTCAATCTCCTGACCTCGTGATCCGCCCGCCTTAGCCTCCCAAAGTGCTGGGATTACAGGCGTGAGCCATTGCATCCAGCCTAGGTTGTATACTTTAAACAGAAACTTTTCATAGCTTCGATTTCATTACCTTAAGGTTTATTTTTAATATCTTATTTAATGTGATGTAACATTAAAATATTTTGAAATAAAGTCACTCCATCCCTACAACCTGTATACATCTATATTCATTTTTGCAGATTACTTTCCATTTCCATGTGCATAAAGTTGTAATGTGCCATATAGACTATTTTATTATTTAAACTTTTTATAGATTTATATATATATATAAAAATTTTTTTTTTTTTTGAGATGGAGTCTCGCTCTGTCGCCCAGGCTGGAATGCAGTGGCACGATCTCAGCTCACTGCAACCTCCGCCTCCCGGTTAAAGCAATTCTCCTGCCTCAGCTTCCCGAGTAGCTGGGACTACAGGCACCCGCCACCACGCCTGGCTAATTTTTTGTATTTTCAGTAGAGACTGAAAATACACAGTACAGACTGACCGTGTTAGCCAGGATGGTCTCGATCTCCTGACCTCATGATTCACCTGCCTCTGCCTCCCAAAGTGCTGGGATTACAGGTATGACCCACTGCGCCCAGCCTAAATTTTATATTTTTAAAAAATTAATTTTTTGGTTGGGCGAGGTGGCTCATGCCTGTGATCCCAGCACTTTGAGAGGCCGACGTGGGTGGATCACAAGGTCAGGAATTCAAGACCAGCCTGGCCAAGATGGTGAAACCCCGTCTCTACTAAACATACAAAAATTAGCCAGGAGTGGTGGCGGGAGCCTGTAAACCCAGCTACTCGGGAGGCTGAGGCAGAGAACTGCTTGAACTCAGGAGGTGGAGGTTGCAGTGAGCTGAGATTATGCCACTGTACTCCAGCCTGGGCAACAGAGTGAGACTCTGTCTCACAAAAAAAAAAAGAAAATTAATTTTTCATAGAAATAGGGTCTCGCTATGTTGCCCAGGCTAGTCTCAAACTCCTGAGCTCAAGCAATCCAGCCTGGGCAACAGAGCAAGACTCTGTTTCAAATAAAAAAAAGATTGATGAAAAGAATATTAAACGTGATTATTGTCCAGGCGGGGTGTCTCACACCTGTAATTCCAGTACTTCGGGAGGCTGAAGTGGGTAGATCCATTGAGTCAGGAGTTCGAGACCAGCCTGGCCAACATAAAGAAAACCCATCTCTACTAAAAATACAAAAATTAGCCAGATGTGGTGATGCATGCCTGTAATCCCAGCTACTAGGGAGGCTGAGGCAGGAGAATCACTTGAACCTGGGAGGTGGAGGTTGCAGTGAGCGGCGATCACACCATTGCATTCCAGCCTGGGTGACAGAGTGAGACTCCATCTCAAAAAAAAATAAAAACAAAAGGCCGGGCATGGTGGCTCATGCCTATAATCCCAGCACTTTGAGAGGTCGAGGCGGGCAGATCACGAGGTCAGGAGATCAAGACCATCCTGGCTAACACAGTGAAACCCTGTCTCTACTAAAAATACCAAAAATATTAGCCGGGCATGGTGGCGGGCGCCTGTAGTCCCAGCTACTCGGGAGGCTGAGGCAGGAGAATGGCGTGAACCTGGGAGGCAGAGCTTGCAGTGAGCCGAGACTGCGCCACTGCACTCCAGCCTGGGTGACAGCGAGACTCTGTCTCAAAAAATAAATAAATAAATAAAAATAAAAATAAAAAACAACAACAACAACAACGAAAACCCTATATAAAGGCTGGGTGCAGTGGCTCATGCCTATAATCCCAATACTTTGGGATTGCAGTGAGCCAGGATAGCACCATTGCACTCCTGCCTGGGCGAGCAGGGGAAAACAAACAAACAAACAAAACTATGCTTTGTGGTGTTCTGGGAAAAACCCTTCGACTTGGCTACACTCTTCAGTGTGGCTGTGTGGTTCACTGTGCTTTTGAACACACTGGTGGTGGCGTCATGTGTTCTGGACCATCCATGGAGCCTACAATTCAAAATTCAGTTACTGGCGGGGCAGAGTGGCTCATGCCCGTAATCCCAGCACTGTGGGAGGCCAAGGCGGGCAGATTATCTGAGGTCAGGAGTTCAAGACCAGCCTGGCCACCATGGTGAAACCCCAACTCTACAAAAAATACAAAAATTAGCCAGGCATGGTGGTGTGTGCCTGTAATCCTAGCTACTCGGGAGGCTGAGGAAGGAGAATCATTTGAACCTGAGAGGCGGAGGTTGAGGTTGCTGTGAGCCGAGATCGCACCACTGCATTCCAGCCTAGGTGACAGAGGGAGACTGTTAAAAAAAAAACAAAAACAAAAAGAAATTCAGATACTGTCTTTGCAGAAAATCTTAGTGAACATTTTTATGGTATCCAGAGATACATTTCTGTCATGGAGATATTAAATTTGCAGTGAAAATACACAATACACAATGTTACAGACACACGTCATTCCCCTCCTCTCCCTTTCCCTTCTCAAAGTGAGTGCTGTTCTAGAGCTGATGGGTGCTGTTTCCAGGCAGGTCTTTCTCGACTGCTCAGCTCAGTGAGTTTGCTATATGAGCACACCAGTGCCACGGCACCCAGATAGCAACAGCAGAATTAGCGTGGATGCCCGCTCAGGCCCTGTCAGCCACCACCCCAAGAGTAATCACTGACTTCTCAAGCTGGGGGTTTGCCTATTTTGGGGTTTTTGTTTTTGAGACAGCGTCTCACTCTTGTCACCAAGGCTGGAGTGCAGTGGTGCAACCACAGCTCACTGTAGCCTTGACCTCCCAGGCTCAAGCAATCCTCCCACCTCAGCCTCCCGAGTGTGGCTGGGACCACAGACGCACGCCACCACACCCAGCTAATTTTTGTATTTTTTGTAGAGATGAGGTTTCCCCATGTTGCCCAGGCTGGTCTCCAAATCCCAAACTAAAGCAATCCTCCTTCCTCAGCCTCCAAAAGTGCTGGGATTACAGGTGGAAGCCCCTGCGCCTGGCCTGTTTTTATATTATGTAACTGCCCTTGACAAGTCAGTTCCTTTGTTCCTGACGTCTTTCCCTCGGCATCAGGCTGTGGGACCTGTCGTGCACGTGGCTGTAGGGCTCTGGCTGCCCCTGCAGCGGGCGCCGCTGCGTGACTGTGTCCTCGCCACCTCTTCCTCCCTCTGCTGTGGGGCATCTGGGAGGGTTCCAGCGCCTCCCTGTTCCACATGGCGCTGTTATGAACATTCCAGCACGTGTCTCTTGGTGGACATATGTGCGCCTTTCTGTTGGCTCCATAACATATCTAAAAGTGAAGTTGCTGGATCACGGGATCTGCATATGTTCAGCTTGGTAAATATTTCAGTTTTCCAAAGTGACTGAGCCAATTCACACTCCCACCAGCAAGAGCTCCAGCTGCCTCGCACACGGGCCAACATTCAGTATTCTCCCTCCGTGTTCCCTCATTCTGGGAGGCCTGTGCCTCTTTTAACATAGTTGCAATCCATTAATTCACTGTTCCATCTAGATGCTTTTCCCTTTATGTTATAACCACCGTTCCGTATTCCCAATCCTCAGGGAGGAAGCAAAAATTCTGCTTTTTTCTTTTTTTTTTTAAATGCTGTGAGGATACATTCCCTAGATTGCCAAGGCAGTACCGCAGCCACTCTCTGAACATAGTTTCGGAAGAAAAGTCTCACTCGATGCTTTTCTGTTAGTAATGTAGTAGTGTTCATGTGGGTATAAAAAAGCCACTCGGGCCAGGCACTGTGGCACGCACCTATAGTCTCAGCTATTCGGGAGGCTGAGGCGGAGGCTGCAGTGAGCCATGATCGAGCCATTCCACTCCAGCCTGGGCAACAGAGCAAGACTCCATCTCAAAAAATAAAAATAAAGCCAGCGTGATGGCACACACCTGTAATCCCAGCACTTTGGGAGGCTAAGCCGGGTGGATAACCTGAGGTCTGGAGTTCGAGACCAGCCTGGCCAACATGGTGATACCCCATCTCTACTAAAAATACAAAAATTAGCCGAGCATGGCAGTGCATACCTGTAATCCCAGCTACTGGGGAGGTTGAGGAAGGAAAATCACTTGAACCCAGGAGGTGGAGGTTGCAGTGAGCCAAGATTGCACCACAGCACTCCAACCTGGGCAATAGTTAGAGCAAAACTCTGCCTCTAAATAAATGAATAAATAAATAAATAAAGCCAGCATGATGGCTCACACCTGTAATCCCAGCACTTTAGGAGGCCAAGATGGGCGGATCACTGGAGGCCAGGAGTGCGAGACCAACCTGGGCAACACAGCGAGACTCAGTCTCTACTAAAAATACAAAAAAAACTTAGCCTTAGGCTGGGCGCGGTGGCTCACGCCTGTAATCCCAGCACTTTGGGAGGCCGAGACGGGCGGATCACGAGGTCAGGAGATCGAGACCATCCTGGCTAGCACGGTGAAACCCCATCTCTACTAAAAAATACAAAAAACTAGCCGGGCGAGGTGGCGGGCGCCTGTAGTCCCAGCTACTCGGGAGGCTGAGGCAGGAGAATGGCGTGAACCCGGGAGGCGGAGCTTGCAGTGAGCTGAGATCCAGCCACTGCACTCCAGCCTGGGCGACAGAGCGAGACTCCGTCTCAAAAAAAAAAAAAAAAAAAAAAAAAAACTTAGCCAGGCATGGTGGTGCATGCCTGCAATCCCAGATACTCCAGAGGCTGAGGCACGAGAATCTCTTGAACCCACGAGGTAGAAGTTGCAGTGAGCTGAGATCACGCCACTGCCCTCCAGCCTCAGTGACAGAGACTCAGTCTCAAACAATGAAAAAAAAAAAAGAAAAGAAAAATAACAGTGCCCAGCACGTAACAGATGCTAAATAAACACCTGCTGAATGAATGAAAAGAATCTAATTCACGTGAGCAAGAAAGCCACATAACTTCACTGGGGGCCAGGAGGGTGGCCGAGGCAGGGCAACAGCCGCATACCCTCCCAGTGCTTGTGAGGTCTCGTGGTGAGGGGACCGCGCCTCAGTCAGCCGCAGCACCAAGCAAAAGCTGCTGACACAAAGAGAACGTGGTCAACAGGCCCTGCCACGCTGAGTCCCGAGAGTGACCTCCATACAAGGCAGAGAATCTTCCTTCCTCCACCACGGCCTCTCTGCCAACTCTTAGCTACATCCATTTCCCCTAGAAGAACAGGAGGAGGAACCCTGGTGAGGAAATACTGGCGCATCATCCAGACAACCACCCTACAATCAGAGAACAAGGTTGCTGTCTTTCTGCAATGGCCTCAGGGTTTCTACCTTGAAGCAAAGTATAAACAGTCTTGTAGCTGGGCACTGGCTCACGTTTGTAATCTCAACACTTTGGGAGGCTGAGGCTGGGGAGGATCACTTGAGCCCAGGAGTTTGAGACCAACCTGGACAACACAGCAAGACCCTATCTCTACCAAAAAAAAAAAAAAAAAACCGTCAGGCATGTTGGTATGAACCTGTAGTCCAAGCTACTTCCAAAGCAGGAGGTGGTTTGAGCCCAGGAGTTCAAGGCTACAATAAGCTATGACTGTGCTACTGCAGTCTAGCCTGGGGAGTAGAAGAGACCCTGCTTAAAAAAAAAAAAAAAAGAAAGAAAGAAACTAGGCCAGATGTGGAGGCCTACACCTGTAATCCCAGCACTTTGGGAGGCCAAGGTGGGCGGATCACCTGAGCTCAGGAGTTCGAGACCAGCATGGCCAACATGGTGAAACCTTGTCTCTACTAAAAATACAAAAATTAGCTGGGCGTGGCGGCACGTGACTGTAATCCCAGGTACTCAGAGGGCTGAGGCATGAGAATGACTTGAACCCAGGAGGCAGAGGCTGCAGGAAGCCAAGATCGTGGCACTGTACCCTAGCCTGGGTGATAGAGCGAGACTCCATCTCAAAAAGAAAAAAAAAAAGGACACCAGTCTTGTAAGGGCCAACCCCCTGGTCCTGATTACTAAGAATTTCTGAAATGAGTTCTCTCCAGGCTCCAAGCTCAGTTCAAACCCCGCTTCAACACTGAAGTGCTTCCCAGCCCAGTTAAGGATCTATCAGTCCTTGCTTCCTTCACACTCCCACAACTGGCTTGACTCTCCTTTTTGAGCCTTCCTCAACTTGTCTCATTCACAGGCTTCTCCCAAACTAAAGCAAACACTCCTTTAGAGAGCTGCGGCTTCCCACTGCTCCCTGTCAAGGGAGGAGCACACCACAAGTGCACCCAGAACACATCTAATGATGGACAACTGGGTACCCACCTTCAAAAGCATGAAGCCCAGCCGGGCATGCTGGCTCACGCTTGTAATCCCAACACTCTGGGAGGCCGAGATGGGTGGATCCCCTGAGGTCAGGAGTTTGACAGTGGCCTGACCAACATGATGAAACCCTGTCTCTACTAAGAATACAAAATTAGCCAGGCGTGGTGGTGCGTGCCTGTAATGCCAGCTACTTGGGAGGCTGAGGCAGAAGAATGACTTGAACCCAGGAGACAGAGGTTGCAGTGAGCCAAGATCCCACCATTGTACTCCAGCCTGGGCAACACAGTGAGACTCCATCTCAAAAAAAAAAAAAATGAAGCCAGACCCCTCCCTCACACCATATATGATAACTAACTCAAAATGGGATCACAGACCTAAATGTAAGAGCTACCACTACAAAACTCTTAGCAGAAAGTATAGGCATAAATCTTCAGGGCCTTGGGTCAGGCAAAGACTTCTTAGGTATGACACCAAAAGCACGGCAACAAAAGAACAAAATACTCAGCAACTTGGGACGCTGAGGTGGGAGGGTTTCCTTCAGGTTAGAGTTGGACACCAGTGTGGGCAACACAGGATTTTGTAGATCCCACCTCTACAAAATAAAAATAAAAAATCAGCCAGGCATGGTGGCTCATGCTCGTAGTCCCAGCCACCTAAGAGGCCGAGCTACCCAAGAATCACTTGAGCCCAGGTTGAGGCTGCAGTGAGCTACGATCGCGCCACTGTACTCCAGTCTGGGTGACAGAACAAGACCTTATATCAAAAAAAAACAAAAGTAAATACATAACAAAACAGCTAAACTGAACTTCATCAAAATTTAAAACTGTTGTGCCGCAAAAGACACCACCAAGACAGTGAGACCAGGCTGGGCACAGTGGCTCACGCCTGTAATCATAGCACTTTTGGGAGACTGAGGTGGGAGGATCACTTAGCCCAGGAGTTCAAGACCAGCCTGGGCAACACTGTGAGACCCCATCTCTACAAAAAAAAATAGCCAGGTATGGTGATGCCCACCTGTAATCCCAGCTACTTGGGAGGCAGAGGCAGGAGGATCATTTGAGCCCAGGAGGTCAAGGCTGCAGTGAGCTGTGATTGTGCCACTGCATTCCAGCCTAGGTGACAGAGCAAGACCACCTCAAACAAAAACAAAACAAAAACAAAAAAAAATTGGCCAAGCACAGTGGCTCACACCTGTAATCCTAATATTTTGAGAGGCTGAGGTGGGAGGACTGCTTGAGGTCAAAGAGTGCAAGGCTAACCTAGCCAACATGGCAAGACCCTATTGCTAAAAAAATTTATTTCTTTTTTCTTTTTCTCTTCTTTGTATTACTTTTTACTTTTTGTTTAGTTTATTTTCCCCCTGAAATGCCAAAAAAAATTTTTAATACTTTAAAAAAAGAATGAAAGTGAGGCTGGGTCCCATGGCTCACGCCTCCTGAGGCAGGAGGACTGCTTGAGCCCAGAAATTCGAGATCAGCCTGGGTGACAGAGCAAGACCCTATTTCTAAAAATAAAAATAAAATAAAAAAAAAAAGCCAGGTGTGGTGATGCCTATAGTAGCAGCTACTTAGGAAGCTGAGGAAAGAGGATCGATTGAGCCCAGGAGGTTGAGGCTGCAGTGAGCTATGATCGTGCCACTACACTCTGGCCTGGGCAACACAGTAAGACCCTGTCTCAAAAACAAAAACAAAAACAAAAAGAAACTGAAAAGACAACCCCCAGAATGGGACAAAATAAAATATTTTAAATTATATACTGATAAGGGACTTGTATCTAGCATATATTAAAGAAATTTCAGCCCAGCGCAGTGGCTCACGCCTGTAATCTAGCACTTTGGGAGGCCGAGACGAGCGGATCATCTGAGGTCAGGAGTTCAAGACCAGCCTGGCCAACATGGCAAAACCCCATCTATACTAAAAATACAAAACATTAGTCAGGTGTGATGGCAAATGCCTGTGCTCCCAGCTACTCGGGAGGCTGAGGCATGAGAATCGCTTGAACCCGGGAGGCGGAGGTTGCAGTGAGCAGAGATTGCCCCTCTGCACTTCAGCCTGGGAGACAAGAGCTAAACTCCATTTCCAAAAACAACAAAACAGAATGACAACAACAAAAAGAATTATTACAACTCGATTCTTTTAAAAAATAAAAGAATACAACTCAATTCTTTTAAAATTACAAATTACCTAAATTTTTCGGCAGGGGTCGGGGGAACAGGGTCTCACCCTGTCACCCAGGCTGGAATGCAGTGGTGTGATCACAGCTAACTGCAGCCTCAAACTCCTGGGCTCAAGCAATCCTCCAACTTCAGCCTCCCAAGTAGCTAGGAACACAGGTGCCTGCCACTACACCCAGCTAATTTTTTTATTTTGTGGAGATGGGGTCTAACGGTGTTGCCCAGGCGGTCTCCAACTCCTAAGCTTAAGCGATCCACCCACCTTGGTCTCCCAAAGTGCTGGAATTACAGGAGTGAGCCACTGTACCAGACAAAATTGCCTAATTTTAAAGACGTACAAAAAAATTGAATAGTCATTTACCTAAAGAAGATGCACAAATGGCCAATAGGCACATGAAAAGATGCTCAGCCAGGCGTGGTGGCTCATGCCTGTAATCTCAGCACTTTGGGAGGCTGAGGCGAGTGAATCACCTGAGGTCAGGAGTTTGAGACCAGCCTGACCAACATGGTGAAACCCCGTATCTACTAAAAATACAAAAATTAGTTAGACATGGTGGTACGTGCCTGTAATCCCAACTGCTCAGGAGGCTGAGGCATGAAAATTGCTTGGCCGGGCGCGGTGGCTCACGCCTGTAATCCCAGCACTTTGGGAGGCCGAGGCAGGTGGATCACAAGGTCAGGAGATCGAGACCACAGTGAAACCCCGTCTCTACTAAAAATACAAAAAAAATTAGCCAGGCGCGGTTGTGGGCGCTTGTAATCCCAGCTACTCGGGAGGCTGAGGCAGGAGAATGGCGTGAACCCGGGAGGCGGAGCTTGCAGTGAGCCGAGATCGCGCCACTGCACTCCAGCTTGGGCGACAGAGCGAGACTCCGTCTCAAAAAAAAAAAAAAAAAAAAATTGCTTGAACCCGGGAGGCGGAGGCTGCTATGAGCTGAGATTGTGCCATTGCACTCCAGCCTGCGCAACAAAGGAATATTCCATCTCAAAAAAAAAAAAAAAAAACAGACCGGGCACGGTGGCTCACACCTGTAATCTCGGCACTTTGGGAGGCCAAGACAGGTGGATCACCTGAGGACAGGAGTTCAAGACTAGCCTGGCCAACATGGCGAAACCCCGTCTCTACTAAAAATACAAAAATTAGCCAGGCGTGGTGGCGGGCGCCTGTAATCCCAGCAAAAAAAAAAAAAAAAAACGGAAATGTGTTTCTGTTGCTTTTGGGGTCTTGGGCATAAATTCTTTGCCTGGGCCTATGTCCAGAAGAGTTCTCCCAATGTTATCTTCTAGAGTTGTTATAGTTTCAGGTCTTAGATTTAAGTCTTTGATCCATCTTGAGTTGATTTTTGCATGTGGTGAGAGACAGCAACCCAGTTTCATTCTTGTGCATGTGGCTATCCAATTTTCCCAACACCACCGATTAACCAGGGCGTCCTCGCCAGTGTTATGTTTTTGGATGTTTTGTCAAAGATTGGTCAGTTGTAAAAATGTAGCTTTATTTCTGGGTTCTCTATTCTGTTCCATGGGTCTGTGTGTACTTTTATAGCAATACCATGCTATTTTGGTTACTACAGCCTTAGAGATTAATTTGAAGTCAGGCAATACGATCCCTCCAAATTCATTCTTTTCGCTTAGGATTGCTTTGGCTTCTCGGGCTCATTGTTTCCATGTGAACTTTTGGATTTTTTTTCTAATTCTGTGAAAAATGATGTTGGTATTTTGATAGGAATTGCACTGACTCTGTAGATTGCTTTGGGCACTATGGTCATTTTCACAACATTGATTCTCCCAATCCCTGAGCATGGGAAGTTTTTCCATTTGTTTGTGTCATCTGTGATTTATTTCATCAGTGTTTCGTCGTTCTCCTTGTAGAGATCTTTCACATCCTTGGTTAACTATATTCCTAGGGTGTCTGGTGGTTGTTATTGTAGCTGTTGTAAATGGGAATGAGTTCTTGATTTGATTCTCAGCTTGGTCGCTGCCGGCAGATAGCAGTGCTACTGATTTGTGTACATTGATTTTGTAACCTGAAACTTCACTGAATTCTTCTCTCAAATCTAGGAGTCTTCTAGAGGAGTTCTTGAGGGTGTTCTAGGTATAATATCACATTGTCAGCAGGGATAGTTTGACTTCCTCTCTTCCAATCCAGATGTACTTTATTTCTCTTGCCTGATTGCTATATAAATGGGGCCTATTTAATACCTTATGTAATGTGATGTAACATTAAGATATTTTGAAATAAAGTCACTCCATCCCTACAACCTGTATACATCTATATTCATTTTTGCATATTACTTTCCATGTGCATAAAGTTGTAATGTGCCATATAGACTATCTTCTTATTTAAATTTTTATAGATTATATATTTTTAAAAAATTAATTTTCTGGCCGGGCGAGGTGGCTCACGCAAACCTACAGAATGGGAGGAAATATTTGCAAACTATACCTCCTATAAAGGACTAATATCGAGAATCTACAAGGAACTCAAACAAATCAGCAGGAAAAAAAACAAGTAACCCCAATAAAAAGTGGGCAAATGACATAAACAGATATTTCTCAAAAAAAGATACACAAATGGCCAGCCGGACGCGCTGGCTCACGCCTGTAATCCCAGCACTTTAGGAGGCTGAGGCGGGTGGATCACCTGAGATCAGGAGTTCAAGACCAGCCTGGCCAACATGGTGAAACCCTGTCTCTGCAAAAATACAAAAATTAGCCAGGCATGGTGGCAGATGCCTGTAATCCCAGCTACTTGGGAGGCTGAGGCAGGAGAACCGCTTGAACCTGGGAGGCGGAGGTTGCAGTGAGCCGAGATCACACCACTGCACTCCAGCCTGGGCGACAAGAGTGAGACTGTCTCAAAAAAAAAAAAAAAAAGATACACAAATGGCCAACAAATATATACGAAAAATGCTCAAAATCAGTAATCCATCAGAGGGACATGCAAATGAAAACCACAATGAGATAGTATCTTACCCCAGCCAGAATGGCTATTATTAAAAAGTCAAAGAACAGGGGCTGGGCGCGGTGGCTCAAGCCTGTAATCCCAGCACTTTGGGAGGCCGAGATGGGTGGATCACAAGGTCGGGAGATCGAGACCATCCTGGCTAACATGGTGAAACCCCGTCTCTACTAAAAAAATACAAAAAACTAGCCGGGCGGCATGGCGGGCACCTGTAGTCCCAGCTACTCGGGAGGCTGAGGCAGGAGAATGGCGTAAACCCGGGAGGCAGAGCTTGCAGTGAGCTGAGATCCGGCCACTGCACTCCAGCCTGGGCAGCAGAGCGAGACTCCGTCTCAAAAAAAAAAAAAAAAGTCAAAGAACAATAGATGTTGGTGTAGATGTGGTACAAAGGGAATGTTTATACGCCACCGATGGGAATAAAATTAGTACGACATCTGTGGAAAACAGTATGGAGCTTTCCCAGAGAACTAAAGGCAGATCTATCATTCGATCCAGCAGTCCTACTACTGAGTAATCACCCAAAAGAAAAGAAATAATTACATAAAAAAGGGGCCGGGCATGGTGGCACACACCTGTAATCCCAGCACTTTGGGAGGCTGAGACGGGCAGATCACTTGAGGTCAGGAGTTCGAGACCAGCCTGGTCAACATGGTGAAACCCCATCTCTACTAAAAATACAAAATTAGCTGGGCGTGGTGGCACATGCCTATAATATCAGCTATTTGGGAGGCTGAGGCAGGAGAATCGCTTGAACCCAGGAGGCACAGGTTGCAGTGAGCCGAGATTGTGCCACTGCACTGCACTGCAGCCTGGACAGTAAGAGCAAAACTCCATCTCAAAAAAAAAAAAAAAAAAAAATACCTGCACATGCACATTTCTCGCAGCACAATTCACAATTACAAAGAAAAGGAATCAAGCTAAGTGCCAGTCGACCGATAAGTAGATATCGAAAATGTGGTCCATATACACCATGGGATTCTTTCCTTCTTTCTTTTTTGAGACAGAGTCTCGCTCTGTCGCCCAGGCTGGAGTACAGTGGTATGATCTCAGCTCGCTGCAAGCTCCACCACCCGGGTTCACGCCATTCTCCTGCCTCAGCCTCCCGAGTAGCTGGGACTACAGGCGCCCACCACCATGCCCGACTAATTTTTTTTGTATTTTTAGCAGAGACGGGGTTTCACTGTGTTAGCCAGGATGGTCTCGATCTCCTGACCTCGTGATCCGCCTGCCTCGGCCTCCCAAAGTGCTGGGATTACAGGCGTGAGCCATTGCGCCCGGCCTTACACCATGGAATTCTACTCAGTCATAGAAAAGAATGAAATAATGTCTTTTGCAGCAACTTGGATGGAAGTGGAGGCCATTATCCTCAGTGAAGTAACTCCAGATCAGAAACCCAAATACCACATATTCTCGCTTCTAAGTGAGAGCTGAACTACGGGTACACAAAAGCAGGCAGGGTGGGATAACGGACATTGGACTCTCAGAGGGCAGGAGGGGGTGAAGGATGAAAACTTACCTACTGGGCACAATGGACATTATTTGGGTGACAGGTACAATAAAAACCCAGACTTCACCAGCCAACAATTCATCCACATAACCAAAAACCAACCCTGAAGCTATTGAAATCAACTTTTTTTTTTTAAAGAAACATTTTAAAAAAACAAAAAATGTGAAAGCACCTAGCATGCTGCCCAGGGCCCAAGCTTTTCTTTATTCTTATCTTTAGAGAGGATCTCGCTCTGTCATACAGGCTGGAGTACAGTAGTGTGATCACAGCTCACTGTAACCTCGAACTCCCAGGCTCCGGTGATCTTCCTGCCTCAGCCTCCCAAGTAGCTGGGGCTACAGGCATGCGCCATCATGAGCAGCTCAGTTTTTATTTTTTTGTAGAGGCAGAGTCTCACTATGATGCCCAGGCTTTGAGCTTCTCTTTTTTGTTTTGTTTTTGGTTTGGGTTATTTTGTTTTGTTTTGTTTTTTGAGATGGAGTCTCATTCTGTCCTTCAGACTGGAGTGCAGTGGTTTGGTTTGGTTTGCTTTGGTTTGGTTTGGTTTTTTGAGACGGAGTCTCATTCTACCTTCAGACTGGAGTGCAGTGGTTTGGTTTGGTTTGGTTTTTTGAGACGGAGTCTCATTCTGTCCCCCATGCTGGAGTGCAGTGGTGCGATCTCGGCTCACTGCAACCGCAGCCTCCCAGGTTCCAGAGATTCTCCTGCCTCAGCCTCCTGGGTAGCTGGGATTACAGGCACGCATCACCACGCCCAGATAATTTTTGTATTTTTAGTAGAGACGGGGTTTCACCATGTTGGCCAGGCTGGTCTTGAACTCCTAACCTCAGGTGATCCACCCACCTCAGCCTCCCAAAGTACTGGGATTCGAGGCATGAGCCACCACACCCAGCCTGGGTCTTTTTTTGTGTTTGTTTGTTTTGAGATGGAGTCTTGCTCTGTCCCCCAGGCTGGAGTCCTGTGGTGTGATCCCAGCTCACTACAACCTCCACCTCCCAGGTTCAAAAGATTCTCATACCTCAGACTCCTGAGCAGCTGGGACTACAGGCACAAGCTACCACACCTAGCTAATTTTTTGTATTTTTGGTAGAGATTGGGTTTTGCCATGATGGCCAGACTGGTCTCGAACTCCTTACCTCAAGTGATCCTCCCATCTCGGCCTCCCAAAGGGCTGGGATTACACGCATGATCCACCGTGCCCAGTCTGAGCTTTTCTTTTTTAATGGGCCTGTACTCCTGATACCAAATTCCCAGAGCAAACCACAGACGGAGCAAGCTGCTGACCAGGGTCAGGGCTCCCCAGAGAGCTGGGTTCCTCGACAGGACAACGGCATCTTGTTCTCATCAGGAACCAGACCACGCCTGAGATTCCATGGATAATCACAAACAGACCACGGGCCATCCATCGCTGAGACCCAGGGAACTGCATATGAACCCCACATACACACACATGCACATGCAGGCGCACACCCACACACATCCACACACCCACACATATCCACACACACCTACACACCCACACACCCACACACATCCACACACCCACACACATCCACACACACCCACACACCCACATACACACAAGCAGGACATGGGAGATGAAAGAGACCAGACCACAAAGGGGGGAAAAAATCACTGGTTCCACGTCACAAAACTGAAGTGCAGTGCTGGAAATAGTCACCACTCAGATGATTTCCTCTGACTCAAATCAGAGTCAAGGGGCAAGCGGAACCAGCCAAGGACATCAGAACCGTCCGTCCCACCAATCCCCCGGAACCCCCTTCTGAAAGGGTCCATTTGACTTCAGCTCATTCCTCAAAGCACCTCTCGGGTCTCTCATTTCAGGAACGTTTATCCGAGGGGAGGCCTGGCGATTTGTTCCGGAGTTAAAAAGGAATACTATTTTAGCAAATTGGGGGAATCTTGGAATAACTTGCCAAGTAGAAGGCTGGAGTTCCAAAAAGAGTCCTCGTCTCTGTTTAACTAAATGCCACCCATTCCTGGCTTATTGCTTTTTCTCTTTTAACCCTCCTCCTGGCTGTGGTTGCTTCGGTCTGAAAGTGACTCTGGTTTTTTCTAGGGTCTCCTGATGTGAAAGTGAAAATATTTCAAAATATCTGACGGGGCTAAGTCTGTCTTGATCCTCACAGAGGCCAAATGAGAAGCACCTTCATTGGCCACCAACTTAGGTCGCTCCGAGAACATTCCAAGAAGTCACCCAGCATGATGAGCCGAGTGAGATACAATTAAATCCATGTAAGCAAACCTTTATTGATCGACGGCAAGCATAGCAAGGAAGAAGCCGTGCTTCCTTCTCCTGGCTGCCTTCAGGGTAGACAACCAGGAACGCAATTAATCAACCAGAAAATGTAACACCTCAGAAGTCGGCAAGAACAAATTACGAACTGTGAAAAATGTCACAGGAAGAGAAATATTTAGTCAGTTTTTCCCCCACGGCTAAATTTGCGCTGAACATGAAGACCTAGTTTTCCATGCAAAGAAGGCTGGACTCTCATCTGGTGTCTTACAGACCCCAACACTCCAAGAGCGGTTAACCAGGATGCTCAGATGATCTTAACGTGTTTAAGGGAACTCAGCCTGTGCCTCACAAAATTCAGAAGTGATTTGGTTTTTCAGAGCTAGCAATCCAAGGAGATTTTATGTTCAACTTGAGATTTTATGTTCAACTCAACTGGAAACAAACCGTCTACACCCAGTTGTCCAGAATGAACTAAATATTTTCAGTAGACACGTTGCAAAGCTTTTTTTTTTGGAGACAGAGCCTTGCTCTGTTGTCACCTAGGCTGGAGTGCAGTGGCACAATCTTAGCTCACTGTAGCCTCAATCTCCTGGGTTCAAGCGATCCTCCTGCCTCAGCCTCCCAAGTAACTGGAACTACAGATGCGTACCACCATGCCTGGCTAATTTTCTCTTTCTTTTTTTTTTTTTTTTTTGGCAGAGAAAAAGTCTCGCTATATTGCCCAGACTGATCTTTTTTCTTTTTTTTTTTTTTTAATTATTGAGACAGTTTCATTCTTGTCACCCAGGCTGGAGTGCAGTGGTGCAATCTCGGCTCACTACAACCTCCGCCTCCTGGGTTCAAATGATTCTCCTGCTTCAGCCTCCCGAGTAGCTGGGATTACAGGCGCCCGCCACCACGCCCAGCTAATTTTTGTACTTTTAGTAGAGATGGGGTTTCACCATATTGGCCAGGCTGGTCTCGAACTCCCGACCTCAAGTGATCTGTCTACCTTGGCCTCCCAAAGTGCTGGGATTACAGGCGTGAGCCACCGCGCCCAGCCCCTGTTGTGGAGCTTAAACCCAACGTTGAACAAGACAAGTAACCATTCTCCCACTAAACGACTTCGACACTCACCACAGGCATTCTGAATTTACATGCTCTTTCATTATGCCCTGTTTCATAACTTTAAAGTGCATTCCTGTTCTGAAAAGATAAAAAGGACCTAGCACAATTGTTTAGGGTGTTATTTATGAGAAAGGTCTGTACAACTATCTCCCTCTAAGGAAAACCATCTGAAGAGGGAAAGCTCCATGCCTACGAATGGCTGCTTAACGTGGCCAGACACAAATCCCACAGAGACCCTCATAGGCCAGGTCACACTGCCCACGTCCCAGCTGTGGCCGCAAGCCTGGTGTGAATTTCAGAACCACCACCTATTGGCCGTGTGCTCACTGGCATATGACTACAAGGCAGGCCAGCCCCCAAATTGAGGCTTAGCCCAGAGGCTTCTAGGCTTTGTCTAGAAGGAATTCAAGGCTGAGCCGCTGGTGTTAGCAACTTTCATTGAAGCAGCAGCGCGCACAGCAGCAGCAGAGGGTCCTGCTCCTTGCAGAGTAGAACCACCCCTTTACCAGGGCACCCAGAGCAGCAACTCAGAGGCAGTGTTGCACTCCTATTTAGACCTGCTTTTAATTATATGCAAACTAAGGGGTGATTTAGGCAGAAATTTCTAGAATGGGGGTAACTTCCGGGCTGTCCAGTCATTGTCATGGAAAAGGGCGTCCATGTGTTGCCATGGTAATGGTAAACTGACATGGCACACTGGTGGGCATGTCTTATGGGAAGGTGCTTCTGCCCTGGACCTATTTCAGCTAGTCCTCAATTTGGTCCGCTATCCAGGCCCCGCCTCCAGACTCAAGTTCTGTCTCCTAACTCATTACCAAACTTCCATGTGCCTCAGTTTCCTCACCTCTAAAGTGAGGCTAGGACTACTTACTTTTCAGCTTGTTAGTTCACACGCAGACCCCAAGGAGAACGCAGAGCACACTGTCCAGGCTCTCAAACAGTTGGAGATCGGCCGGGCGCGGTGGCTCACGCCGCAAAAGAGTTGGGGATCAGTGGGACTCATTCTCCCACCCCTGCTGTGCAAAGAAGGACCGACTACATACAAATCCATCTCCCTAGCTGGGCGTAGTGGCTCACGCCTGGAATCCCAGCACTCTGGGAGGCTGAGGTGGGCAGATCACGAGGTCAGGAGATGGAGACCATCCTGGCTAACACCATGAAATCCCGTCTCTACTAAAAATGCAAAAAATTAGCCGGGCGTGCTGGCGGGTGGGCGCCTGTAGTCCTAGCTATTCAGAAGGCTGAGGCAGGAGAATGGGGTGAACCCGGGAGGCGGAGCTTGCAGTGATCGGAGATCGCACCACTGCACTGCAGCCCGGGTCACAGAGCTAGACTCTGTCTCAGAAAAAAAAAAAAAAAAATTCCATCTCCCCAAGGACTGGGGCAAATGGGAATAGGGTCGCCTCACAGAGTAACCCACCTTGGAGGGAAGCACGCCCATTTGCACATAACACAGCGTCACTTTAAACTTCGCAGAAGCTTCCAGGAGCTTTCCTCCTTTCCTATCTAGCCAAGGAAGGAAAGTTAACCGCGCACGTGCCGTCCTGAGATAAGAAACTGCACACACAGAGACACTCCCCAGACTCTGAAGAGCTGAAAATGCAATTTCAAATCTCCTTTTGGTGCAAAACACCGGCAGTAAGTGGCCGGTTCTTGAAAGACAGGTCCACCTCCGGCCTGGACTGGAATTCCTCAGGAGCTGGGAGGTGAAATTTCGGGTCTGAAGATAATTAACTGTGCCCAGTCATGAATATCATCTGACTCTCCTTGACAGCCTTGGCCAGAGAGATGCTTTTGGCTTTTGGCTGAGAGTGAGGTTCCCAGACAAGCCCTGCTGTTCCTGCAGATGCCGGAAGGTCTGGGTGCTCCTTCTTGCTGTGCTGCCGGGGGCCACCGAAACAGCCGGACTTAACAGAGCACCGGGCTGAGCCAGCAGCAGTCAGGCCTCAGAAACGGCTGGAGGCAGGGGAGCTCTTCCACTGAGCAACCGCAGTACCCTCTGTTAGGAGCAGACCTTGATGCAAGAAAACGGATTTTACCCTGAAGGCTCCTCCCTCTGGGTAAATCCAACAGGACTTGGGGCATGAATACTAAGGCAGTCAGTCCAGATACTCCTACAAAATTGTCTTAGGAATCTCAGGTTTCCCCCCAACATTTTGTATTATTTTGTTGGTGGTGGTGTCTTTTTTTTTCTTTTTTTTTTTTTTGAGACAGAGTCTTGCTCTGTTGCCTGGGCTTGAGTGCAGTGGTGCGATCTCAGCTCACTGCAACCTCCGCCTCCTGGGTTCCCGCCATTCTCCTGTCTCAGCCTCCTGAGTAGCTGGGATTACAGGCGCCCACACCACCACACCTGGCTAATTTTTGTATTTTTAGTAGAGACGGGGTTTCACTATGTTGGCCAGGCTGGCCTCGAACTCCTGACCTCAGGTGATCCGCCCGCCTCAGCCTCCCTAAGTGCTGGGATTACAGGCATGAGCCACCATGCCCGGCCTGTATTGTATTATTTTGTATTATGAAATACTTTACGCATGCACAGAAAGGGCTATAAAACTTCTATGAACACTTGAACAAAATTATATATCAAACACGTGTAACCACCATCCAGGCCAAGAATTAAAGACAGCCAGACTAGGCGCAGTGGCTCACACCAGTAATCCCAGCACTTTGGGAGGCCGAGGCAGGAGGACTGTTTGAGCCCAGGAGTTCAAGACCAGTCTCAGCAACATCGTGAGTCCCTGTCTCTATAAAATAAAAAATAAAGACAGCGGCAACCCGGAAACACTCCTTCTACTGCACCCCTGACAGATCTGGGTGCCTTCCTCCCACCAGAGGGAACTACCAGCCTAATTCGTATAGCATCTTCCTCACTTTTCATTCAGTCTTATCCCCCATGTGAGCACCCCACACAACAGAGTCTATTTCTGCGTACTCTTGCGCTTCACGTAAACTGTCACCCAGGCTAGAGTCCGGTGGCGCCATCTCGGCTCACTGCAACCTCTGCCTCCTGGGTTTAATGGATCCTCCTGCCTCAGCCTCCTGAGTGGCTGGGATTACAGGCACCTGCCACTACGCCCAGTTAATGTTTGTAGTTCCTGGTAGAGACGGGGTTTCACCATGGTGCCCAGGCTGATCTCAAACTCCTGAGCTCCGGTGATCTGCCCGCCTTAAGCACCCAAAGTGCTGGGATTACAGGCGTGAGCCACCACGCCCAACCTGACAATTTCTTTTATAATACAATATTTTATTTTTATTTTTTGACATGGCATCTCTGTCACCCAGGCTGCAGTGCAGTGATGCAATCGTAGCTTACTGCAACCTTGAACTCCTGGGCTCAAGTGGTCCTCCCATGTGAGGTGCCCAACTAGGTGGAAGTAGCAGAACATGCCATTGTACCTAGTTAATTTTTTTAATTTTGGTAGAGACGAGGTCTTGCTATGTCACCCAGGCTGCTCTCAAACCCCTGGCCTCAAGCGATCCTCCCGCCTTGGCCTCCCAAAGCACCAGGATTACAGGCATGAGCCACTGCGCCCAACTCAGGACAAGTCGTTTTTTTGTTTGTTTTTTGTTTTTGAGACAGAGTCTTGTTCTGTCGCCCAGGCTGGAGTGCAGTGGCGCGATCTCAGCTCACTGCAACCTCCAGCAATTCTCCTGCCTCAGCCTCCTGAGTAGGTGGGATTACAGGCGCATGCCACCATGCCTGGGTAATTTTTGTTTTTTTGTGTTTTTTTTTTTTTGAGACGGAATCTTGCTCTGTCACCCAGGCTGGAGTACAGTGGCATGATCTCGGCTCACTGCAAGCTCCGCCTCCCAGGTTTACGCCATTCTCCTGCCTCAGCCTCCCGAGTAGCTGGGACTACAGGTGCCCACCACCTCGCCTGGCTAGTTTTTTGTATTTTTTAGTAGAGACAGGGTTTCACCGTGTTAGCCAGGATGGTCTCAATCTCCTGACCTCGTGATCCGCCTGTCTCGGCCTCCCAAAGTGCTGGGATTACAGGCTTGAGCCACCGTGCCTGGCCTATTTTTGTATTTTTTTTAGTAGAGATGGGGTTTCACCCTGTTGGCCAGGCTGGTCTCCAACTCTTGACCTTGTGATCCACCCGCCTCAGCCTCCCAAAGTGCTGGGATTACAGGCGTGAGTCACTGCGCCCAGCCTCCGGGACAAGTTTTAATATTGATTCCATCTAATGCATCGTTTTCTGGAACACATGAGGCAAGAATATCTTTAACTGAAATTGTTTTTAACTGAAATTTTATCATATTAGCACTTTCGAAACACAAATTTTATATTCCTTAATGCGCTGTTATACAGACATTAGGTAGAAAATTATGAAAACTACTCAGCAGTGTAGAAAAATGTCAAGGGAAAGAAACTAACTATAAAGACACATATTCACTCTGATGATAACTACACAAAAAGCAATGCACAGGAAAAAAGGAAATATACTAAAATGCAACGGCTGTTAAAGGGGTGGAATTACAGGTGATTTGTCTATAAAATTTTTGCACTTGCTGTTATATCACTTTGTATAACAAAATTTTCTGAAAGCACCAATTCATACAGCAATAGCACGTTACTGGATCTGATTACAACTCGCTCATCAGGCTCCTAGAGGACATCAGCACAAATCAGGTTTTGGAAGATTCCTGGAAAATAACGTAATTGGGCTTCTTGAGAGATATTACCTAACCTGACCTTCTCCAGCCCCTACAACACTTCCTGGGGTGAATCAAACTTTGCATAATTTCACTTTAAATTTCCGTAACACACAAACTTCAATGCTTATAGGGAGCTAAAAAGACCCCCATTGACCCCCTGCGACACACCACAGAAACAGCAACACGCCTCCTACAACGCAGTCAACAAAACAGCAGGAAAGGGAGACCAGATTCTCCGGGAGCTAAACACACGGCCCTCCTCAGTCCTCCCAAAACGGATCCTACCCGATATTTTAATGCCAATATTTTCCCAAAAACACTTCTCACAAAGCACTTCTGCCCGTTACGTCCGGTTATGTGATGTTCTTGGTGATTCTATAGTAGAAATACGCAGAGCGTGGGGGTGCTCCAGTTTCTCAGAGGGTGACAATGGGCCAGGTGCGGTGGCTCACGCCTGTCATCCCAGCACTTTGGGAAGCTGAAGCCGGGTGCGGGGGTGGGATCACTGAGGTCCCAAGTGCGAGACCGGCCTGACCAACATGGTGAAACCCCATCTCTACCAAAAATACAAAAATTAGCCAGGTGTGGTGGTGGACACGTGTAATACCAGCTACTAAGGAGGTTGAGGCAGGAGACTCGCTTGAACCCGGGAGGCAGAGGGTACAGTGAGCCAAGATTGCACCATTGCACTCCAGCCTGGGCAACAAGAGCAAAAACTCTGTCTCCAAAAAAAAAAAAAAAAAAAAAAAAGTGACAGTGACAATGCTGGTGACCAACAGCCAGGCTCTCCATGTGTTCTCGGGCTCTGTGCCTCCTACCTGCAGCCTCCGAGCTTCTAATACCACATGGCTCCTCTCAGACACAGCAGGTCCTGCGAAGCCACCCGCGTCCAGCCAGCGCCACCATCACCCCCGGTCTCTTCCCACCACCCAAGCAAACAGGATGGGCAAACATCTCTTTTTGTGAAGCATTTTTCTCAGGAAAGACAAAATAATACCAAAACAGAATTCCCCTACACGGAACACATCACTTTCTTGCTAACCACAAATTCTGGCAAAATCTGTTCTACATAACAGTGATTCAGTTAGTTCCTCTTTCTTCAAATGGACACGTTTTACCTTGCAAATTGTGTATGTGTGAGTGTGTGTGTGTGTGTGTGAGACAGAGAGAGTGAGACAGAGAGAGAGAGAGAGGATGAACAAGTTTAAAGACTGGTAACAAAAGGTAACAAAACATCTTTGCGGTGTTGTCAAGTCTTATGATATAAGAAATGTGATATCTTATAAAAATGTATAAAAATGTAATTCTATTCAAATATCTGAGACTCTGCTACACAGCAGATAGTATTGTGGATACTATGGTTAAAGAAAAAAAGGTGGCCGGGCGCGGTGGCTCAAGCCTGTAATCCCAGCACTTTGGGAGGCCGAGACGGGCGGATCACGAGGTCAGGAGATCGAGACCATCCTGGCTAATATGGTGAAACCCCGTCTCTACTTAAAATACAAAAAACTAGCCGGGCGAGGTGGTGGGCGCCTGTAGTCCCAGCTACTCGGGAGGCTGAGGCAGGAGAATGGCGTAAACCCGGGAGGCGGAGCTTGCAGTGAGCTGAGATCCGGCCACTGCACTCCAGCCTGGGCGACAAAGCGAGACTCCGTCTCAAAAAAAAAAAAAAAAAAAAAAAGGTTTCTGTTTTCTGGAGAAAATCAAAATTTAAAAAAAAAGTAACAAACTATATAAATAAAATAAACTTATAAAAAAATAAATATAAGTTTGCTCATCAGGAGTTTACTACCAAAATGTGTGTCATGGCCAGTCACGGTCGTTCACACCTGTAACGCAGCACTTTGGGAGGCCGCGGCGGGCAGATCACCTGAGGTCAGGAGTTCAACCAGCCTGGTCAACGTGATAAAACCCAGACTCTGCTAAAAATACAAATATTAGCTGGGCATGATAGCACACACCTGTAATCCCAACTACTGGGGAGGCTGAGGCAGAAGTCACTTGAACCCGGGAGACGGAGGTTGCACTGAGGCTAGATGGCACCACTGCACTCAAGCCTGGGCAACAGAGTGTAAGACTCTGTCTCAAAAAAAAAAAAAAGTGTGTCATGGAAGGGAGCGAAATGGGGCAGAAGGTTTTGTCCCTAATGCAAACAATACTGTGAGGCATAATTTAATCACCATAAAATGCACAAATCTTTTTTTTTTTTTTTTTTTTTGAGATGGAGTCTTGCTCTGTCGACCAGACTGCAGTGGCACGATCTCGGCTCAGTACAACCTCTACCTTCCAGCTTAATGCAACTCTCCCGCCTCAGCCTCCCAAGTAGCTGGGATTACAGGCGCTCACCATCATGCCCAGCTAATTATTGGATTTTTGTACAGATGGGGTTTCACCATGTTGGCCAGGCTGGTCTTGAACTCCTGACCTCAGGTGATCCGCCTGCCTCGGCCTCCCAAAGTGCTGGGATTACAGGCGTGAACCACCAGGCTCAGCCCCAAATCTGTTTTTTAAATAGGGACGGGGTCTCGCTCTATTGCCCAGGCTGGCCTCAAACTCCTGGCCTCAAGTGATCCTCCTGCCTTAACCTCCCAAAGTGTTAAGATGACAGACGTGAGCTGCCACACCCTGCTCAAAATGTATAAGTAGGCCAGGTGGGGTAGCTCACACCTGTAATCCCAGCACTTTCGGAGGCCAAGGCAGGTGGATTACATGAGGTCAGGAGTCAGCGACCATCCTTCCTGGCCAACAGGGCGAAACTTCGTCTCTACTAAAAACACAAAAATTAGCCAAGTGTGGTGGCACATGCCTATAATCCCAGCTACTGGGGAGGCTGAGGCACAAGAATCGCTAGAGCTGGCCGGCACGGTGGCTCATGCCTGGAATTCCAGCACTTTGGGAGGCAGAGTTGGGCAGATCACCTGAGGTCAGGAATTTGAGACCAGCCTGACCAAGATGGAGAAACCCTGTCTCTACTAAAAAATGCAAAATTAGCCAGGCATGGTGGCACATGCCTGTAATTCCAGCTACTTTGGGAGGCTGAGGCAAGAGAATTGCTTGAACCTGGGAGGAAGAGGTTGTGGCGAGCCGAGATCGCGCCATTGCACTCCAACCTGGGCAACAAGAGCGAGACTCTGTCTCACAAAAAAAAAAAAAGTATAAACCTTAAGTGACAGCGCAATGAATTTTGACCAACGTATTCACGCACAGAACAAACCTGACATGAGCGAGCAGCTGCAGGTAAGGGCTGGTGGGAACCCAGGGTGCACGGAATCGCCCAGGCAAGAGGGGAAGGCTGGGGGAGGGGTGAAGGAGCCCCGAGGGTCAGCAAAGGCCCTGGACCTGCCTCAATGACACTCAAGAAGTCATCGCCAGGTCAACGAAGACAAACAGCACGGAGCTTCGGAACCGAATGGAATGTATGGAATGCCATGGGATGAGCCGCAAGTGAAGCGTGACTCGCCCTCGTTCTAAAGAGTCAGTGTAGGGCCGCAGGACTGTATACGGCAGAGCCAGGATACACCGAGGTCATCTGTACATATTTCTATCCGTGTATTAATCAATCCCGAGAAATCAGGTCGGACGACCAAGCACACCTACCACACTCACTGCTGTTCTCACTCGATGTCACAATCATTGAGCTTCATAGCCTAAGAACAGGCCCTGAAAAACCCTTGTCCTGCATAGTCAGAGAACAGAATGTTTCAGATATTTTGACAGGAAGAGTTTCAATATAAAATCCAGCCAGGCTCGGTGTCTCATGCCTGTAATCCCAGCACTTTGGGAGGCCCAGGTGGGAGGATTGCTTGAGGCCAGGAGTTCCATACCAGCCTGGGCAACACAGCCAGACTGTCTCTGCAAAAAATTTTAAAAATTGGCCAGGCGTGACTGGGCGCGGTGGCTCACGCCTGTAATCCCAGCACGCTGGGAGGCCGAGGTGGGCGGATCACGAGGTCAGGAGATCAACACCATCCTGGCTAACACGGTGAAACCCCGTCTCTACTAAAAAATACAAAATTATCCAGGCGTGGTGGCGGGTGCCTGTAGTCCCAGCAACTAGGGAGGCTGAGGCAGGAAGGCAGGAGAATGGCGTGAACCCGGGAGGTAGAGCTTGCAGTGAGCCGAGATCGCGCCACTGCACTCCAGCCTGGGTGACAGAGCAAGACTCCATCTGAAAAAAAAAAAATTGGCCAGGCGTGATCATGCATGCCTGTAGCTCCAGCTACCCAGGAGGCTGAGGCAGGAGGAACACTTTAGTCCCAGAGTTTGAGGTTGCAGTGATGCCATGACATCCAGCCTGAGCAACAGAGTAAGACCCTGTCTCAAAAAAGAAAAAAAAGGAGATGAGGCCGGGCGCGGCGGCTCACGCCCGCAATCCCAGCACTTTGGGAGGCCAAAGTGGGCGGATCACCTGAGGCCAGGAGGTCAAGACCAGCCTGGCCAAGATGGCGAAACCACATCTCTACCAAAAATACAAAATACCAAATATACAAAAATACCAAAAATACAAAAATGTGCCAGGTGTGGTGGCACATGGCTGTAATCCCAGCTACTTGGGAGGCTGAGGCAAGAGAATCACTTGAACCTGGCAGGCGGAGGTTGCAGTGAACCGAGATCGCGCCATGGCACACCAGCCTAGGCAGAAGAGTGAAACTCTGTCTCAAAAAAATAAATAAATAAAAATAAAAGAAAAGAAAAAAGAATATACTACACTGGGGAAACATGAGCACGTTTATACAAGGAAGTATATATTTCCTGAGTACACATATGAATAAAATGTGAAAACAGAACTAAAAGGATCCATCCCAAACCGAGAACAACGGTCACCTCTCACTCAGGTACAGACAGGAGACAACTGCAGTTAGGGAGGGACTTTCACTTAATCTACAATGTTCTATTCTCTTTTAAAGAAAACACATTTATCCTTGCATGGCATAAGTGAAAGTTAAGTTTTTATAAAGGGGGTTGCCCTACAGAGCACTCGCAGCTTAAGCTTCAAATAATTCAAATAGAATGAGACTCTTAATGCGGAAAAGTACAACAAGCACATTTTTTTTCTGGCAACACCAAAGACGCAGGAGATTTCACAGTCCCCACATGAATACCACCAGTGGGCTCTGGCTGTGTGGTCAAAACCCTAAAAAAGAGGAAATTCAGTGTATACTTATAAGGCACAACAACCGCTCTTTCAAACCAACCTTAGTGAATGTGTAAGTCACACACATAGTCTCTGGACGATATTCAAAGACTTAACTTTTTTCTTTCCTGTTTTTGTTTTTTTTTTTTTTTTTTAATTTGAGATGGGATTTCGCTATGTTGCCCAGGCTGGTCTCTAGCACCTGGGCTCAGGCAATCCTCCCTCCTCAGCTTCCCCAAGTGCTGTGATTTCAGGCGTGAGCCACAGTGCTTGGTCTCAAGGCTGGGTTTTCTCACTGCAGCCCACCCAATCAGGGTCCCCACCAACACACATTCCCTTGACATTGCCTGCTTTGGGCAAATTACTTACCTCTGGATTTTAGTTTTCTCAGTGTAAAAAGACTGCTAGGCCAGGCCCACTGGCTCACGCCTGTAATCCCAGCACTTTGGGAGGCCGAGGGGGGTAGGTCATAAGGTCAGGACATCGAGACCATCCTGGCTAACACCGTGAAACCCTGTCTCTACTAAAAATACAAAAGAGTAGCCAGGCGTGGTGGAGGGCGCCTGTAGTCCCAGCTACTCGGGAGGCTGAGGCAGGAGAATGGTGTGAACCTGGGAGGCAGAGCTTGCAGTGAGCAAGATCCAGCCACTGAACTCCAGCCTGGGCGACAGAGCAAGACTCCGCCTCAAAAAAAAAAAGAAAAAAAAGACCTCTGCTATACCACTTCACCTCCCTGCCAGGATGATGACCAAGTTTCAACCAGAAGGACAGGCTACGTCCTGAGAGTCTGTGAGCCCCACTTTCAGACTTGCCTGGTTACCAGAAAGGGCACTGTGAAGCGCTCCCTTGTCCCAGCTACCCCAATCTGTGGATCCCATTAGCACTCGTGATAAAATCACCACTGCCCCCAGAAAAAGCCAGCTACCTACAGGAATTCCAGGCCACATCAAAGGGAGGGCAGTCTCCCAGAGACACAGCTCCCTCGGGCGTACACAGCTCAGACTATCTCTAAATCACACCATTATGGTAGCCTCTGGAGTCTACTTCCGTGAGTCCTGAAGAAAATACAGTCCCCTATACCTGCACAGGACCCCTGAACCACCACCCCTCCAGCAACACCAAATTGCTTTACAAACTGAGGTAGCAGCCGCATTCCGATCCAATCACAGCCTATGATCCAATCACAGCCTACCGTTCCTAAGTAACCGCTCGTTCCTAAGTGACTCCTCGGAAGGAGTCCCACCTGGGGCCCACGCTGGCCTCCAACATGTGACTTCATGGACACAATGTTCTAACCATTGAGAACTATCACATGCCCCCCCTTACACTGATACAACGGAAAGGAAAAAGTAAGACCCATTCTGGAAGGACCTTCTTTCTAGACACAGTCTTCACCTCGAGGATGCCCACCCAATGCAACAATCCCTCTCCTGCTCCCCACTGCCCTTTCTCCCTGACGAAGAAACTGTCTACCAACCCTCTAGAACTCATTTCAGTCATCACCTCCTCAGGGACACCTTGCCAGACCTCCCCGCAAGGGGATTCCTTGTGCCCCCACCAAGAAGAAACCGTAACTCACACCAACACCCAACTACATCTCTTCTCTGGCAGCGAAGGAACATCTAGAAATAACGGGCACCCTCCTGTATTCCTTCTAATGTTTAGTCTCATTAACCCAAATCCCTTAAAGAGAAATACAGGAGGCCGGGTGCAGTGGCTCACGCCTGTAATCCCAGCACTCTGGGAAGCCGAGGTGGTTGGATCACCCGAGGTCAGGAGTTCGAGACCAGCCTGGCCAACATGGCGAAACCCCATCTCTACTAAAAATACAAAAATTAGTCGCGTGTCGTGGTGGGTGCCTGTAATCCAAGCTACTCAGAAGGCTGAGGCAGGAGAATCGCTTGAACCCGGGAGGCGGAGGTTGCAATGAGATCGCACCATTGCACTCCAGCCTGAGTGACAGAGTGAGAATCTGTCTCAAAAAAAAAAAAAAAAAAGACATAAAAAAGATATACAGACCAGGCACAGTGGCTCATGCCTGTGCTCCCGGCACTTTGGGAGGCCAAGGCAACAGGACTGCTTGAGGCCAGGAGCTCCAGACCAGCCTGGGCAACATAGTAAGATCCCATTTCTACAAAAATAAAAAAATTACCGGGCGTGACTGCACCCGCCCGTAGTCCCAGCACTTTGGGAGGCAAAGGCGGGAGGATCACTTGAAAGAGAGAGAAATAACAGCTACACATCTATAGATTCGGTTCACAGATGAGAAAACAGAGGTCCTGAGAGGTGAAATCACTGGCCCAAGACCACACAACTGACAAGAGCTTGGGAGAGAGGAGGTGGCTAGGAAAGGAGCCCAAGTCCGGGGAAGTGGCCCCCAGGGCCATGGCTCAGCGTGACCGGGCAGGGCAGAAGAGCAGAGCCCCAGGACCGGGGCGAGGAGGAAACTGTCCCCGAGGACGCCTCTGAGAGCCCAGGGAACGCGCCTCGGAACGTGGCCAGCTGTAACCTGGACAGGGCTCTCCCGGCGCAGGAGGGCAGGGGACCCCAAGGGACGGAGGCGCGAGAGAGCACGGGGACCCCCAAAGGACAGGCGCGCGGGACGGCAGGGGGACCCCCGAGGGACTGGGGCGCGGGGCCGAACGTGGGGCGCGGGGGCAGGAAACGAGTCGGGGGCCGAGCGCGGCGGCTGAGCCCCGTCCGCCGAGGGTGGTCGGCCCGCGCACCCAGGGCAGGTGGGGGCTACCGTCACCCCACGCCCTACCTGCCGCCGGGGGATCCTCCTCCTCGTCAGCCTCCGCCTCAGCTGCCGCCCCAACTGCAGCCGCAGGCAGCGGGTCCATCGCGCGGCCAGTCATGTGAGCCCGCGCTCCCACGTGACTTCCTCCCGCGCCGCCCGGCCGCACCGCCCTGCCGCGCCGCGTCCGCGCCCCGCCCACACCCCGCCTGGCCACGCCCCGTCCCCGGCGCGCCACGCCCACAGCCCGCCCCTGCTGGGCTCGCCACGCTCCTCGCCCGGCCTCGCCTCGCCTACAACTCGCCTAGCCACGCCCACATTCCCCTCCCCGTCCACGTGGACACGGAGCCGGCTGGCGGCGCACGTTACCTCCGCCTCAGGTTGGACCTCCGGGCTCGCAGGTGCACTGCCTCAGGCGCAAGCCGGCAACCACCGCACCCTCGTTCACTCCCATCTCTCCTCGCCCAGTCACGCCCTTGTTCGCTCATTCACCGGTCACACTGGGGTTCAATGACTCGCACTTCCTCATTCATCCACCCACCCACTCATTCGCTCACCCACGCAGTGCATCCTGCATTCATTCATTCACCCACTCACTCGCTCACTCACTGCATCCTGCATTCATTCATTCAGCCTCTCACACACTCACTGCATCCTGCATTCATTCATCCACTCACTCACTCACGGCATCCTGCATTCATTCATTCACCCACTCACTCACTGCATCCTGCATTCATTCATTCACCCACTCACTCACTCACTGCATCCTGCATTCATTCATTCACCCACTCACTCATAGCATCCTGCATTCATTCATCCACTCATTCACTCACAGCATCCTGCATTCATTCACCCACTCACTCACTCACTGCATCCTGCATTCATTCATTCACCCACTCACTCACAGCATCCTGCATTCATTCATCCACTCATTCACTCACAGCATCCTGCATTCATTCACCCACTCACTCACTGCATCCTGCATTCATTCATTCACCCACTCACTCACTCACTGCATCCTGCATTCATTCATTCACCCACTCACTCACTCACTGCATCCTGCATTCATTCATTCACCCACTCACACACTCACTGCATCCTGCATTCATTCATCCACTCACTCACTCACAGCATCCTGCATTCATTCACCCACTCACTCACTCACTGCATCCTGCATTCATTCATTCACCCACTCACTCACTGCATCCTGCATTCATTCATTCACCCACTCACTCACTCACTGCATCCCGCATTCATTTACACAACCACTCACTCACTGCATCCTGCATTCATCCATTCACCCACTCACTCACTGCATCCCGCATGCATTCACACAACCACTCACTCACTCACTGCATCCTGCATTCATTAATTCACCCACTCACTCACTCACTGCATCCTGCATTCATCCACCCACCCACTGGCCCACTCAGGTTTGCTGGCTGCACCAGGAGGTCAGGAAGCCCTGTGCTGGGTGCTGAGAATACAAAGATGTTTCCTGTGCGTTCCTCAATCTGGAGGAGGCACAGATGGCCAGAGTGGAGCAAGTGTGCTGACTGTTCCAAAACGGGAGCACGGCTGTGGGCACACCGCAGAAGAGGGTGAAGGGTGAAGGGCAATCCCTTCCCTACATGGGTGAAGGGATCCCTGGATGGGAGGTACCGGAGTCAGGGCTGGAGGAATGAGGAGTTAAGCAGGAGGGCACGAAGGCTCTGAGATATCAGCTGCAGATGCTGTGGTCATTCCAGGCTAAAAGTGTGGGGGTTGGCATGGAGATTGATAGGCCTGCATCAGGAAGGGGCTTGTTTCCAAAGAAAGAGTCCTCGACCTTCTTTTTATTTTATTTTATTTTTTTTTTTTTTTTTGAGACGGAGTCTCACTCTGTTGCCTGGAGTGGAGGGCAGTGACATGATCTTGGCTCACTGCAACCTCCGCCTCCCAGGTCAAGCGATTCTCCTGTCTCAGCCTCCCGTGTAGCTAGTATTACAGGCGTGTGCCACCACGCCCAGCTAATTTTTGTATTTTTAGTAGAGATGGGGTTTCACCATGTTGGCCAGGCTGGTCTCGAACTCCTGACCTCAAGTGATCCGCCCACCTCGGCCTCCCAAAGTGCTGGGATTACAGGCTTGAGCCACTACGCCCGGCCATCCTGGACCGTCTAACACTGATGTCACACAATGTCCAGGGAGTTGATTACAGTACGAATAGCCCAGAACCATGTCAGGTCCTAGGAAGCGTCCCCTTCTCACAAGGTAAGTAGTTCCTCTGGCTATAGCTGCTGGACCCTGCCTCGGTAACAGATGACGGCACCTAGGACACTGTGGGGTCCCAGCACCCCAGGACCTCCATGCGAGCAGGCACACCAGTGATGCTCTCTCCACCATAACTTGTGAGGCTGAGGTTGCAGTGAGCCAAGATGGAGATGTCCTTCTGAAGTGGATACATAACAGCTTTCCCAAGGCACAGTGGGACACGGCAGGATCCTGTGACCTCCCCACAATATCTGATAGCTGCTTCCTTCCTCCACCCTCGCTTCCTTCCAGCTGCTGTTGCCATCAAATAATGTACTCAGCACTTTCCCTGATGCCACGCACACATATATACTCTGCTCATTTCCTGATCATATTTTTATTAGAGGCAGGGTCTTGCTGTGTTGCCCAGGCTGGACTTTAGTGGCCCAATCATAGCTCCCTATGGCCTCAAACTCCTGGCCTCAAGCAGTCCTCCCACCTCAGTCTCCCAAGTAGCTGGGAGTAAGGCACACGCCACTATGCCCAGCTGTTTGCTACATATTTTTGGTCTCAAATTAGATTATAAAATATTTACTTATTAAATTTTTAGCTGGGCGCAGTGGCTCATGCCTGTAATCTCAGCACTTTGGGAGGCTGAGGCGGGTGGTTCACCTGAGGTCAGCAGTTTGAGACCAGCCTGGCCAACATGGGGAAACCCAGTCTCTATTAAAAATACAAAAATTAACTGGATGTGGTGGCAGGCACCTGTAATCCCAGCTACTCGGGAGACTGAGGCAGGAGAATCACTTGAACCCACGAGGCGGAGATTGCAGTGACCCGAGATTGCGCCATTGTACTCCAGCTTGGGCGAAAAGAGGGAGACTTCGTTGAAAAAAAAATTTTTTTTAATTCATTTTACTCAGGTGGGCACAGTGGCTCCTGCCTATAATTCCAGCACTTTGGGAGGCCGAGGCAGGAGGATCACTTGAGCCCAGGAATTCTAGACCAGCCTGGGCAACATAGTGAGACCTCATCTCTAAAAAAAAAAAAAAAAAAAAAATTAGCCAGGCATAATGGCACACACCTCTAGTCCCAGCTACCATGAAGGCTGAGGCAAGAGGATTGCTTAAGCCCAGGATGTCAAGGCTGTGGTGAGCTGTGATCGCATCACTGCACTCCAGGCTGGGTGATAGAGCGAGTCCCTTTGTCTAAAAATAAAAAATAAAAATAAAATTGTTGCACTAAAAACCGTAAAGTGGCCGGGTACGGTGGCTCATGCCTGTAACCCCAGCAGCACTTTGGGAGGCCAAGACCAGCAGATCACCTGAGTTCAGAAGTTCAAGACCAGCCTGGTCAACACAGGGAAACCCCGTCTCCAACAAAAATGCAAAAATTAGCTGAGTGTGGTGGCGCACGCCTGTAATCCCAACTACTGGGGAAGCTCACGTGGGAGAACCACTTGACCCAGGGAGGCAGAGGTTGCAGTGAGCTGAGATCATACCACTGCACTCCAGCCTGGGTGACAGAGTAAGACCCTGCCTCAAAAAAAATAAAATAAAATAAAAAACTGTAAATGTGGCTGGGCATGGTGGCTCACGCCTGTAATCCCAGCACTTTGGGAAACAGAGGCGGGCGGATCACCTGGGGTTAGGAGTTCAAGACAAGCTTGGCCAACATGGCAAAACCCCATCTCTACTAAAAATACAAAAATTAGCTGGGTGTGGGCCGGGCACAGAGGCTTACGCCTGTAATCCCAGCACTTTGGGAGGCCAAGGTGGGTGGATCACAAGGTCAGGAGATCGAGACCATCCTGGCTAACAAGGTGAAACCCCGTCTCTACTAAAAATACAAAAAAAAAAAAAAGAAATTAGCTGGACGTGCTGGCGGACACCTGTAGTCCCAGCTATTCGGGAGGCTGAGGCAGGAGAATGGCATGAACCCAGGAGGTGGAGCTTGCAGTGAGCTGAGATCGCGCGACTGCACTCCAGCCCGGGCAACAGAGCAAGACTCGGTCTCAAAAAATAAATAAATAAATAAAATTAGCTAGATGTGGTGACAGGCGCCTGTAATCCCAGCTACTTGGGAGGCTGAGGCAGGAGAATCACTTGAACCTGGGAGGCGGAGGTTGCAGTGAGCCGAGATCACGCCACTGCACTCCAGCCTGGGCGACAGAGGGAGACTACGTCTCAAAAAAAGAAAAAAAAAAGGTAAATCGTTATACAAGTATAAAAGTACAATAATAGTGGCTAGGGCCAGGCACAGTGACTCATGCCTGTAATCCCAACACTGTGGGAGGCCAAGGCGGGCGGAGATTGCAGTGACCCGAGATTGCGCCATTGTACTCCAGCTTGGGCGAAAAGAGGGAGACTTCGTTGAAAAAAAAATTTTTTTTAATTCATTTTACTCAGGTGGGCACAGTGGCTCCTGCCTATAATTCCAGCACTTTGGGAGGCCGAGGCAGGAGGATCACTTGAGCCCAGGAATTCTAGACCAGCCTGGGCAACATAGTGAGACCTCATCTCTAAAAAAAAAAAAAAAAAAAAATTAGCCAGGCATAATGGCACACACCTCTAGTCCCAGCTACCATGAAGGCTGAGGCAAGAGGATTGCTTAAGCCCAGGATGTCAAGGCTGTGGTGAGCTGTGATCGCATCACTGCACTCCAGGCTGGGTGATAGAGCGAGTCCCTTTGTCTAAAAATAAAAAATAAAAATAAAATTGTTGCACTAAAAACCGTAAAGTGGCCGGGTACGGTGGCTCATGCCTGTAACCCCAGCAGCACTTTGGGAGGCCAAGACCAGCAGATCACCTGAGTTCAGAAGTTCAAGACCAGCCTGGTCAACACAGGGAAACCCCGTCTCCAACAAAAATGCAAAAATTAGCTGAGTGTGGTGGCGCACGCCTGTAATCCCAACTACTGGGGAAGCTCACGTGGGAGAACCACTTGACCCAGGGAGGCAGAGGTTGCAGTGAGCTGAGATCATACCACTGCACTCCAGCCTGGGTGACAGAGTAAGACCCTGCCTCAAAAAAAATAAAATAAAATAAAAAACTGTAAATGTGGCTGGGCATGGTGGCTCACGCCTGTAATCCCAGCACTTTGGGAAACAGAGGCGGGCGGATCACCTGGGGTTAGGAGTTCAAGACAAGCTTGGCCAACATGGCAAAACCCCATCTCTACTAAAAATACAAAAATTAGCTGGGTGTGGGCCGGGCACAGAGGCTTACGCCTGTAATCCCAGCACTTTGGGAGGCCAAGGTGGGTGGATCACAAGGTCAGGAGATCGAGACCATCCTGGCTAACAAGGTGAAACCCCGTCTCTACTAAAAATACAAAAAAAAAAAAAGAAATTAGCTGGACGTGCTGGCGGACACCTGTAGTCCCAGCTATTCGGGAGGCTGAGGCAGGAGAATGGCATGAACCCAGGAGGTGGAGCTTGCAGTGAGCTGAGATCGCGCGACTGCACTCCAGCCCGGGCAACAGAGCAAGACTCGGTCTCAAAAAATAAATAAATAAATAAAATTAGCTAGATGTGGTGACAGGCGCCTGTAATCCCAGCTACTTGGGAGGCTGAGGCAGGAGAATCACTTGAACCTGGGAGGCGGAGGTTGCAGTGAGCCGAGATCACGCCACTGCACTCCAGCCTGGGCGACAGAGGGAGACTACGTCTCAAAAAAAGAAAAAAAAAAGGTAAATCGTTATACAAGTATAAAAGTACAATAATAGTGGCTAGGGCCAGGCACAGTGACTCATGCCTGTAATCCCAACACTGTGGGAGGCCAAGGCGGGCGGATCACCTGAGGTCAGGAGTTCGAAACCAACCTGACCAACATGAAGAATCCCTGTCTCTACTAAAAATACAAAATTAGCGGGGTGTGGTGTCGTATGCCTATAATCCCAACTACTTGGGAGACTGAGGCAGGAGACTTGCTTGAACCCGGGAGGCGGAGGTTGTGGTGGAGGACTTTTTTTTTTAATTCCTCAGATTATTCAAATGTGCAGCCCAGTTGGAAGACCCCACTCTAAATTGAAAAATTTGTCTTATTCCTGTGAACATTTCCTGAGTATTTACTATGTATCAAAATTTGCTTGGCTAGTGGCTGGGCACGGCAGCTCACACCTGCAATCTCAGCACTTTGGGAAGCCAAGGCAGGAGGATGAGGCGCCCAAGAGTTCAAGACCAGCCTGGTAACACAGCAAGACCCTGACACTACAAAAAATACAAACAAAAGAATTAGCCCAGTGGTGGTGTGTGCCTGTAGTCCCAGCTACACCAAAGGCTGAGGTAGGAGGATCGCTTCAACCTGGGAGGTCGAGGCTGCAGTAAGCCATGATTGCACTGCTCCCCTCCAGCCTGGATGACAGAGTGACGCCCTGGCTCCAAAAATAAAAACAAGGCCATGCACAGTGGCTCACACCTGTAATCCCAGCACTTTGGGAGGCCGAGGCGGGCAGATCACTTGAGGTCAGGAGTTTGAGACCAGCCTGGCCAACATGGTGAAACCCCATCTCTACTAAAAATACAAAAATTAGTCGGGCCTGGCGGCGGGTGCCTGTCATCCCAACTACTTGGGAGGCTGAGGCAAGAGAATCGCTTGAACCCAGGAGGCGGAGATTGCAGTGAGCCGAGATCATGCCACTGCACCCCAGCCTGAGCGACGGTGAAACACCATCTCAAAATAAATAAATAAATAAATAAGTAAAATAAAAATAAAAACAAAAGCAAAATGTGTGTGGCCGGTGGGAGGCAATGCAGGGACAGCCAGACAAGGTCTCTGTCCTGGAAAGCCTCCTGATGGAAGTGGGTGGAGAAAACAGCAGAATTCTCACACGGGCCGAATAAAGCCAGGGCTACAGGTGGGAACGTGAAGGCTGTGGCGGGAAATGGCGGGGGGAATAATCTGGTCTAATTCAGCCTGCAGGAGAGGAAAGGCAGTCCTCACACATCGCCAGCTCTGCTACCAGATCCCTCCAGTGTTTGGAGAGTGCCTTGGGAATGTGCACCGACATACGTCTGCCTTCAGCAGATCCTCCCCAAAGAACACTATTCCTGTTTACTCAGGGAACTGTAAAAAGAAAATGGAATTTTTTTTTTTTTTTTTTTGAGACGGAGTCTCGCTCTGTCACCCAGGCTGGAGTGCAGTGGTGCAATCTCGGCTCACTGCAAGCTCCGCCTCCCGGGTTCACGCCATTCTCCTGCCTCAACCTCCCGAGTAGCTGGGACTACAGGTGCCCACCACCACGCCCGGCTAATTTTTGTATTTTTAGTAGAGACAGGGTTTCACCATGTTAGCCAGGATGGTCTCAATCTCCTGACCTCATGATCCTCCCGCCTTGGCCTCCCAAAGTGCTGGGATTACAGGCGTGAGCCACCGCGCCTGGCTATTTTTTTTTTTTTTTTTTTTGAGACAGTCTCACGCTTGTCGCCCAGGCTGGAGTGCAATGAGGCGATCTTGGCTCACTGCAATCTCCACCTCCCGGGTTTAAGCGATTCTCCTGCCTCAGCCTCCCGAGTAGCTGGGATTACAGGCGCCCACCACCATGCCCGCTAATTTTTGTATTTTTAGTAGAGATGGGCTTTCACCATATTGGCCAGGCTGGTCTCGAACTCCTGGCCTCAGGTGATCCGCTGCCTAAGCCTCCCAAAGTGCTGGGATTATAGGAGTGAGCCACCATGCCCGGCCTGGAATTTCTCAATGCTAAAACATTTTGCTTAGCAGAAAGAATCCAGTTATATTAAGATGGTTAATCTGTTTTTTGATTCACATTTATTGCTTTTCATTTAGGAAAATGGGAACTAGCTAGGCAAACGGACGTAACTTAGCATGCGGAACATGGGAGTCAGAATTTAACTACACAGGAGGACGTGCAGAAAGGACCTGCTAAGGACCTTTCAAAAAGAGTTACTAAAATGCTGGTGCACTGGCTCACGCCTATCATCGCAGTGCTTTGGGAAGCCAAGACGGGAGGAGTGCTCGCGTCCAGGAGTTGGAAGCTGCAGTGAGCTATGATTGCGCCACTGTACTCCAGCCTGGGTCACACAGCAAGACCCCATCACTTAAATATAAATGCTGGGCCAGGCGCAGTGGCTCAAGCCTGTAATCCCAGCATTTTGGGAGGCCGAGACGGGCGGATCACAACGTCAGGAGATCGAGACCATCCTGGCTAACACGGTGAAACCCCGTCTCTACTAAAAAATACAAAAAACGAGCCAGGCGAGGTGGTGGGCGCCCGTAGTCCCAGCTACTCGGGAGGCTGAGGCAGGAGAATGGCGTAAACCCGGGAGGCGGAGCTTACAGTGAGCTGAGATCCGGCCACTGCACTCCAGCCTGGGCGACAGAGCGAGACTCCGTCTCAAAATAAATAAATAAAAATAAATAAATAAATAAATAAATGCTGACCGGGTGCCGTGGCTCACACCTATAACCCCAGCACTTTGGAGGCCAAGGTGGGTGGATCACCTGAGGTCAGGGGTTTGAGATCAGCCTGGCTAACACTTTGAAACCCCATCTCTACTAAAAATACAAAATTAGCTGGGTGTGGTGGCACACGCCCGTGATCCCAGCTACTCGAGAGGCTGAGGCAGGACAATCGCTTGAACCCAGGAGGTGGAGGTTGCAGTGAGCCATAATCGTGCCACTACACTCCAGCCTGGGACAGATGGAGACTCCATCTCAAAAGTAAAATAAAATAGAATAAGCTGGGCATGGTGGCTCATGCCTGCAATCCCAGCACTTTGGGAGGCCGAGGCAGGTGGATCACCTGAGGTCGGGAGTTCAAGACCAGCTTGATCAACATGGAGAAACCCCGTCTCTACTAAAAATACAAAATTAGCCAGGGTGGTGGCGCATGCCTGTAATCCCAGCTACTCAGGAGGCTGAGGCAGGAGAATTGCTTGAACCCGGGAGGCGGAAGTTGCGGTAAGCCGAGATCGCGCCACTGCACTCCAGCCTGGGCAAAAAGAGCGAAACTCTGTCTCAAAAAAAATAAAAAATAAAAAATAAAAATAAAATAAAATAGAATAAAATAAAATAAATGCTTTGGGCCAGGCGCTGTGGGTCACACCTGTAATCCCAGCACTTTGGGAGGCTGAGGTATGTGGATCACCTGTGGTCAGGAGTTCAAGACCAGCCTGGCCAACATGGTAAAACCCTGTCTCTACTAAAAATTAAAAAATTAGCCAGGTGAGGTGGTGGGCGCCTGTTATCCCAGCTACTCGGGAGGCTGAAGCAAGAGAATTACTTGAACCTGGGAGGGAGAGGTTGCAGTGAGCCAAGATCTTGCCACTGCACTCCAGCCTGGGCGACAGAGGGAGACTCCATCTCTAAATAAATAAATGGTGTGGGCCAGGTGTAGTGGCTTACACCTGTAATCCTAGCACTTTGGGAGGCCAAGGCCGGTGGATCATCTGAGGTCAGGAGTTCAAGACCAGCCCGGCCAATATGGTGAAACCCCATTCCTACTAAAAATACAAAAATTAGCTGGGCATGATGGCAGGTGCCTGTAATCCCATCTACTCAGGAGGCTGAGGCATGAGAATCGCTTGAACTTGGGGGGTGGAGGTTGCAGCGAGCTGAGATTGTGCCGCTGCACTCCAGCCAAGGCAACAGAGCGAGAGTCTATCTCAAAAAAAAAAAAAAAAAACCCCAACCAAACAAAAAAACTAACAATGGGTAATGCTTTTTTTTTTTTTTTTTGAGATGGGGTCTTGCTTTGTCGCCCAGGCTGGAGTGCAGTGGCGGGATCTCAGGTCACTGCAAGCTCCGCCTCCCGGGTTCCCGCCATTCTCCTGCCTCAGCCTCCCGAGTAGCTGGGACCACAGGCACCGCCACCTCGCCCGGCTAGATTTTTGTATTTTTTAGAAGAGACGGGTTTTCACCGTGTTAGCCAGGATGGTCTCGATCTCCTGACCTTGTGATCCGCCCGCCTCGG